>NC_140332.1:374047-687659 GCF_964211825.1 Aythya ferina
CGTGCACGCTCATATAGAATCGTGCACGCTCAGACACACTCTTGCACACTCGGGGGGGCTTTTGCACACTCGTCCGTGCCCGCTGACCCCCCCCCTCCCCAAATTTCCCCCCCCCCCCAGGCCACCCCTCGTGCCTGCAGTTCACGGTGAACATGACGGCGGCCGTGCGCACCTACCGGTGGCAGTGCATCGAGTGCAAGTCCTGCAGCCTCTGCGGCACCTCCGAGATACGACGTGGGTGACCCCCCCCCGAGAAAAAAACACCCCCAGACCCCCCTCAAAAAAATTACAAACCCCCCTTTTTTAAAAAAAAAACAACCTCCCCCCCCCCCCCAGGACCAGCTGCTTTTCTGCGACGACTGCGACCGGGGGTACCACATGTACTGCCTGAGCCCCCCCCATGGCGGAGCCCCCCGAAGGTAAAAGGGGTGGTTTTTTTTTTTGGGGGGGGTCCCCAAAATGTGGGGGGGTCTTTGTTTAACCCCCCCCTCCCCAAAATTTGTCCCCGCAGGCAGCTGGAGCTGTCACCTCTGCCTGCGGCAGCTGAAGGAGAAGGCGTCAGCCTACATCACCCTCACCTAGGGGGGGGGGGTCCTGGGGGGGGGGGGGGGGGGGGGCAGGTGGATGAACCCCCCCCCCCCCCAACCCCTCCCCCACCGGGCCTGGCCCCCCCCCAAAAAAAAAAACACAAAAAACTGCCATAAAAAGCCATAAAGGAGCCAAGGGGGGGGGGTGGGGGGGGGGGGGGGGAAAAAATGGGGGGGGGGGCGTTGCATGATGTGAAATTTGGGGGGGGGGGGGCACCCCCCCCGCTGCGCCCCCCCCCCCCTCCTCGTGGTTGGTGGGGGGGGTATTTATTTTAATATGGGGGGGGGGGGGGGGGTGGTGTCGTCCCCCCCCCCCCCCAAAAAAAATCGAGCTGCTCCATGTGGTGGGTTTCTGTTGTTCCTGGTGCAAAGAGTGGGGGGGGGGGGGGGGGGAAATTTTTTTTTTGGGGGGGGGGGAGCAGCTGAGGGCCCCCCCCCCACCCAAAAAAAAAAAAATCTGTGCCCCCCCCCTTGCCCCCCCCCCAGAGTCGTGTTGTCGTGGCGCCGTGTGCTTTGAGTGTCTGTGCATTAAACCATGGGCAGAGCCCCCCCGCCTCCGCCTGCTTTCCGAGACCCCCCCCCAAAAAAAAAACCTCCAGGGACCCCCCCCAAAAATTTTCAGACCCCTCCCAAAATTTTCAGACCCCCCCCCAAAAATTTCCAGACCCCCCCAAAATTTTCAGACCCCCCCCAACATTTCCAGACCCCCCCAAAATTTTCAGACCCCCCCCAACATTTCCAGACCCCCCCCAAAATTTCAGACCCCACCCAACATTTTTCAGAACCCCCCCAAAAAAAATTCCAGACCCCCAATATTTCCAGACCCCCCCCCAAAATTTCCAGACCCCCCCCAAAATTTTTAGACCCCCCCAAAAATTTTCAGACCCCCCCCAAAAATTTCCAGACCCCCCCAAAAATTTTCAGACTGCCCCCAATATTTCCAGACCCCCCCCCAAAATTTTCAGACCCCCCCAAAAATTTCCAGACCCCCCCAAAATTTTTAGACCCCCCCCCAACATTTCCAGACCCCCCCCCAAAAATTTTCAGACCCCTCCCAAAATTCCAGACCCCCCCCCAAAATTTTCAGACCCCCCCAAAAATTTCCAGATCCCCCCAAAAAATTTCCAGACCCCCCCAAAAATTTTCAGACCCCCCCCCAAAAATTTTCCAGCCCCCCCAACATTTCCAGACCCCCGAAAAAATTTCCAGACCCCCCCCCAACATTTCCAGACCCCCCCCAACATTTTCAGGACCCCCCCCAAAATTTTCAGACCCCCCCCAAAAATTTCCAGACCCCCCCCAAAAATTTCAGACCCCCCCCAAAAAATTTCCAGACCCCCCCAAATCCCCCAAATTCCCCCCAAATCCCCATAATCCAAGACCCCCCCCCTTAACCCAAGACCCCCAAACCCCCCAAATTCCCCCCAAAACCCCCAAATTCCCCCCAAATTTCCCAGCCCCCCCCCCCAAAAAAAAATATGCCCGGGGTGGGGGGTCCTGCCCCCCCCCCCGAAGGAGCCGGCTTTCTACAAACCTTTTATTTCCTTTTCCAGCCTCTTTTTTACACAAAATGAGCAAAAAAAAACACACCTGGGGGGGGTGGGGGGGGGGGCACAGCGTTTTGGTCCAGATTAGCAAAAATCGCAGGGTTTTTAAGGTGTTTTTTTTTTAATGGGGGGGGGAGGGGGGGAATTAAATAAGATCGGGGGGGTATAAAATAAAATGTACAGGTTCCCATATACACAACGAGGGTTTTTTTTGGGGTGGGGGGGTCCTGGAGTCCGTCCGTGTCCCCCCCCCCCCAAAAAAAAAAATAGAAAATTGAGGGAAAAAACACAAAAAAAAGCTTACAAACGGTCCCATTTATACAAATATAGTGTTTTTTTTTTATAAAGAACATTTACATTTAAACAATTCGGGGGGGATTTTGGGGCGGGGGGGGGGGATTTTTTTTTGGGGTGGGGGGATTTTTTTTTGGGGGGGGGGGGGGGGTCGCTTCCTGAGCCGCTCTCAGCATCGCTTGGTGGCGGAAATAATTTAGGGTTTTTTTTGGGGGAAAAAAAAAGTGCTTGGGAGAATTATTATTTTTTTTTCGGTTCGCACCCCAAAAAAAAAAAAAAATGTTCAAAATAATAAAAAAGCCCCAAAACAACCCAAAAAAAAAAAAAAAGGGGGCCGGGGGGGGGGGAGCCCCTCGCCCCTTATTGCCTTGGAAGCCCCCGGAGGAAACGGGGCTGGAAGACCTAGGGGGGGGGTCCCGGCCCTATAAGGAATGGGGTCGGGCACCCATGGGTGCTCCTGGTCCTATATGGGGGCTCCCGGCCCTATAGGGATGGGGTCGGGCACCCATGGGTGCTCCCAGGACCCTATGGGTGCCCCTGGGGCTCTACAGATGCTACTGGGCCCTATAGGGAAGCTCCTGGCCCTATAGGGAGGCTCCCGGCCCTATAGGGACCCTACCAGGCACATATGGGTGCTCCTGGCCCTATACAGAAGGTGCTGGGCACATATGGCTGCTCGCAGCCCCATAGGGACGCTGCTGGTCCTATATGGATGTTCCTGGTCCCATATAGCTGCTCCTGGCCCTATATAGCTGTTCCCAGTCCCATACAGAAGCTCCTGGTCCCATATAGAAACTCCTGGCCCTATAAAGACGCTCCTGGTCCCATACAGCAGCTCCCGGGCCTGTAGGGTTTCTCCCAGTCCCATGGGGCTCCTCTGGTCCGTATATAGGACCGGTCCCTATATAGTACCACACAGCAGCTCCTGATCCCATACGGACACTCCTGACCCTACAAACCACTCCTGACCCTATAAAGCCACTCCAGCCCTATAACAGCCCTCCTAGCCCCGTAAGGCTACTCCTAACCCCATGAGCCTCCTCCAGTCTGCATATAGGACCGGTCCCTATATAGAACCATACAGCAGCTCTTGGTCCCATACAGCAGCTCCTGATCCTATATGGACACTCCCGACCCTATAAAGCCGTTCCTGACCCTGTAAGGCTGCTTATTGCCCCGTGGGGCTCCTCTGGTCCGTATATAGGACCGGTCCCTGTATATGACCATATAGCAGCTCCTGATCCTATATGGGCACTCCTGACCCTACAAACCACTCCTGACCCTATAAACCACTCCTGACCCTATAAAGCCATTCCAGCCCTATAACAGCCCTCCTAGCCCTGTGGGACCGCTCTTTACCCCGTGAGCCTCCTCCAGTCCGTATATAGGACCGGTCCCTGTATATGACCATATAGCAGCTCCTGATCCTATATGGACACTCCTGACCCTATGAAGCCGTTCCTGACCCTATAAGAGCTTTCCTGGCCCCATAAGGCTACTCCTAACCCCATGAGCCTCCTCCAGTCCGTATATAGGACCGGTTCACGTATATGACCATATAGCAGCTCCTGATCCTATACGGACACTCCTGACCCTACAAACCACTCCTGACCCTATAAAGCCATCCCAGCCCTATAACAGCCCTCCTAGCCCTGTGGGACCGCTCTTTACCCCGTGAGCCTCCTCCAGTCCGCATATAGGACCGGTCCCCGTATAGGACCGTGCCGGGGGGGGGGGGTCGGGCCCCCCCTCAAAGCTCCTTTTTGTCGACGGCCCCAAAAAAGCGGGCGAAGCGCCGCAGCTGCTCGCTGGCCGTCTGCGACTCCTCCTGCAGCCGCTGGTTGTTCTGCCGCAGCGACGCCACCTCCGCCTGCAGCACCACCTTGTCCTGCTTCTCCTGGGGGGGGGGCACGAAAAAAAATTAAGGGGGGGGGTTATAGGGTCCCCCCCCCAAAAAAAGGGGGTGCCCTATAATGTCCCGGTGTTGTCCCAAACCTTTTGGAGGTCGCTGTGGAGCTGCTTGAGCATCGCCTCCAGCTGGAAAACCTTCCCGGGGAGGTCCAGGGGGGGCTCCTCGCTGCTGGGGGGGGGGAGAAAAAAAAAGGAAATGAAATGTTTAAGGGGTAAAAAAAAATAAAAAATAAAAAATTGGGGGGGTAAAAAAAAAATAAAAAAAATTGGGGGGGTAAAAAATAAAAAATAAAATAAAAATTAAAAAAAAATGGGGGGGTAAAAAAAAATTAAAAAAATTGGGGGGGTAAATAAAAAAATTGGGGGGTAAAAAAATAAATTGGGGAGGTAAAAAAAATATTGGGGGGGCAAAAAATATATTTGGGGGGTAAAAAAAATATTTGGGGGGGTAAAAAAAATATTGGGGGGTAAAAAAAATAAATTGGGGGGGTAAAAAAAATATTGGGGGGGGTTATGGGGTTGGGAGCACCCCCCCGGGGGTTTTGGGGACCCCCCCTTAAGGGTTTTTGGGGAACATCCCTGGGTTTAGGACCCCCCCCTCCCAGGGGTTTTAGGATTTCCCCCCCCCAAGTGTTTTGGAACCCCCACCCAGGGGTTTTGGGGACCCTCCCCAGGGTTTTAGGATCCCCCCCCTGGGATTTAGGGTCCCCCCCCGGGGATTTAGGGCGCTCTCCCCCCGGGATTTAGGGCCCCATCCAGGGTTTGGGACCCCCCCCCTGGGATTTTAGGATTCCCCCACTAGGGTTTTAGGATCTCTCCCCAGGGTTTTGGGACCCCCCCCCCCCCAATTTTAGGATCCCTCCCCAGGATTTAGGATCCCCCCCCCCAGGATTTAGGACCCCCCCCGGGATTTTAGGACCCTCCCAGGGTTTTGGGACCCCCACCCTTGTGTTTAGGGCCCCAACTGGGATTTAGGGTCCCCCCCCTGGGTTTTAGGATTCCCCCACTAGGGTTTTAGGACCCCCACCCTCGTGTTTAGGGCCCCCCCTGATTTTAGGATCCCCCCCCAATTTTAGGATCCCCCCCGGCCTTTGGGACCCCCCCCCCAGTTTTAGGATCCCTCCCCAGGATTTAGGATCCCCCCCCCAGGATTTAGGACCACCCCCTGGGATTTAGGGTCCCCCCTGGGATTTAGGGTCCCCCCTGGGATTTAGGACCCCCCCCCATGGATTTAGGGTCCCCCCCCCCGTGGTTTACCTGCAGCGCGGTGCCGGGCGCTCCGCGGGGGCGTTTTGGGGTTCGGGGTCGGCGAGGGAGAAGAGGGAGACGGCGCGCTGCACTGCGGGGGGAGCGGGCAGTGGGGTCGGGACCCCCCCAAAACTATAGGGTGGGGGCTCAAGGGCGGCCATATAGGGTCGGGGGGGGGCTTGGGGGGCTGGGAGATCCCCCTATTGGGGTGGGGGCATGGTTATGGGGCTGGGAGATCCTATATAGGGGTGAGAGCATCGTTATGGGGTTGTAAGATCCCTTATAGGGTCAGGAGTGACCCTATAGGGGTGGGGGCATGGTTATGGGGCTGGGAAATCCTATATAGGGGAAGGAGTGACCCTATAGGGGTGGGAGCATCCTTGTGGGGCTGGGAAATCCCTTATAGGGGAAGGAGTGACCCTATAGGGGTAGGAGCATTGTTATGGGGCTGGGAGATCCCCTATAGGGTCAGGAACATCCCTATGGGGCTGAGAGCTCCCCTATGGGGTCAGGAACATCCCTATGGGGCTGAGAGCTCCCCTATAGGGTCAGGCACCTCCCTATGGGGTTGGGAACATCCTTGTGGGGCTGAGAGCTTCCCTATAGAGGTGGGAGAGTCGTTATAGGGCTGAGCTCCCCTATAGGGTCAGGAACATCCCTATGGGGTCGGGAGCATTGTTACAGGGCTGGGCACCTCCCTATAGGGCTGGCAGCCTCCCTATGGGACTGAGAGCCCCCTTATAGGGTCAGGAACATCCTTGTGGGGTTGAGAGCTCCTTTATAGGGTCAGAAACATCCCTATGGGTCAGGAACATCCCTATGGGGCTGAGAGCTCCGTTATAGGGTCAGGACCATTGTTATGGAGCCGAACACCTCCCTATAGGGCCGGGCGCCTCCCTACAGCCTGTGCAGCCTGCGGGGGCCCCGTGAGGCCTCCCCCCGCCCCCCGCAGCCCCCCGACCCTATAAAAACCCCGTTACCTTCGTAGGCCTTGGCGGCGCTGACCAGGCTGGCCCACTCCAGCCCCGGCCCCGCAGCCGGCAGCGGCATCAGCCCCGGGCCCGGCTCCACGCGGCGCAGCTCCAGGGAAGAGATCGTGCCTGGGGGGGGGAAAAACCCCAAAACGGCCCCAAAATGGAGGGTGAGGGGGAGAGGGGAAAAAAAAAAA
Organism: Aythya ferina; assembly: GCF_964211825.1. Lineage (NCBI taxonomy): Eukaryota > Metazoa > Chordata > Aves > Anseriformes > Anatidae > Aythya > Aythya ferina. The sequence continues at coordinate 380,803 of NC_140332.1, forward strand.
AAGGGGGGAGAAAAAAGGGAATAGGGAAAAAAGGAAAACGTGAAAAAGGAAAAAAACGAAAAAAGAGAAAAAAAAAACAAAAAAAAAAACAAAAGAAGAAAAAAAGGAAAAAGGAAAAAAGGAAAAAAAACAAAAAAAAAGGAAAAAAGGAAAAAAGGAAAAAAAATGAAAAAAAAGGAAAAAAAGGAAAAAAAAGGAGAAAAAAACGAAAAAAGGAAAAAAAGGAAAAAATGAAAAAAAGGGAAAAAGGAAAAAAACGGAAAAAGGAAAAAAGGGAAAAAATGGAAAAAGGAAAAAAAATGAAAAAAGGAAAAAAAGGAAAAAAAAATTAAAAAAAAGGAAAAAAAAAGGAAAAAACCAAAAAAACAGGAAAGGAGGAAAAAAAGGAAAAAATGGGGGGAAAAGGGGGGAAAAAAGGGGGAAAGGGGAAAAAAGGGGGGAAAAAGGGGAAGAAAAAAGGGGAAAAAAGGTGAGAAAAACAGAAAAAATGGAAAAAAGTGGGAAAAAATGGGAAAAAAGTGGGAAAATGAAAAAAAAGGGGGAAGGGGGGGAAGGGGAAAGAAAGGGGGAAAGGGAAAAAAGGGGGGAAATAGGGGAAAAGGGGAAAAAGGGGGATAAAGGGAAAAAGGAAAAGAGAAAGGAAAAAAGGGGAAAAAAAGGAAAAAAGGGGAAAAAGGAAAAAAGGGGAAGGAAAAAAGGGGGAAAAAAGGAAAAATGGGGAAAAGGGGAAAAAAAGGGGAAAACAAGGGGGAAAAAAGGAAAAAAAATGGGGAAAAAAGGGGAAAAAAGGGGGGAAAAAGGAAAAAAAGGGGAAAAAGGGGAAAAACCCCAAACTTACATTTTTTCTCGGGGAGGCTGCCCGGGTGCTGCCGGCGGCCGGGGAGGGTGCAGGAGGGGAAGGTGGCGGCCGAGGGGGGGTCGGGGGCGGCGGCCCCCTCCCGCCGCCCCCCGCAGAGGCTCTCATCCGACAGCGTCCTCTGCAACCCCTTGGGGGGCGACTTTTTGGGGCGAAAAACGGCGATTTTAGGTTTTTGCGCTTTTTTTCGTCATTTTTAAAGATTTTTTAATTTTTTTTTTTTTAATTTTTTTTTGGGGGGGTCGCTCACCGTGTCCCGCTCGGGTTCGGGGCCGGCGCTGTCCATCAGGATGAGTTTTTTGAGGTCGGCCTCCACGGTGGATTTGTAGGGTTTGCGGGGGGAGCGCAGGTCCCGCAGCGACGCCCGCAGCCGCGGCTGCCCGAAAACGTTCTTGGTGCCCGCGTCCACCTGCCTGCAATGGGGTTTTTTTTTTGGGGTCAGACCCCAAAAAGGGACCCCCGGGGGGGGGTTTAGGGGGTGGACGAAGCTCTTTGGGGGGTTTAGGGGGGATTTAGGGGGGACTTATGGGATGTATGAGGCTCTCGGGGGATTTACGGGGGATTTAAGGGGTGCACAAAGCTCTTGGGGGATTTATGGGGTGGGATTTTTGGGGTGCATGAAGCTCTTTGGGGGATTTATGGGGGATTTATGGGGTGTATGAAGCTCTTTGGGGGGGCTATGGGGTATTTATGGGGTATTTATGGGGTGCACGAAGCTCTTGGGGGATTTTTGGGGTGCAGAAAGCTCTTTGGGGGATTTATGGGATGGGATTTAGGGGTTCACGAAGCTCTTGGGGGATTTATGGGGTGGGATTTAAGGGGTGTATGAAGCTCTTTGGGGGATTTATGGGGGATTTAGGGGGTGCACAAAGCTCTTTGGGGGGTTTATGGGGTAGGATTTAGGGGGTACACGAAGCTCTTGGGGGATTTAGGGGGTGTATGAAGCTTTTTGGGGGGTTTATGGGGGATTTATGGGGTGCATGAAGCTCTTTGGGGGATTTATGGGGGATTTATGGGGTGCATGAAGCTCTTGGGGGATTTATGGGGTGGGATTTAAGGGGTGTATGAAGCTCTTTGGGGGATTTAGGGGATGGGATTTTTGGGGTGCATGAAGCTCTTTGGGGGATTTAGGGGTTATTTATGGGGTGTACGAATCTCTTGGGTATTTATGGGGGATTTAGGGGGTGTATGAGGCTCTTGGGGGATTTATGGGGTGGGATTTTTGGGGTGCACAAAGCCCTTTCACCACTTTGAACCCCAAAACCGAATCACCCACCCCCCCGCACCCCCCCCAAACCCCTCCTAAAACCTGTAGGGTCCCAGCTGAGCCCCCCCCGTGGGGTCCCCCCTTACTTTTTGGGGTCGGGGAAGGCTGTGGGGCGGGCGGGGGGGTCGTCGCCCCGTTTCCAGCCGGGTTTGGTCCTGCCGGGCTGCTTGGAGAAAAAGGATTTGGGGACGGAGGCGGAGAGCTGGAAGGAGCCGGGGGGGCGGGGGGGCTCCGCGGGGCCTTTGGGACCCCCCCGGGAGCTGCAGGAAAAAAAAAAAATAATAAAAAAAAAAATTAATTAAATTAAAATTAAATTAAAATTAAAATTAAATTAAAATTAAAATTAAATTAAAATTAAAATTAAATTAAAATTAAAATTTTTAAAAATAAAAAATTAATAAAATAAAAAATACATAAAAAATAAAAATAAATTTAAATTGAATTAAAATTTAAAAAATAATAATAAAATAAAAAATAAATTAAAAATAAAATAAATTAAAATTAAATTAAAATTAAAATTTTTAAGAATAAAAAATTAATAAAATAAAAAATAAATTAAATAAAAAATAAATAAAAAATAAAAATAAATTAAAATTGAATTAAAATTAAAAAAATAATAATAAAATAAAAAATAAAATAAATTAAAATTAAAATTATTATTTTTAAAAAAATAATAAAATAAAAAAAATAAAAAAGAAAGTTAAAATTAAATTAAAATTAAAAAAATAAATTAATAAAATAAAAAATAAATAGAAAAGTTAAAGTTAAATTAAATTAAAATTTAAAAAATTAAAAAAATTAATAAAGTAAAAAATAAAGAAAGTTAAAATTAAATTAAATTAAAATTAATAAAATAAAATAAAATAAAATAAAATAAAATAAAATAAAATAAAATAAAATAAAATAAAATAAAATAAAATAAGGGGGGGGTCAAAGGGGGTCGGGGGGTCAAAGGGGGATTTGGGGGGGTCAAAGGGGGGGGGTCAAAGGGGGTCAGGGGGTCAAAGGGGATTTGGGGGGGTCAAGGGGGGTTCAGGGGGGTCAAAAGGGATTTGGGGGGGGGTCAAAGAGGGTTGGGGGGGGTCAAAAGGAATTTGGGGGGGGTCTGGGGGGGGGTCTCATTACCTGGCTTGCTTGAAGGGGTCGGGGCTGGCGGCGGGGGGGGGCGGCAAGCAGCCCCTGGGCCGCTGGTAGCCCTTGGCGGGGGGGGGCTCCTCCTCCCCGTACCCTTTGGGGATTTTTTCCCTCTGGGGGGGGGCAGCCGGCCGGGAAGATTTGGGGGCGTAGAGGGGGGCGTCGATGCCGCTGTCGCTGGAAGCCCCCCCCCCGCCGCCCCCACCCCCACCCCCTTTGGAGATTTGGGGGTCGGGGTCGGGGGGGTCGGGGGGGTCGGGGGGGTCGAACCAGCGCTCGTCGTGGCTGCTGCTGGAGGCGTTGCTGGAGAGGGTGTTGCTGCTCGAGTGGCTGGAGTAGGGGGCTTCGGGCTGGGGGGGGGGACACAAAAAGTGAGGGGGGGGCTCCTAGACCCCCCCCCCAGTCCTAAAAAAGGGCTTGGAGGGGGTGAAAAGGAGCCCTGGGGGGGCTTAGGGGGTGAAAAAATGGGGTTGGGGGGGTAAAAGGAAGATTGGGGGGGGGTTGAGGGCATAAAAAGGGGTTGGGGGGGGGGGAGATGAAGATGGGGGGGTCTTAGAGCCCCCCCACAAGAGGGTTGGGGGTTGTAAAATGAAGCTGGGGGGTCCCAGAGCCCCCCCCCAAGGGACTGGGGGTGCCCCAAAATTAAATTTGGGGTCCAAGAGCCCCCCCTCAAAGGACTGGGGGTGCCCCAAAATTAAATTTGGGGTCCCAGAGCCCCCCCCAAGGGACTGAGGGTGCCCCAAAATTAAATCTGGGGTCCAAGAGCCCCCCCAAAGGACTGGGGGTGCCCCAAAATTAAATTTGGGGTCCCAGAGCCCCCCCCAAGGGACTGAGGGTGCCCCAAAATTAAATCTGGGGTCCAAGAGCCCCCCCAAAGGACTGGGGGTGCCTCAAAATTAGATTTGGGGTCCCAGAGCCCCCCTTAAAATCAAGCTTTGGGGTCCCAGAGCCCCTCCCAAAAAGCTTAGGGTGCCCCGAAATGAAACTGGGGGGGTCCCAGAGCCCCCCCCCAAGTCCCCAAGGCACTGGGGGGGTACCCCAGCCCCCCAGGGTGACGGCCCCTCACCTTTGGGTGCCGGCTGGGCGAGTCCTTGCCCGTGGCCTCCTGCCTGCTGGCCCGCTTGCCCCCCAGCCTGGACGGGGCGGGCACGTGCCACAGCGGCTCTGCAACGAGTCCCAAAACCCCCCCCCCCGGCGTCACCAAAATGGGGGGGGGGGCACCGGGGCCACCTCCCCCCCAGCCCGGGACCCTCGTCCCCAAAATATTTGGGGGCGGTTCTGGTCCCAGCCCAGTTGGATTTTGCCCCCCCAGGTTGGGTTTTGCCCCCCCAGTTTGGGTTTTGTGCCCCCCAGGATGAGTTTTGCCCCCCCAGGTTGGGTTTTGTGCCCCCTCCTGATGGGTTTTGCCCCCCCCGGTTGGGTTTTGCCCCCCCAAGCCAAATTTTGCACACCCCAAGCTGGGTTTTGCCCCCCTGGGATGGCTTTTGAGCCCCCCCGGCATGGGTTTTGTCCCCCCAGGTTGGGTTTTGCCCCCCCCAGGAGGGGTTTTGTGCCCCCTGGGATGGGTTTTGCCCCCCCAGGTTGGGTTTTGCACACCCCAGGTTGGGTTTTTCCCCCCCCCAGGAGGGGTCTTGCGCCCCCCGGGATGGGTTTTGTCCCCCCAGGTTGGATTTTTGCACCCCCAAGCCAGGTTTTGCGCCCCCCAGGAGGGGTTTTTGCCCCCCCTGGGTTGAGTTTTGCACCCCCAAGCCGGGTTTTGTGCCCCCCGGGATGGGTTTTACCCCCCCAGGTTGGGTTTTGTGCCCCCCCAGGATGGGTTCTGCCCCCCCCCGGTTGTGTTTTGCGCCCCCCAGGTTGGGTTTTGACACCCCAGGATGGGTTTTGTGCCCCCCGGGATGGGTTTTGTCCCACCAGGTTGGGTTTTGCCCCCCCCAGGAGGGGTTTTGCACCCCCTGGGTTGAGTTTTGCACCCCCAAGCCGGGTTTTGTGCCCCCTCCTGATGGGTTTTTCCCCCCCCAGGTTGTGTTTTGCCCCCCAGGATGGGTTTTACCCCCCCAGGTTGGGTTTTACCCCCCCAAGCTGGGTTTTGCGCCCCTGAGCCAAATTTTGCGCACCCCAAGCTGGGTTTTTTCCCCCCTGGGTTGGGTTTTGCGCCCCCCAGGATGGGTTTTCCTGCCTTTGCCCCCCCCAAAAACACTTTTCTCACCGGGTTTGTGCCTCTCCATGGTGCTCTCGTGGCTGCTGAGCCCCCCCGAGGACGAATCACCGCTGGAGGGGACATCGTGGCCACCGTGGGGCTCGAAGGGCAGCAGCGCCCGCTGCGGGGCCGCGTACCTAAGGGGGACAACGAGAGGAGTTTGGGGCTTTTCTCCTCGTTTTGGGGCCATCCCGTAAAAGGGAAAAAGCGGTGATTTTTTATTTTTTTTTTTTAAGGGGGGGCGCGGAGCCTACAAACCTTTCCGGAGAGGGTTTATAGCGAGCGTAGGTGGCGGTGGCAGGCGCCGAGAAGCTCCCCGAGGGTTGCCGGTAAGGCTGCGACCTCTCGGCTCCGACCGGCGTCGAGGCATTGGGGTGGGGGCTTTCGGGGAAGCTGACGGGTCTGGGGTATCGGGGCGAGGAGAAAAAGGGGGGTCACGGCACCCCCAAAACGCCCCCCAAAAGCCCCAAAGCTTCCCCCCCCCCCCCCCAAAATCCCTCGTCCTCACCTCTTGGCGTGCGGGGGCTGCACCTCGCGGTAGGACACCGGGGGCTGTTTGGTGGCCCTGCTGCCACCGAGGGGTTGCCCGTGGCCAGCGGTGGCCGGGGGGGGGGCGTTGTGGGACGCGGGGCCGCTCCACTGCCACCCCGAGCTGCTGCGGTAAGGGGGTCGCCCGCTGTCGGCTTCGCCTTTGGGTTCGGAGCTGCTCAGCTCCACCGATTCGGCCCAGCCCCTAAAAGGACATCAGGATTTGGGGATTTGGGGACGGGGACGACCCCCCCCTTGAAGATCCCGGCCCCTTTGGTTGTTGAGCGACACCCAAAATTGCCCCCGTCCCCGAAATTCTGCAGGGATGGGGGATTGAGGGGGGCTAGCCTCCAAATCCTGTCATTAAACCAGCCTTAATTGCTCTAATTAGGGTTTGTAAGGATGGAGGGGATGGGAACGGGGTCCCTGATGGCAATTCTGTCTCCGTGCACACCTCGGAGACCCCGGTTTGCCCCAGGGGCTGAGCCCCAAAATGTCCCAGGGAGCCCCCAAAAACACCCCAGGGAGCAGAGTCCCCCAAAAGTGCCCCTGGGGAGCAGAGCCCTAAAAGTGCCCTGGAAGCTGAGGCCCCAAAAACGCCCTGAGGAGCTGAGCCCCCAAAAAGTGCCTTGGGGGAGCTGAGCCCCAAAAATCACCCTGGAAGCTGAGGCCCCAAAAATGCCCTGGGGAGCCCGGCCCCAAAAAACACCGTGGTGGGAACCCAGCCCCAAAAACACCCCGGGTAGCTAAGCCCCAAAAAATGCCTTGGAGGAGCTGAGCCCCAAAAATCACCCTGGAAGCTGAGGCCCCAAAAATGCTCCTGGGAGCCCGGCCCCAAAAAACACCCCGGTGGGAACCCAGCCCCAAAAAACACCTCGGTGGGAACCCACCCCAAAAAAACACCCTGGTGGGAACCCACCCCAAAAAAACACCCTGGTGGGAACCCAGCCCCAAAAACGCCCCGGGTAGCTAAGCCCCAAAAAATGCCTTGGGGGAGCTGAGCCCCAAAAATCACCCTGAAAGCCGAGGCCCCAAAAATGCCCTGGGGGAGCCCGGCCCCAAAAGCGCCCTGGAGGATCCCAGCCCCAAAAAAACACCCTGGTGGGAACCTGGCCCCAAAAAAACACCCCGGTGGGAACCCAGCCCCAAAAACGCCCCGGGTAGCTAAGCCCCAGAAAATGCCTTGGGGGAGCTGAGCCCCAAAAATCACCCTGAAAGCCGAGGCCCCAAAAACGCCCTGGGGAGCCCGGCCCCAAAAAACACCCCGGTGGGAACCCAGCCCCAAAAAAACACCCCGGTGGGAACCCAGCCCCCGGGGGTAGCTAAGCCCCAAAAAGTGCCTTGGGGGAGCTGAGCCCCAAAAATCACCCTGGAAACTGAGGCCCCAAAAATGCTCCTGGGAGCCCGGCCCCAAAAAACTCCTTGGGAGAGCTGAGCCCCCAAAAAGTGCCCCGGGGAGCTGAGCCCCAAAAAACACCCTGGTGGGAACCCAGCCCCAAAAAAACACCCTGGTGGGAACCGAGCCCCAAAAAACACCCCGGTGGGAACCCGGCCCCGAATTTCTCCAGCAGCAAAACCCCAAAAAGCCGTAACGAGGAGCGGGATGGGGGGTTCACCTGCGCGGCGCCCCGTCCTCGTGGGGCGGGACGATGACCACCTTGACGGTGACGGAGGTGCGCAGGAGGTCGATCATCTGCTCGTGGCTGAGGGTCACCACGGCCACCTTGCAGATCTCCACCAGGCGGCTGCCCTGCCGCAGCCCGGCCTGCCAGGCGAAGCCGTAATCCTCCACCTCGGCCACCGTGCCGTCGTATTTGACGTGGAAACCCAGCTGGCCCAGCCCGTTGCGCCTCAAGGTCATGTCCACCGTCTCGCAGCCCGCCGTCGTCACCTGCAAGAAGGGCACGGCCACTCGTCGCCGTTGACGCGCGCCGAAAGGAACCCAACTCAACCCAACTCAACTCAACCCAACTCAACTCAACCCAACTCAACTCAACCCAACTCAACCCAACTCAACCCAACTCAAGCCAACCCAACTCAAGCCAACCCAACTCAACCCAACCCAACCCAACTCAACTCAACCCAACTCAACCCAACCCAACTCAACCCGGCTCAACCCAACCCAACTCAACTCAACCCAACTCAACCCAACCCAACTCAACCCGGCTCAACCCAACCCAACTCAACTCAACCCAACCCAACCCAACCCAACCCAACCCAACTCAACTCAACCCAACCGAACCAACCTCAACCCAACTCAACCCAACCGAACCCAACTCAACCCAACCGAACCCAACTCAACCCAACCGAACCCAACTCAACCCAACCGAACCCAACTCAACCCAACCGAACCCAACTCAACCCAACCGAACCCAACTCAACCCAACCGAACCCAACTCAACCCAACCGAACCCAACTCAACCCAAATTTCCTCCTCCATGAGGATGGAAGAGCTCCACGGCCCCAGATCTCCTCCTCCACGAGGATGGAAGAGCTCCACAGCCCCAAATTTCCTCCTCCATGAGGACAAGGGATCTCCATGACCCCAAATTTCCTCCTCCATGAGGACAAGGGAGCTCCACGGCCCCAGATCTCCTCCTCCATGAGGACGAGGGATCTCCACGACCCGAAATTTCCTCCTCCATGAGGACAAGGGAGCTTCATGACCCCAAATTTCCTCCTCCATGAGGACGAGGGATCTCCATGACCCCAAATTTCCTCCTCCATGAGGATGGAAGAGCTCCACGGCCCCAAATCTCCTCCTCCACGGGGATGGAAGAGCTCCACGGCCCCAAATCTCCTCCTCCACGAGGATGGAGGAGCTCCACGACCCCAAGACGCTCACCTTCAACCTCTGCACGATCTCCTTGACGTCCTCGGGGCCGCCCTCGGCCGCCCGGATGAAGATGTGGTCGCCGCGGCCGTAGAAGATCTTGAGGGTGGAGGCGTCGGCGGTCCAGCCGATGACGTCCCCGCAGAAGCAGTTGAAGACCACCTCCTTGGCGGCCAGGTCGAGCAGCACCACGAACTCGTTGGAGATGCCCAAGGCGCAGGAGATCTCGGCCCCGCGGGCGAAATCCTGAGCGGAGACGCGCCAGGCGATGGCCCCGGCGCTGTGCTGCTCGGCGCCCGCCCGGGCTTTGGTCTTCTCCTTTTTTTTGGAGGCCAAGGAGATGAGGTTGAACTTCCCGGCCGAATCGATGGGCGTGTTGGTGACGCAGTTCTCGGCCAGGTCCTTGAGGTACTCCTGCCGCGTGCGGGTGGCCATGGTGTGGAATTTGTCCGACTTGTGGGCGGCGTTCTCCGCGTTGATCACCTTGGCCAGCAAGAAGTCTCGGAAGACGTCGGACTTGCGGAAGGTGACGCCGTTGGGGATGGGGGGGCCGAAGGGGGGCACGTCTTTGGACCTGGTCACGGCCACGCTTGGGGGAGGCGAAGCAGAAAATTAATTACGGGTCCTCGGGGCACTTTGAGGAAGAAGGAGTAGGGGGAGAAACATCTCGGAGGGGAGAAAACGCCCCCAAAATTTGACCCCAAAGCGCGGTGGGGGGGATTTGGAGGGTGAAATGGGGTTATCCGGGGGGGGCTCACCTATAGCAGACATTATCGGTGCAAGGGCTGTGGGCTCGGACGATGATGAAGACGTGCTGGAAGTGCGATCGGACGTTTTGGGGGGTGAAGGGCAGGGCGCCGGGCTCCTGGAAGATGATGGTGACGATGTCGTTGCCGATGTGCCTCTTCCTCAGCAGCTGGCGAGGGGGGAGAAGAAGCCAAAAAAAAATAAAAAAGGGGGGGTGTATGAGGGACAGAAGGACAAACGGATGAGGTGTGGAGCCTTGGAGGGGTTTTGGGGTACCTGCTGCCGGTTGTTGGGGGTGTAGGGCAGCATGGTGGAGACGTGGAACATGATCTCGTAGTCCTGGTAGGTGGTGTAGAGCGAGTGGGTGCCCGTCGAGTCGGCTGCGGGGGGGGGAAAACAGGCAGTCAAGGATTTGGGCGGCCCCAAATCTGTAATCGAAGCCCCAAATTTTGAGGAGGACCCCAAAAAATCCGTCCCCGTTGCTCACTTTTGGTGTCCAGCTGCGCGGCGTACTTGCTGAAGGCTTTGAGGCAAACTTTCTCCCCCAGCAGCGAGAGGAACTCCTCGAAGGCCGGCCCCGCGTCCTCGTTGTTGTACATCTCCTCCTCCGAGCTCTGCCCGGCTTTGCAGTACAGGATGCCCACCTTGTGCCGCCGGCAGAGCTGCGGGGAGGGGGTCAGCACCCCAAAAAGGGGGCCACGTATCCCCCCCTCCCACCCCAACCCCACGGATCGTCAAGCCAAGAAGGCGACCAAGAGATTTAGGGTCAAAAACGCACAAATCACCACCAGTTGCCGCGGCACCACCGTGATGGGGGCCACCACCGGGGGATATTTGTCACCGGGACCCCCTCGCCCGCCCCCCCGAGACCCCCAGATCCCGCTCACCCCTTGCTCGTCGAGCTTGAGGAGCTGCTCGGTGACTTTTGGGGTGCTCATGGCCAGGCGCAGGCAGTGGATGTTGAGCTCGGGGACGACGTACTCCAGGGCGTCCTTCAACGGGAGCCCCCGCACCGTGCCGTGCTTGGTGGCGGTGGGGGTGGCGTCCTCCAGGATGGAGCCGCGGAGGGTGGTGAGCTTTACGGGGTGAAAAAGGGGGTGGGTGAGCCGGGGGGGGGCGCACGGGGAGGGGAGGGGAGAGGGGTGGGGATGGGCGCAGGGTGGGGGTGATGATGGGATGGGGATGGGGGTGATGGGGTGGGGATGGAGGCAAGGTGGGGGTGATAATGGGGTGATGATGGGGGTGATGGGATGGGGATGAGGTCGGGATGATAATGGGATGATGGGATGGGGATGGAGCCAAGGTGGGGACAATAGGATGGTGACGGATTCAAGGTGAGGATGATGATGGGGATGGACCCAAGGTGGGGACAATAATGGGATGATGGGATGGGGATGATGGGATAGGGATGGACCCAAGGTGGGGGTGATAATGGGGTGATGATGGGGGTGATGGGATCGGGACAAGAGGATGAGAAGGATGGGATGGGGATGGGTCCAAGATGGGGATGATACTGGGATGATGATGGGAGTGATGGGATGGGGATGGATCCAAGGTGGGGACGATAATGGGATGATGATGGAATGGATCCCAGGTGGAGATGATGATGAGAAGGATGGGATGGGGATGGATCTGAGGTGAGGATGATGATGGGGATGATGGGATGGGGATGGATCCAAGGTGGGGATGATGATAAGGATGGGATGGGGACGGATCTGAGGTGAGGACGATGATGGGGACAATGGGATGGGGACAGATTTGAGGTGAGGATGATGATGGGGATGATAGGATTGGGACGGATCCGAGGTGGGGACAACAGGATGGGGATGAACCCAAGGTGGGGATGACGATTAGGACAACGGGACGGGGACAGATGCGAGGTGGGGACAATGATGAGGATGATGGCAATGGGATGGATCCAAGGTGAGGATGATGATGGGACAAGGAAGGTCTCAAGAACAACGGGGACAGGCCCAAGAGGGGAACGATGAGGATGACGATGGACCTGAGATGGGGACAACGGTGAACGAGACCCCAAGATGGGGTCAGTGATGATGGGATGGGGACGGATCCGGGATAGGAACAACGGGGACAACGATGGTGATGATGGGATGGGGAAGGACCAGAGAAGGGGATGATGATGGTGGCGAGCAGGATGGGGACAGCCCCAAAATGGGGATGGGGGGGACAATGATAACAGGATGGGGACGGACCCACAAGTGTGCCCCACTCCCAGCCCCTTTAGGAACTGGTTTTAAGGCACCCAAGGGGGCGAAGAGCGCGCCAACGCACCTCACTGGTCCGGAAGATGATCCTGTACTGGTACTGGGGGCCGTGCTCCTTGTGGTCCTCCAGCTTCTCCCTCTTGATGCTGACGGCCACGGGGCCCAGCTTCTCGTCCACCCCGAAGTAGTTGGAGTGCTCTGCAAGCAAACGGGGACGAAGGAGGTGTAGGGACAGACGGCTTGTGGGACCTTCCACCCCACCCAGTCCCACCAGACCTCCCAGTTCCACGCCATCCCCGTTCCCATTCCCACAAACGGGACGGAAGGCGCGGCGATGCACCCCAAACCCTTCAAAAAAAAGGCTTTGGGGTGGTCTCGAAGCCCCCCGAGCACCTCCACGTCACCACCCCACAACGTTTCGGCGCCGCCGCGTGCCCACCTTTGCCGTGGAAATGGTCCCGGTAGTAGCGGGCGCCGAGGTCCACGTGCTCGACGCTGTAGTGCTTGAGCCTGTTGGGGTTCCTCTGCAGCTCCTTGGGCACCTCCAGCACCGAAATGCCGGCGTTGGTGGGCCGGGCGTCGAGGCTGGGCTCCGGGAACCCCCCGTCACCCACGGGACCGCCGCCGGCCGAGCCCCCCGAAGCCCTGGAGAAGCTGACGTTGCGCTCGCCCCCGCCGCCGATCTCGTTGCGGAAATGGGGGCAGCTGAGCAGGAGCTCGTTGCTGGTGTTATCCCCGACGTCGTGCTCCAGGTTCTCCTTGCCGTTCAGGTCCTCGGTGCTGGCCAAGGCCGGATCCGGCCCGCCGGGCCGCGCGCTGGCCGCCGAAGCCGCCGAGGCTCCCGTGGTGGTGTTTCGGCGCTGGGCCACCACGGCGCGGTTGGCGGCCACGGCGTTGAGGTCGAAGAGCATGCTCTGCACGTCGTAGTGGGCGAAGCTCCGCCGGCAAACCCACGCCTTGCCCGGCTCCGCCGCTCTCCCCTCCTCACCGCCGCCTCCGTCCCCTTCGTTTCGGCCGCTCCGCAGCTTCCTGAAGATGGATTCGCCCCCGGCGTCGCCCTTGGGCCCTTTCCTCCGCGTTTTCTCCTTGGGCTGCGCCGCCGGCTCGTCCCGCGGCGCCACCGGAGACGGTCCCGGGGGGGTCTCCGAAGAAAGCGTGACCCCCCCCGAGCTTTTTCCGCCGCTGCGGAACTCGTTGAGCATGGCGAAGAAGCTCTGCTCCGAGATGCCCTGCACGTCGATGGACGAGGTGCTGCCGTACTCGCGGAACAAACCCCCGGCCCCCGCCAGCTTGGCCCCCCGCGCCTCCGCCGCCTCCTCGGGGTCGCACTCGCTCAGCGTCACCTCGCTGCTGCTGCGGTGCCGCAGGGGGACCAGGGGACGGCCGCAAGAACGGGGCCACCCCTCCTGGAACTCCACGTCCTTGGAGCGCCGCCGGGCCAAGCGGTGCAGGGCTTTGAGCCCCGAAACGCCGCCGCCACCGCCGCCGCCACCGCCGCCGCCGCCACCCAAGGGTGGCTGCTGCCCACCGGGGCCGCCCCGCGGGGTCGCCGCCGCCGCCGCCGCTTCCCGGCCCCCTTCTCGGCTCGGGCTGGCGGCCGCGGGTTCTCTTTTTGGGGGCCAGTCGGCGATGCGGGCGCGCACCCCCATTTTGGGGAGCACCGGCGGCACCGGCCGGGGGGCGCCGGGTTCGGAGGCGCCGTTTCCATTCTGCGCCCAAAACGCCGGGTCGGTGGCGGCGCCGGCGCCGTCGTCGTGCCGGGGCGGGCGGTGGGCGCTCATCGTCCGGCGAGGGGTGGCGTGGCCGCGGGGGGGGGGCTCATGGTTGCCACGCCGGGGGCCGGCGAGCGGCCGGCGAAGCCCGGGGGTGGCCGTGCCCGGCGCGCCGTTGCCCCATGGCTCTGCCCACCGCGCTCACGCCGGCGCCCGCCGGCGCTTCTGCCCGGCCATCCTGCCAAGGAGAAGGAGAAAAGAGGTCAGAGGGATTTTGGGGGGGTTATTTGGGGGGGTTCACCCATTTATCTGCATTTTGGGGTCCTCCCAAAGTCACCGAGCAGCCCCTAAAACCGTCCCCAACCGCACGCACCGGGGTTTTGGTTTCGAGGGGGGTTTTGGCTCGCCAAAAATCGCCCCCCGGCAAACCAAATCCCTTCGGCACCCCAAAAAGGGGGGTCTGGGGACCCCAAAAAAGCCCCCCCCCCGTGGGATGGGGACGGACAGACGAGTCCTAATCTGTCTGCGTCCCCTCCAGGCTGCCCCGTCGGGCGCGCAGCTCGTTAATCCCCGCTAATTACCCCGCCAGCCGGCATCTGGCGAGCAGGGGGGGGTGTTAAATCAATACCTGAGAGCATTAATTAAACGCAGACGGGGAGGGCTAACGAGCCTCTCCGAGGAGCAGCCCCGACCGGAGTGAGGATTTACCAAAAATCGGGAATTAAGCTCTTGGTGCAGCCCTCCTTTACCAAAACCCACGGATTTGCCCCCAAAATTAAAAAAAAGACGCGAAACACCGGTGCTGGGGGGAAAAAACACCAATTTGGGTACCCAGTTTTTGTTTTTTTTACCCTCCTTTCTCAGCCTCTTGCCAGCTCCCCCCCCTAGGCCGAGCACGTCCCAGAAGATTTTTTTCGGTGATGAATTTGGGGTGGAACGACTCAGAATTGGCTAAAAGCACCCCCAGGGCATCTCGTGAAGCTCTGCTGACCCCCGGGGGGGGGGACAAAACCCCGGGGATTTCGGCCCCAAAGTCTCATCCCCAAACCTCGGGGCCCCGTTGCCGCGCTGGCGGCGACGAATTCCCAAATCCCGGCGTTTTTTTGGGGGGAAAAACCCCAATACAGTGACTTTGAGGACGTGTTCGGAGCCTCCTGCCCTTAAATTAGCGATTAATGAAAGGTGCTGAGGGATTAACGAGGCGGTTCCACGCCTTTCCCTGCCGCCTTTTGGGGCTTTAAGGCTCAAATTTCCCAACCCCGGCGCTAATCCGGGGGAGGCGCGGCAGCCGAGCGCGCCCCGGGGGCGAAACCCCAAAATCCGCCCCAAAATCCGCCCCAAAATCGCTCGGATTCGCCCCAAAATCGCTCCGCCTCGCAGCTCACGCGTCGTCCCCTTCCGAGCAATCCCTGGTGGGGACTGAACCCCGCGGAAAATGACCGGATTTAGGGATTTCAACCCAAACGGGCCCTTACCTCGGTGGGTTCGGGACCACTTCACGCCGATTTTTCAGCCCAAATCCCCGTTTTTCTCCCCAAAACGGGCAGCGGGGATGCAGGCAAACAGCGAGCACCCACCCCGCTGGGCTGCTCTAATCTCCCTCTCGAAATAATCTGCTCTAATCCCCCGAAGACGAGCAGGGAAGGCCCCGCGCTCCCGGAGAGCTGCTTTAACCAAAACGGCGAGATCTGGCCCCAAAATCGCCCCGCTGGCTGGGCAACGCCGAATCCCTCAGCTCGCGAGCCAAAAACGCCGAGCTCGACCCCAAAAAAAACCACCACGTAAACACAACCAGCGCTGTTATTGTAGGTCCTACTCTATTCTCTCCGTCTCCAGATGGAGAAATGGGGGGAATTAACTCATTCCCGGCGCGGCCGGGCGGAAAAATTGATTTTTTTTCCGCTTTCTGCCCTCGGATCCGGGGCGGATTTGGGGCCGGGCGCTCCCCGGGGGCAAAGGGCAGAGGAACGCCCGCGGCCGGCACCGCGCGGGGTCAGGGTCCGGCGCCGCGTCCCCAGGGATTTCCTCGTGGGATGGGGAGAATTTGATCACCCAGAGCGAAAAAAAATACTAATTTTAACCATTTTAGCCATATTTTTTGATTTTAAACCATTTAGCTGGCTCCTGAAGCCAAAAATATAATGTTTTTTTTTTTTAATTTTAGCCGTAATTTTTAGTTTTAGCCATTTTAGCCGGAGCCTTACAGCACCGAGGAGGATGATCCCAATGCCCAGTGTGACTTTTGGGGTAAAAATGCCAGGAAAAGGGTTCAAACACCCCACTATGGTCCTGTATTTAGGGTCACCGTCATGCACGGGTGAGAAATGCCCCAAAATTTTGGGGGGAAGCAGGCAATTCCTGGTGCCGCATCCCTGTGGGATTTCCTTGTGCACCAGCGAGAATTTGATCACCCAGAGTGAAAAAAAATAATAATTTTAACCATTTTAGCCATAATTTTTAATTTTAACAATTTTAGCTGGCTCTCAAAGCCAAAAATATGTTATATTTTTTAAAATTTTAGCCATAATTTTTAATTTTAGTCATGGGAGCCTCGCGGCACCGAGGAGCCGATCCAGAGAGCGGGATGACCCCGACACCCCGTGTGATTTTTGGGGTAAAAACGCCAGGAAAAGGGCTCAAACGCCACGCGTGGCTGCGAAACGCCCCCAAAATTTTGGGGGGAAACGGGGCGGTTTCTGCTTTATCTCGGGGCCTATTTACCGAGCTGGGTTTTCCGAGCCGCACGCCCCAAAGCACCCGGAGCTGCCGCGAGGGGGGAAGGGCGAGGTTTTTTAATTATTAACCACGGCTTTTGATAAATTGCGCTACAATTTCTGGCGTTTTTCCCCCCGTGGCCACGGCTTTAACCCTGCCTTAGCCTGGAATCGGGGGGGAAAAAAAACAGGCATCGGGGAAAATTTCCCCTTAAAAATGCCGATTTAAGGCACGGCTCCTGGTTTTGCTGAGCCTCACGTTGTAGATTCTATCATCCAGTGCTCATTTTGGGTGAAAACAGCCCAAAAAACGGATCGGGAGAGCACTCAGCACACCACAAGTGCCTCGTGCCCTATTTCATGCTTTTTTCCCCCCAAAATCAACCCAAATTTTGGGATGCCAGGCAAAAACACCTGCTTCAAGCAGGGGCTGAGTTCCGCGTTTCCTGAAAATTGGTCCTAAATGGGTAAAAGGCAGGAAACGAACCCAAAACGTCCCCGGCCGGCTGTGGGAGGGGAAATTAGTGGAGCAATTAGCTAAGAGGTTCACAACTTTGTGCCTAATTAGGGGTGGTTAACGCCAAATAATCCCCATTACCGGGCGATGAGATCGTCATTAATTGGTTTTAGTGTAAAAGGAGGGGAAAAAGGGAAAAAAAGAGGGAAAAAAAGGGAAAAAAATACAATAGCGAAAGGAGCTGATCCTGTTTTGGGTCACAATTCACAAAATCTCGAGATATTCCCCCAAAATCACCGACCTTACCGCGGGGATGCGCTGGGGGGGTCCGACAGCAGCCCCCGATCGGGGTCAGCGGGGTCCAGGATCACGGGGCGGCTCTGGATTTGGGGCAAAAAGCAGAGAAATCCATTAAATGGGTGTAGAGGGGGGGGAGCAGGCTCGGAGCGACGCAATTAACCTGCTTTGATTAATTAAAAGCGGGGTCTTTACCTCGTCAGCCTTAATTAGGACCTCGGGGCGGCGGCGGGGAGATTTGGGGGGCCCGGAAAAAGAAAAAAAACACCCCAAAATGGGTGAGAATCGGAGGTTTTTAATGGTAATGAAGCTGCTCACGGCAGGCGGAGCGGGCTGAGCCCGGCAAGCCCCGACCTGCAGGGCGGGCGCTGCCCCAAAAAAAAAAAAAAAAACAACAAAAAAAACCACAAAAACAACCCCCCAAAAATACCCAAAAGAACAAAAGGGAGGTTTTTCTCCCCAAAAAAATCGGCAGCAGAAGAAGCAGCAGCCTCGTTGTTGGGTAAAATAAAGGGAAATCGGGGTTTTTGCTGGTAAATCCAAGAGTTTGAGGGGTGCTGCCCCCCCCCCCCAGATCCTAAATTGGAAGATATCAAAACTGAAGATCCCAAATTTGAGGATTTTTCCCCCAAAAAAAGCCCCTCGGGTTGCACGGCGGGGGGAGCGGAGCCCGGCGGCGGATCCTAATTAACAGCGGCTCGTTAGCGAACGGCTCTTTGGTGCCTGCACAAATAGGTCAGGACAAGTTTGGCGACGGGATTTAATTAAGAAAATAAAAAAAGGGGGGGGGGAAGAAGGAAAATATGCCGGGGGGGGGGGGCTGGGAAGGGCCGAAAATAAAATCTTATTTTTTTTTCCGTGAAATGGGGAAAAAAAGCCAAAAAATAAATGAAATCTGGGTGAATTGGGGGGTGGGGGTGCACCCCCCCCCCCAAAATAAAAATAATCCTGGCTCCTATTTAAAAAGGGAAGAAATTCCCGGGGGGGTTTCGCTTCCGCACGCACGCCCCCGGCCGGATTTTGGGGGGAGTTTGGTTGGTTTTGGGTCATTTTTGCCCCCCCTTTTCCCACTTAATTCTTTAAGGGAAATGTTTCAGCATCGCTCCGGCCGCCGGCGAGCTTCTAAAATTGGAGGTTTTGGGGGAAAAAATGGTGAAATTTGGGAAAATAACCCCTCAGGGGGGTGGGGGGGGCTCACCCCAATGAAAAAAACAAGGGGGGGGGGGGGGAAGCCCCCACCCACACCCCCTAAACCCCAATCCCACAGCCCCATTCATTCCCCAGCACCCCAATTTGACCCAATTCCGCCCCAATTTCAGCTGTTACACCCCAAAAACCGCCTCGGACCCCCCCCCTTTTAAAATTTGCACAAAAAAGTGGGGCTTTTTGCCCCAAAAGACAACCAAAATCCCCAAATCCTGCTTCTAATGGGGTCATTATTACGGGTTACCTCCCAGCAGGGAGTTCTGGAGGCCCGAAAAATTAAAGAAATGGTTAAAAATGGGGGCTGGGGGGGGTGAGGGGGGGGCACATTGGGGTAACGAGGGGCAGGAGGCAGCCTGCCATCAGCGCTGGGTGGGTTTTTGTTTAAAAAAGGGGAAAAACGAGCAAAAAACTATTAAAAATATTAAAAAATAAGGGTTGGATGAATGGATGCTCGTCTGATTTTATTTTTTTTGGGAGGGGGGGTTAAGGGGGTGCCCCCACCCCCAAAATATCCCAGGGGAGGGGGAAGGGGTGGGGACCCTGTTATTAAGGGGGGATTCCCCTGTTTTTTTTTGGGGGGGGGGGTGGAAAGCAAGAGTTGTACCCCAAAAATTAAGGGGGGGGCAGCACCCCACATTGGTGCCCCCCACCCAAAAAAGAAAAGAGGGGGGGGGGGCACAGGGAAGCAAGGCCTCGTTTTGCCCCCCCTGACAACAAAAAAGGAGAGGGGGGGGGCTGTGGGGCCCCCAAAAACACTTCAGAGCCCCCCCCAAAAACCTCAGGGCCCCCAAATCACATCAGGGCCCCCCCCAAACCGTGCCAGACCCCCCCAAAACCCCTCAGAGCCCCCCCCAAGCACCTCAGGGACCCCCCCATCCTCCTCAACCCCCCCCTAAAACCCACAATTCCCCCCCAAAACCCACACTTTCCCCCCTAAAAGCCACAATTTCCCCTCAAAAAATCACAATTTTCCCCCAAAATCCCCCCAGGACCCCCAAATTTCCCCCCCCCCCCCCCCCAAAACCACGTCATTCCCCCCGCGGCCCGGGCCCCAACTCCTGCGGGGCACCAGCACCGCCCCCTCCCCACCCCGCGCGGGGGCCGCTGGGAGTTGTAGTCCTCGCCCC
The DNA here is from genome assembly GCF_964211825.1 of Aythya ferina. Taxonomy (NCBI): domain Eukaryota; kingdom Metazoa; phylum Chordata; class Aves; order Anseriformes; family Anatidae; genus Aythya; species Aythya ferina. Next base: position 400,103 of record NC_140332.1, read on the forward strand.
CCTCCCCCCCTCATCCGCCGCTAGGCCCGCGCCGCCGCCCGCGGACTACAAATCCCAGCAGCGCCCCCCCCGCAGCCCGCCGGGAGGAGGAAGCGGGGAGCCGGGGCTACCGGGACCCCCCCCCGCCGTGCCCTCCCACCCTCCCCGCTCCCCAAAAACGGCCCGAGGCCGCTCGGGAAAAGCAACCGGGGCGCGAGCGGCGGCAGCGCCCCCCTCCCCGCCCGTCTCCCCCGAGCCCCTCGGGGGAGACTGAGGCGGCGCGGGGAGGGGCGGGGGGGGTCTCTCACCAGGCGGCGGCGGCGCGAGCGCACGGGCCAATGGGGGGCGGCGGCGGCGGCGCGAGGACGCCGCGGAGCCGGCGCGCGGAGACTGAAGGGAGGGGAGCGCACGCCGAGGGGGCGGGGCTACGGGGAGGGGGCGGGGTTAACAAAGGGGGCGGGGCCAGCGCGGCGCGCCACCAGGGGGAGTGGGGGGGGCGGTCTTAAAGGGGCAGGAGCCCCGCGTGGGTCCTGTCGCGTGTCCCCAGCCCTGTCCCAGTCCCGTGTCTGGTTCTTGTCCCCTGGCCCCATTCCTGGCCCTTGTCCCCATCCCTGTCCCCTATCCCAGTCTCCTGGCCCCATCCCAGTCCCGTGTCTCTTATCCCAGTCCCCATCCTGTCCCTCGTCCCCATCCCACATCCATTATCCCAGTTTCATGTCCCAATCCCAGTCCCTTGTCCCAGTCTCATCCCAATCCCACATCCCTGTCCCCATCCCAGACTCTTGTCCCCATCCCTTGTCCCTACACCCACCCCTTGTCCCAGTCTCCCGTCCCCATCCCACATCCCAGTCCCCATCCTGTCCCTTGTCCCCATCCCTGTCCCTTATCCCAGTCCCTTGTCCCAGTCTCATCCCAATCCCACACCCCTGTCCCCATCCCAGTCCCTATCCCCATCCTCCTGTCCCTTGTCCCCATCCCTTGTCCCTTATCCCCATCTCCTGTCCCCAACCCCGTCCCTTATCCCAGTCCCCTGTCCCCATTCCAGTCCCTTGTCCCAGTCTCATCCCAATCCCATCCCCCTGTCTCCATCCCAGTCCCATCCCTGATCCCAGTCCCCATCCTGTCCCTTAGCCCAGTTCCAGTCTCTTGTCCCCATCCCCTGTCCCTGTCCCCATCCCTTGTCCCTTATCCCAGCCCCCCCCACATCCCAAAACCCCCCCAGACCCCAGGGGGACGCGGGGCGGTCCCCAAGGGCGCAGGAAAGACCCAAAACCCCCCCAAAAAAAACAACAAAAAACCAACATTTTATTGCTTGTACCGTACAAATCCGAGGGCGGGCGAAAGCAGCCGCCGCGACACCAGGACCCCCCCCCAACCCCCGTGTGTCCCCCCCCGGGGGTCCTGTGCCCCCCCCCCGGGGGTCCTGCGCCGCTCTTTTTCCTTATTTGGCAGTTTTTAAAGTTAATTCCGCTCCAAATTTTGGGGTAGGAAGAGGGGGATGCGCCCACACCTCGTCACCGGCCCGGCGGTGACGGTGGCACGGCCCCAAAGACCCCCCCCCAAACTGTGTGTCCCCCCCCCCTCCTTTTTGTGTCCCCCCCCCCCCGGGGCGTGCGGTGCCACCGGCTCCATCGCCGGCAACGGAGCCCACCGGGAGGTGGGGGGGGGGACACGGAGGTGACAATGGCACCAGCCCCCCCCCCCGCCCCAGGGGGGGGGTGACAGCTTCCCAGCTTTAAGGCATCGAAGAAAAAGGAAAAAAATATATATATTTATATATTTATATTGCTTTTTGGGGCAGAATCCCCCGCCCCGGCGATTTTTGGGGAGCTGGAGCCCCGCACCTCACCTTACTGGGAACACTGGGGCGTACTGGGGAGGGGGGAGGAGAAGGGAGAAAGGCCCTGAAAGGCTTTTTTTTTTTTTTGGGGGGTGGGTGTTTAAAAAAGCTGCGAGCACTTCTAGGAGTTTAAAAAAAATATATATAATAAACAATAAAATAAAATAAAAAGCAGTCCTACGCTTGGGGAGGCGGGGGGGGGGAGCGGAGGCGCAGCTCGGAGCCGGCCGCGGCCGCTGCGACCTCCCGCAGCCCCCCAAATGTGGGGCAGGGCCCCCCCCCGAGGTCCCCTGGTGCGAGGAATTCGTCCCCCCCCCGGCGCTCACTCCCGGATGCTGGCGGAGTAGGAGAACTGGGGGAAGTGCGTGCGCTGGTCGCTCTCCAGGGAGCCCATGTTGTCGTCTGCAGGAAATAAAAAAAAAAGGGGGAAAAGGGGGATTGGTAAAGCTGGGGGGGGGTCCCGGGGGGCTCCTCGGCCTTTTTCTGTGCTTTGGGGGGGTTTTGGAGGTGTTTTTTTGGGGGAGAACTCACAGCGATCTGGCGGCGTGATGGTGATGGACTGGGCGGTGAACTCGTCGTCGAAGTAGCGCGTGTCGATCTCGGACGTCACCTGGGGTTTGAAGGGGGGCACGAGCTGGAGGGAAAAACAAAAAAAAATAAAAATAAAGGGGAGGGGGTGAACGAGGACCCCCCCCGGGTGCTGTTTGTGGCGTCCACGCTGTCCCCGAGCTCGTTACCTTCTTCTGGACCACGTCCTGCCAGTTGATGGCGGCGAAGAAGCGATGCTCCATCACCTCCTTGGCGTCGCTGGGGCCTCCCCCGAGCCTGCGGGGCGCACAGCCGTGTCCCCGGGGCCAGCAGCGGGGTGTTGGGTACCCCAAAACCACCCCCCCACCCCGGGCCTCACCTCTGTTTGGGGTCTTTTTTCAGCAGGCCGGCCAGCAGGGATTTGGCTTCGGGGCTGAGGGTGCGGGGGAAGCGGATCTCCTCCATCAGGATGAGCTCGAAGAGGCGCTCGTGGTCCTGGTTGTAGAAGGGCAGGCGGCCGCACATCATCTCGTACATCACCACCCCCAAACCCCACCAGTCCACGGCTCGCCCATAGTCGTTGTCCTCCAAAACCTAAGAAAAAATAAAAATAAAAAAATAAAAAAATAAAAAAAAATTAAAAATTAAAAAATAATAATAAAAAAATACGGATTTTAGGCAATTTTGGGCGCCATCTCCGCGATTCGGGGCTTGGAGAATAAATACCTCCGGGGCCAGGTACTCCGGCGTGCCGCAGAAGGTTTTCATCGTGGCTCCGTCGCTGATGCCTTCCTTGCAGAGCCCGAAATCGGTGATTTTGATGTGGCCGTCTTTGTCCAGCATGAGGTTTTCCAGCTGGAAAATGGGGCAGAAAAAGGTTGGGGAAGCGTTTTCTCCCCCCTCCAGGCTCCGCGGGATGGGGTTGAGGGGGTTGAAGGGGCTCGGTTGGCCCCACAGGGATGGGGATGGGGTGGATCCAGCTCCTCCTCTCACATCCGAGCCCTCCCTCCTGCACCAAAACGCAGGATCGCACCCCCAGCCCCATTTGGGGGATCAAAACCTCCAGCAAGCTGCCATGAAAAAGGCAGAAAAAAGCAGCCCGCGGCAATCGAGCGGGGTTTTCTCCCCTGAGGACCAGGAGGATGGTGCTGGGAAGCCCGAAAAGGCTCCCAGGATAATTAAAATTGGGCGCTGGGGTGGGCAGAACCCTGCTGGTACCTTGATGTCCCTGTAGACCACGTCCCTGGAGTGCAGGTACTCCAAGGCAGAGACGATTTCGGCCCCGTAGAAGCGAGCCCGGTCCTCCGTGAAGACGCGCTCCCTCGAGAGGTGGAAAAAAAGCTTTGGGGGGAGAAAAAAAAAAAAAAAAAAGGGGAAAAAATAACAAAGCAGGGGCCCCGTCAGCAAAATGAAAGCAGCAAATCCCGGGCTAATCGCTCTCAGCAGCTCCGTGCAGGCAGCTGATGCGGTCATGCGTGCCCTAAGCCGCTCGGTTCCCAACACCCAAAATCTTTCCAGCCAGGGAGAGCAAAATGCCCGGCTTGAAACACAGGAGGTGCACGAGCACGGGGCCGTTTCCCCTCCTTTTTGCCAAAAAACGGGGGTTAAGAGGTGGAAAAATAACACAGAGTGGCAGCAGGGTGGGAGGCAGCGCTGGAAAGGGCCGAGAATATCGATTTGGGGGAGAATTTCCCCAAAATCCCGGTGTTCGCCCGCACCTCGCCGCCGTTGGCGTACTCCATGACGAAGCAGAGGCGGTCGTTGGTCTGGAAGGCGTACTTCAGCGCCTGAAAAGGGGAAAAAAAAAGGGTCTGAGGAGAAAAAGGGACGAATGGAGGAGGAGGAGGAGGCCAAAGGGAGGCGTTGGTGGCTTTGGAATCGTCCCGGGGATGCGGGGTTGGAGCCGGGACCCGGTTTGAGGAGCTTTGGTCTGATAAAATATCCGCCTGGCCTCGTTTGGGGCAGCACCACGGTGAGAGCAGAGCAGGATCCGCGCCCCTGCTGCTCCCCCGAGGGCTTTTGGACAGCAGGGTTGGTTAAAAAATGGGGATCCCCGAAAAATTAACGGGCTCGGGGGCGCTTCCTGTGCCTCAGCGGGATCCCAACCCCAAAATGTTCGTGCTGGGAGGTGATTTGGGATGTGTTTAAGGGGTGGGAGGTGGGCGAGGGAGGTACTCACGGTCAGGAAGGGGTGCCTGGTGTTCTGCAGCACCCGGCTCTCCGTGACGGTGTGCGCCACTTCGTCCTGCGTGGGGGAGAGGGAGGAGAAAGGGGAGCGCTGCACGGCGCCGTGCTGAGCTCTGCGAGCCCCTTATTTTGTAGAAAACGGGGATTTTGTGCTGCTGAACCCAAAAAACAGCACCGGGAGCGCCCAAAAAGCTGCATTTTGTGCTCCAGGGGGTGGAAACGCCACCACACGTCACCAAAAGGCGACATCCGGGTGGGGATGGTGTCACCCCGTGCCCTGTTTTCATCCCTAAAGTGTTTTGGATGCTCCTGGAGGCTGTAAAAATCAGCTGGAGATGGATGTTTGTGCCTTACCTTGGCGATGATGACCTCTTTCCGCAGGATCTTCATGGCGTAGTAGCGGCCGGTGGCCTTTTCCCTCACCAGGATGACTTTGCCAAAAGTGCCTTTGCCCAGGAGCTTCAGGTAATCGAAATCGTTCATGGTCTGAGAGGGGGGAGAAAGAAACAGGCGAGGGGTTGCGGCGCGGGCGAGCAGGATGCAAAAACTTCACTAATTTTGGCTTTTTTTTTTTCCTTTATCCTGTGGGAAGCAACGCTGAGCCTGCCTCACCGCCTTGGCTCGGGTTTTGCTGACGGCCACCTCCATCTCCTCAGCCCCGGTGCTGTCGTTTGGGGAGCCGCACTTGTAATCCATGGCGTCCACCTCGGGCTCCTGGTTTTTCAGGCTGTTGGCCACCGTTTGGATGGCTCGCATCCACTCCTCGCTGCAGGGGGGGGGGAAAAGGGGGTGATTAGGAGCAGCCGTGGGGCTTTTTGGGGGTAGAAAGGGGTTTTTTGGGGGCTTACCGCTCCTCGGGGGAGTCGACGTGGAAGGTCCGCTCGATGACCGTGGTCCACTGCAGGCAGCGGATGACGAAGGTGTTGGGGCGGGGGCGCTCGGTTTTCATCAGCTGGCACTCTGGGGAAAGGGGAAGGGAAGGAGAGGGGTGAGGAGGAAGGAAGGGGAGAGGGGAAAAAGGAAATAGGGGGGGAAAAAGGAAGGAAAGGGGAGAGGGAGGGTGAGAAGGAAGGAAGGGGGAGAGGGGAAAAAGGAAATACGGGGGGAAAAGGAAGGAAAGAGGGGGGCAGAAAGGAAAGTAGAGGAAAGGGAGAAAAATGAAGGAAGGGGGGAAAAAGGAAGGAAAGGGGAGAGGGGAAAAAGGAAAGGGGGGGAAAAAGGAAGGAAAGGGGAGAGGGGAAAAAGGAAAGGGGGGGAAAAAGGAAGGAAAGGGGAGAGGGGAAAAAGGAAAGGGGGGGAAAAAGGAAGGAAAGGGGAGAGGGGAAAAAGGAAAGGGGGGGAAAAAGGAAGGAAAGGGGAGAGGGAAAAAGGAAAGGGGGGGAAAAAGGAAAGGGGGGGAAAAAGGAAAGGGGGGGAAAAAGGAAAGGGGGGGAAAAAGGAAAGGGGGGGAAAAAGGAAGGAAGGGGGAGAGGGGAGGAAGGAAAGGAAGGAAAGGAAGGAAGGAAGGAAGGAAGGAAGGAAGGAAGGAAGGAAGGAAGGAAGGAAGGAAGGAAGGAAGGAAGGAAGGAAGGAAGGAAGGAAGGAAGGAAGGAAGGAAGGAAGGAAGGAAAGTTAAGGGGGAGAGGGCAAAAAGGGAAGGAACGAAAGGGGAGAAGGCAAAAAGGAGGAAGGAAGGCAGGAAGGGGAGAGGAAGTGCGAAAAGGAAGGAAAGGGAAGAGGGAGAAAAGGGAAGGAAGGAAGGAAGGAAGGAAGGAAGGAAAGGGGAGAGGGCAAAAAGGAAGGGAGGAAGGAGAGAGGGGCAAAAAAGGGAAGTTAAGGGGGAGAGGGGCAAAAGGGAAGGAAGGGGAGAGGGCAAAAAGGAAGGAAGGAAAAGGAGAGGGGCGAAAGGAAGGAAGGCAGGGGAGAGGGGCAAAAAGGGAAGGGAGAGGGGGGAAAAAGGAAGGGGAAGGTTTGGGATCCGGCACCCCGCCCGCGCCCACCTACCCGCCACCGAGAAGTTGTTGAGGGGCGGCAAGCTGTGGTCGGAGGTCTCGGGGCGCTCCTTGTAGCCGATGAAGGAGCCATCGCTCTTCAGCAGGAAGTACCGGGGGCGCCACGTTTTGATGTACTCCCCTGCAAAAAAAAGGGAAAGAATTGTCCAAAAGTGTAAGAAAACGAAGCAAAAAGGAGCTGGTTTCACCCCAAGCCGGGCTCTCGGTTTCTTCTGTATCGTTGCTCGGTGCTGCGCCGCCTCCTTCTTCCCCAAAAGGTCCCGAATTGCCCCCAAAAACTCTCAGTGGATAAAAAAAAGAAAGGGAGATCCACCTCGGGCAGAGCTAAAAATAAAATAGCCCCACGCAGCTGCTCTGGAGGCTAAAAATACGCGCTGGGGCCGCGGGGCAGCAAGGGGGGAAAGGAGCAGCTCGGCGCTGCTCCGGGACGCCCCTCGTTAAAGGGGGGGGGGGTTTGTCTTAATTAAACAGAGGGGAGCCCCGGATTTGTTTTGGTTAAAGAGGGGAGCCCCAAATTTGTTTTGGTTAAGGAGGGGAGCCCCAAGTTTGTCGTGGTTAAAAAAAAGGAGCCCCAGATTTGTCGTGGTTAAAGAGGGGAGCCCCAAAATTGTCAGAGTTAAAGAGAGGAGCCCCAAATTCATCTATGTTAAAGAGAGGAGCCCCAAATTTGTCTTGGTTAAGGACAGGGGAGCCTCAAATTTGTCTCAGTTAAGAAGAGGAGCCCCAAATTCGTGGTTAAAGAGAAGAGCCCCAGATTTGTCTTGTTTAAAAGAAGGAGCCCCACAGTAGTCTTGGTTAAAGAGAGGAGCCCCAGATTTGTCTTGGTTAAAACAAGGAGCCCCAAATTTGTCTTAGTTAAAGAGGGGAGCCCCAAATTTGTCTCGGTTAAATTGAGGAGCCCCAGATTTGTCTTGATTAAAATGAGGAGCCCTGGCTTTGCCTTGTTTAAAAAGGGGAGCCCCAAAATTGTAATGGTTAAAGAGAGGAGCCCCAAATTCATCTCGGTTAAAGGGAAGAGCCCCAGATTTGGGGAAAGCTTTAAAAAAACGGAATAAAAACAAATCCATGGCCACCCAAAAGCTTTCAGGGATCACGGCAGCCCCGCTGCTCACCTCTCTTGTGCAGCCAGCCCTCCTTCACCACCGCCACCTCGCTCATGGCGCTGCCTCTCGCCTCCTCGCTGCGGCAGGACCGGGGACACGGCTAGCGACCTGGGGGAGAAGAAAAGAGTCAGCAGGGCTTGAGGCAAGCAGAAAATCTCTTTTTCCGCTCTTTTCAGCCCAAAAGAGGAGCTGGAGATCGCGTGGGGGCGATGCCTGAGGACGAAGTCACAGTTATTCGTCGATTTAACCCCCCCTGAGGTTTTTTACACCAAATCCCAGCGGAAAATGAGTTGTGGTCGGTGACCCCTACCTGGCCGCGAGGCTGCCATCGTGGAGGGCCGGGAGCTTTGGGGTAAGAAGCGGGGATTTGCGTGAAATAAACGTCTCGAGCAAAATTTAATCGGAGTCACCCGCCGGGATTAAACCCGGCCCCAAAACCCGGCCCCGGGGGGGGGAAAAACGGCGCAACGGGACGGTGCCGCGGAGGTTTGGAGGCTGCAGGACTTCTCCCTGCTCCAGATCAGCCCCCAAATCCCAGTTTTATCCCCCAAAATATGCCTCTGGGAGGAGGGGGAGGTTCGAAAAGCATCGCACGGCCTCTAGAGGAAGGGACGTGGTGAGAAATCGGTGCTGGATTTAGGGTAAAACCACCCAGAATTATTTAAAAGCCGGCGTCCCACCGGAGCCGTCCGCACCAAAATCCTGCTGCTGGAACCCCGAGCGCTAACCTGAAGCCGTTTCAGGCTCATTTAACCCCAAAACGACCGCGGTTTCTCCTCCGGCAGCTGAGGATAAAGCTCCAAAAACCTCGAAGCGACGCTCGGGAGGAAAAATCGGCGCTGAGGAGAGATCAGGAGCTGCTCTCACCCCAAAAGGGGGTAAAGTCTGCCTGGCAGGGCCCCCGCTATTGATTTTCGGGTTGCGGCACCGCGGGGTTTCTTCATTCGGGTCAAATTGGGGAGGAAAACGGCGATTTTGTTACTCTTCCTGGGCGTTTGGGGTTCGATTCGGGGCGCCTTCATCTCCCCCTCGGCTTCACGGAACAGGAGCGATGCCAAAGGGTCTCCTGGTGTTCAGCCCCCTCCTCCTGCTGTCCAAATTCATTCCTCCTCCACAAATTCACCCAAATTGGCACTTTTTTGGCCCGCCGGGATACCGGAGCCTGTGATAAAAGGGTTTTCCCAACACAGGCCACCATCTCGAGCCTCATTCACCGCAGATTTCCCCCGTGCCTCGCTGGGAAGGGCAAGGATCCGTCCTGGGATGCGTTCCTGGGTTAAAAACCTCGAAGGAGCTGCTTTTATTGCTGGTTTTTGGTTAAAATCCTGCTCTTTCAAGCTGTCCAAGCGATGGTTTATCGGCCGTGGTTTATTCATCGAGTGCTGCAGGCTCAGACCCGCTCCCAAAAGAGGCATCAGGGCCGCTTGGAGCGGGGTCAAGCAGAAATTGGGCATCTGGGTGAGCCATTAGGGTCGTTAGGGTCTAGTTTGGCACCGTTCTGATGAGGAAAAGCCTTTAATTACCGAGGAAAAGCCATTAATTGGCCGTTAATTGCTTGGGACCGGTGCTCCAGTGGGGTCCTGGTGCAGGTGAGGCTCTGAGCCCACGCGAGGCAGAGCCCCCAAGCAAGGAGCTGTCCCCTGACAGCGCCAAGGGGACGCCAAAGCCATCTCGTTGGCCCAAAATGTCGCTTTTTTCACCCATTTCGAGCCCTCAGCATCCCAACCTGCTCCTGTAAGCGCCTCCTCGAGCCCCGAGCACCGCTTTTAGGTTCAGGACTCGGCTTTCCTCCACCGTTCGCCTGCGGGATCCCGAGCCCTGGACGGCAAAGGGAGTTAGCGACAAACCCCAACCCCAAAAAGACCCCGAATCGGGTTTTTCAGCACTCAAAAACCAAACCCCGAGCGGTGGCACCTCACGGGGGGGGGCTGGCACTGAGGCTCCCGGCTTCAGGGCAACCTAAGGGTGTATCGTGTGGGTTGGATGAGATTTTGGGGTACAAAAGGGGGTTTTTGGGGTTTGGCATTTTGGGGTGGTTTACTTTTTTTTGGGTGGTTTATTTTTTTTTGAGGGGTGGGGGATGTTGGGGCCCCAAACAGCCCCCAAATGCCCCTCTCCCAGCCTAGAGCCCCCCCAAAACCCCTCAGCACCACAGCAGGGTCCCCCCCCAGCCCCTAACCCCCCACTTTTACCTCATAACCCCCCCAAAAAAAAACTCAAAACCCCACAAAACTCCCCCAAAAAGCTCCCCTCAACTCCATGCCCCTCTAACTCCCCACACACACGCCACAGCCCCCCCACAACACCACAATCCCCCAAAACAACCCCCCCCTCACTGCTAACCCCCTCCACACCCTCAGGCGCACCCTAAAATTCAAGAAAACACCCAAAAATCGCCTTCCCCCCCCTTAACCCCCCCCTCAGAGGCGAGTGGTTCGCTCCGCGCCTCGTCCCCCCCCGCTCTGAGGCGGGCGGGCGCAAGATGGAGGCGGGGGGAGGCCGCGCTCCCCTCCTCTCCCCCCCCCCATCCCTGCCGAGAATGGTACGGTCCGCAGGACAACCAAATCAGCGAGCGGACGGGTCCAAAGCGCAGCGCGGGGGACGCCGCCGCACCCCCCCTGCGGGAGGGCCGCGGATGGTACGGTCCGCAGGGCAGCCCCCCCCCCCTCTCAGCGAGCGGACGGGTCCACTACGAGGCGCGGGGGACGCCGCAGCGGCCCCCCTCTGGGCGTGCGGCGCATGGTACGGTCCCCAGAGCGCCCAGCGGGGGGCGGGCGAGTCCATTGCGCCGCGCGGGGGGGGCCGCGGAGAGCGCAGGGAACGCGGGGCCGGCTCCTCACCTGTCATGGACGCCGTAAAACCGGCCGTCGGCCGCCGCTCATCCCGGTGGCGGCGGCGGGGAGGCTCCTGCGGCGCTTAATCCGCGCGGACGGCGGCGGCGCTCCCGGAAACCCCGCCCGCCGCGGGCCCACGCACGCAGGAAGCGGAGACGGCCGGGGAGGGGAGGGGGCGAGGGGGACGGTGAGGGAAGGACCCCGCGAGCCTCCCCGCGGCGCGCGCTGCGCATGCGCCGCGCCGCCGCCCCGCCCGCGCATGCGCACGGCTAGGGGGCAGAGGGGAGGGGCTGCGCGGTGAGTGGCGCGCATGCGCAGTCCCCTCGCTGGGCTCCACGTCCCTGTGGCGAGGCTGAGGGGAAAAAGGGAAAAAAAAAATAAAAATGGAAAAATTTAAGTGCAGGGAGTGCACTTAGGGATTTAAAAAAAATCCCTACTTTAAAATCTTACTGATTTTGGAGTCATCTTTCCATAAGTCAAGGCCACGCCCACTTCATGGAGCTTCATTTGCATGTATTTGCATATCCCCCAACCTCACGGAGCTGTATAGCGGGAGAAAGAAGGGAGAAAAAGCAAATTTGGGGCAAAAAGCTGCCCCCGAGCTGCCCCGAGGCACCCTGCTTTTAATGGAAGAACCACTAAAGACGGTCAAAAATCCAAAAAACGCCTTTATTTGCACAGCTCGGGGCCGCTCCCCTCCAGAAACGCAAGGAAACCCCCAAACCTGCCGCATCTCCCACCCGCTGCTGGGGGGCAGATGGTGGAAAATGGTCAAAATGCCTTTTTCCGCCTTTTTTTTTTTTTTGTCTGCCCCCCAGGGTTAAAACCGCAGCGAGTGGCCCCCTGTGAGGGGCTGGGCACACTGCACGCCAAAAAAACGCCAAAAAGGGGTGTTGTGAGACCACATCGTAACCCACTCCCCCCAAAAAAATCCACAAATAAACAAAAAAAGCTCAAAAAAAAAACAAAAATACCTCAAAAACCACCAAAACCCAAAGTTAGAGGTGATGCAAGAAAACCACAGCAAACGCAACGAAACTGGCAAAAAAAAAAAAAAAAAAAAAGCTTCTCCCCAGGTGTGAAATGGGAAAAATAATGAAATTTGGGAAGCAGAGCAGGAAGGATGCTTGGCGAGCCCCTAAACCTCCTGGTTTCAACCCAAAGTCAACACCCACAGAGAGCCGATTTGGGGACAAACCTGGCATTTGTGCAAAGTCCCCGATGCCCGTTTTGGGGACAATGTGCCCATTTTGGGGACGGGCTGGCAGCAATTCCAATTTTAGGTGTGAAAATTGGCAATTTTCGGGGCCCGCAAGCAGCGCACGTGGCAACCGTGAGCCATTTTGGGGAGATTTTGCTTTTATAAGGGGCTGCTCCAAAAAAGCATCCCGGCTCTTAGAAATACAAAACGAACCTGCAGGGGAGAAAAAATAAATAGGAAAATAGAAAAAATAGGAAAAAGATAAGGAAAAAATTAAAAAAAAAAAGGAAAAAGAAAATAAAAAGGAAAAACTTTAAGTGCAGCGAGTGCAGGAAAGTCTTTTTTTTAAATAACTTTTCCCCCTCATCAATGTGGTGAGTGGGGAAGAGATGGGGAAACCAGGAGAAACTTGGATTTTGAACAGAACTGGGAAGGTAAGTCCAGATTTTGAACAAAACTGGGATGAGAAGCCCGGATTTTGAACAAAATCGGGAAGATAAGACCAGGATTTGAACACAACCAGGAGGAGAAGCCCAGAATTAGAAGAAAAACATGAAAATAAACCCAAAATATGAAGAAAAACGTGAATATAAGCCTGGATTTCCAATAAAACTGTGAAAATAAAACCAGATTTCGAACAAAACTGGGATGGAAAGCCCAGAATTTGAAGAAAACTGTGAAGATAAGTCAAGAACTTGAAAAAAACACATGAAAATAAACCCGGATTTCAAACAAAATTGGGATGGAAAGCCCAGAATTTGAATGAAACCACAAAAATAAATTCAGATTTCAAACAAAACTGTGAAGATAAACCCAGAACTTGAATGAAACTGTAAAATAAATCTGGATTTCGAGCAAAACTGGGATGGAAAGCCCAAATTTTGAACAAAACTGTGGCGATAAGCCTGGATTTCAAACAAAACCGTGAAGATAAGCACAGAACTTGAACAAAAGCGTAAAATAAACCCGGCTTTCAAACAAAACCACAAAGATAAGCCTGGAATTTCAACAAAACCATGAAAATAAACCTGGATTTTCAACCAAACCGTGAAGGTAAGCCCAGAACTCGAACGCAACCGTAAACTAAACCCAAATTTTGACCAAAACGAGGACGAAACGCCCAGGTTTTGGCCACGTGGAGCTGGCGTCAGTCCGCTTTTTTCCCCAGTCTCTGGAAGACGCTGACGGCGCCGGCGTCGTCCATGCGGGCGCTGAGGGCGTCGCTGCTGCTGCTCACCTTGGCGCTGCCCCAAGTCCTCTTGATGGTCACCCGAAATTCGGGCTGGTTTTTGCTCCGGCTGCTGCTGACGCTGCTGTCCTGAGCTTCCAGGCTGCTTTGGGGGGGCTGCGTTTTGCCCCCGGCGCGGCGCCGGGGGGGTTCCGAGGTTTGGGCTTTGGCTTTGATGATTTTCCCCGTTTCGGGGGCGTCCTTGGGGGGTTTCTTGAGGACGCCGGCGTAGGGCAGGACGGAGCCTTCGTCGTCGTCGCTCTCCGCGTTCTTGCCGCCGGCCGGAGTGTCGCCCAGCCTGCTGAACACCCCTGTGGGCTGGGGGGGACACAAGGGGGGTGTAAGAACAAAGTTTGGGCCCCCCCGCCCCCATTTTGGGTGCTGGCTTTGCCTTCACCCTGTTTGTGCAATAATGAAGGAACCCCCTCATGTGTTTCGGGGTGAAAATCACCAAAAAACATCCAGTAAAATAAAATTCTCTATTTTTTTCCAGCTTCCAGAGCACCAAAAAACCCTACCGTGTCCCAAATTGAAGGGTGAAAATTGAGGCATAGGAAGAGAATCATCATTTTGGTGGTCGGGCTTCATGATCCTGAAGGTTTTTCCAACCTAAATTCTACGACACCCGGGACCACCGAAGAATCCCCCAAATTTCCTCCAGCACGTTTCCAGTTTGGGCTTTTTCCTCAAGGTTTTCCCTCAAAACGCATCCCCGCTGCGCTCACCTTGCCAGCTGCCGTGTCTGCTTTTGTTTCAGCTCCCAGGCGGTCGAAAACCGATGTCCTCTGCAGACCTGGTGGGGTTTTTTAAGGGAGAAAACACAGTTTTGAGAATTTTAGGGGGGAAAGTGGAAGAGGATGGGGAGGCACCGCCAGCGCACGTGAAAAAAACGCAGAAATCCCATTAAATAAGTGCTTCGAGAGTGGTTTCTGCTCCTCCTGGTGCCTGTTTTCCCTTTTTTAATTTATAAATGTGGTTTTTAGAGAAATAAAAGCCAACTTTATGGGTCACAGCACCTTGATGTGTTTATAAAATCACGTAATTGAGACGAGATTTTTTAACAGCTTGGGATCGCCACGGAACGGAGGACACGGGGCTCATCCCCCGGGTTTTTGGGGCCCCAAAACGTCCCCGTGGTGGTACCGAGAGGCTGTGGGGTCGCTACCTTTGGCCGCCTGCTGCTCCAGGATCTTCTTGGTGCGCGGCGTGGTGCCCTTGGGCATGGTGATCACGTATTTGCCCTCCATCTCCGCCGTCACGCGGCGCCGCTTGGCTTGCACCGGCGCGGGGCTCCCGGTTTCCGCCTCACGCAGACCTCAGGAGGGGGGAAAAACCAGGGAGAAGCTCAGACCGGTGGCTAAAACGGCAAGAATTGACCCCAAAAGAGCACCCGGGGGGGGAAAACACCTCCTAAACCCCCACGGATTTTGGGAGAGGCGTGATTTGGGGCAAAAAGTCACCCAGAGTGGCCGTGCGAGCGCTCCCTCTGTACTCAACGCTCTTCCTCCCTACCCAAGCTCTTCCTCCCTGCCCACCCTCTTCTTCCTCGCCCGTGCTCTTCCTCCCTACCCGCGCTCTTCGCCGCCAGCTTGTTGGAGACGGTGACGGAGATTTTGGAGGTGTCGGGCCGGCGGGTGGGGGTGGCGGGCGGCGAGTCCCGGCTCAGGCTGTTGGCAATCATGCGGGAGGCGGCTGGAAACAGAACCGGGGGGGCCACCGTGAATTAAAGCTCCCCCAAAGGATTTTTTTTCTTAAAAAACAGGGATTTTAGGGGTTGTTGAGCCCGCACTCACCGCTGCTGGCGTTGCGGCGCAGCTCCGCCGGCGCGCTCGGGGGGCTCAGCGCCTCGGTGGCCGCTTTGCACATCTCCTGCGGGGTGCGAGCTCCATCAGCACCCCTAAAATCCCCCCCAAGCCACCCTTCCCGGGCCAAAAACCAGTTCGTCCCAGTCCCAAACTGGTCGGGGAGGCTCGTACCTGCCTGTAAACGACTTTGGCGTGCTTGAGGATGGCGATGATGTCCCCCACGATGGTGATGCCCAGCTCGTTCATGATCTCCTTGTTGAGGTCCAGCAGCATGTTCTTCTGGATCCTGCGGGGACATCGGGAAGGAATCCGCTCCCAATGGGGCTGGAGGTTTGGGATAATCCCTCTCCTCCCTAATTACAAGCTTAATTAAACCCCAGCGAGCCCAATTAAGCCCAGGATTAATCCAGCAGGAGCTACGACGCGACACGGCGGTGCCAATAACGAAGCTCAACCCAGATTAATTAAAAAAGAACAATGAAACGAAAGGAAAATTGGATGGATTGTTGGGTTCTGCTCCTCCTTGCACAATTTTGGGTCAAAAAGAAGAGTTTAGAGGCACAGAAGGTAAGAAAAACAAAGTTTGGCCCAGATTAATTAACAAAATGAGCAGAAAATGGGGCAGGCTGCTGGGTTTTGCTCTTCCTCGCCCAGTTTTGGGTCAAAAAGAGGAGTTTAGAGGCGTGGGAGAGAACAGAAACAAAGCTCGGCCCAGATTAATTAATAAAATGAGTAGAAAATGGGACAAAATGCTGGGTTTTGCTCTTCCTTGTGCATTTTCAGGTAAAAAAATGACGGATTTGGGGGCTCTCCCCACCTGTTATCCACGAACATCACGGCGTAGTTGACGGCGGGGCCGGGGGGGATCCCCGCTTCCTTGAAGAACTGGATCCACTCCGACGTCGCTGCCAGCAGGACAAAAAGTTCCAAAAAGGAACAAAAATGAGTCAAATTAGTAAAATTCACAATTTATTCTCCACACCCACTCCCCTGCAGATCCCGTAGGGTTTTTTGTTTTTTTTTTGGGGTGGTTTTGCAGGGTTTTGGAGCTCCCCAGCCCTTGTTTTTTTTTTTTTTTTTTTAGGGTTTTAGGACACTCACCCATTGTCACTGACACCATCACCGGGCCCCCCTCCCCCTGCCCGGGGGGGGGCACAGCGCCTGGGGCTCAGCCCTCACCGCCTGCCTGGAATAGGGCAAGGGGGGGGTGAAACACCCCCCAACACACCCCCAGACCCCAAATACCCCCTCCAAACCCCCCTTCTAACCCCCCCAGGTCCCCAAATGCCCCCCCAGCCCCTCCTGCCCAACAGCTCCAAGCCCCCCAGGCCCCCAAATACCCCCCTCAGCCCCCATCTGCCCCCCCAGGCCTCTTCTGCCCCCCCCAAGGCCCCCTCAGGCCCCCAATGCCCCCCTCCGACCCCCCCCAGTCCCCCTTCTGCCCCTCCCAGGCCCCCAAATACCCCCCCAAGCCCCCTTCTGCCCCCCCAAAACCCCCCCAGGCCCCAAATGCCCCGCTTCGACCATCCCCCAGCCCCACTTCTGCCCCTCCCAGGCCCCCAAACACCCCCCTCAGCCCCCTTCTGCCCCCCCAACCCCACCCCAGGCCCCCTTCTGCCCCCCCAACCCCACCCCAGGCCCCCTTCTGCCCCTCCCAGGCCTCCTTCTGCCCACCCCCGGACCCCAAATACCCCCCTCAGCCCCTCCTGCCCCACAGTTCCACCCCCCCAGACCCTTTTTTGCCCCCCAAAACCCCTCCAGACCCCCCCCGGCCCCCCCCTCACCTCCCGGCCCCCGCCGCGCCCCATCCCGCCGGCTCCAGGCCCGTACCGGAAGTAGCCACCACCGAGATGCCGGAAGCAGCCAAGAGCGCCGCTCTAACCCCACGCACGCGCCGTGGCCGCTCTAGGCAGCGGCGGCCCCGTTGGGAGCAAAGGGCGCGGCGACCATAGAGACGACCGCTGGAGGACCCGGGGCCTCCCGCCTCCCCCCCCCCGGGACCTCCGGTACGGGGTGGGGGGGGGAACCGGGCCCCGGCCCTAAATAAGGCCCTAAATA
The DNA here is from genome assembly GCF_964211825.1 of Aythya ferina. NCBI lineage: Eukaryota > Metazoa > Chordata > Aves > Anseriformes > Anatidae > Aythya > Aythya ferina. The sequence continues at coordinate 416,857 of NC_140332.1, forward strand.
GGATCCTGGCCCTAAAACAGTGCCTGATCCTAAACCTGCCCCGCTAGGCGTGCCCTAAATTGCGTCCCGGCCCCAAATCTGCCCAAATTTTGTCCTGGATTTTGGGGGTTTTTAGTCCTGGCCCCAAATGTGGCCCCGGTCCTAAATAACGCCCTGGTCCTGGCCCTGAACCCAGTTCTGGACCTGAATCCAGTTCTGACCCTAAACCCAATTCCTAAACCCAGTTGTGGTCCCTAAACCCCTAAATTCAGATCCTAAACCCAGATCCGAAACCCTTAAACCCGGTTCCTAAATCCGTAAACCCAGTTCCTAAACCCAGTTGTTACCTAAACCCAGTTCCTAAACCCCTAAACCCACTTGCTAAACCCCTAAATCCACATCCTAAACCCAATTCCTCAACCCAGATCCTAAACCCAATTCCTAAACCCTAAACCCAATTCCTAAACCCAGTTCTGACCCTAAGCCCAATTCCTAAACCCCTAAACCTGACCCTAAATGTGGCTCTGGCCCTAAATGTGCCCCAAACGCTGTCCTAATCCTAGCCCTAAACGTGTCTTGGCCCTAAACTGGGCTCCGACCCCAAAAAGGGCCCTGCAGGTGGCCCTAAATATGTTCCTAACCCTTAACGTGCCTGAAATTGAGTCCTAATTCCAGACATGGCCCTAAATAGGTCCCTGGTCCTGAACGTACCCAAAACCTTGTCATAATCCTGGCCCTAAGCGTGCCCCTGAACCTGTTCCCAGTCCTAAACATGTCCCAAGTGTTGTAGGAAGCCTGGTCCTGGCTTTAATGCCTGCCCTAAACACGTTCCTGGCCCTAAACATGCCCTAAACATTGTCCTAATCTTTGCTCTGCCCCTAAATCTGTCCTTTGCCCTAAACATCCCTCAAATATTGTCCTAATCCTGTCCCTAAACATGTTCCTGATCCCAAACCTCTCTCCGACCCTAAATTATGGCTGGGAAAGGGCCAAACCCCAAATAAACCCAACTCACCCCCACCCACGGCCCCATCCCAACCCCGCTGCCATCCCCAGGTGGGGTTTTGGGGAACCCTAAAAGCCCCCAGACAGGGTTTTGGGGAACCCTAAAAGCCCCCGGACAGGGTTTTGGGGAACCCTAAAAGCCCTATTTTGGGGCGGGAGGGAAATAGGGGCATGGCCAGGCACGGCCGAGTTCCCCTCCCCGTCCCCGGGGCACGTGAGCGCGTCAGCCCCGTGAGTCAGCGCGGGGCTCGCTGTGGGGTGGCCCCAAAACCACCGAAATCCCGATCTGGTTTTCTTTTCCCACAGCCTCGGCCCCCGGAGACCCGCGACAATGAAGCCTTATGGGGTCTATGAGCAGGTATGGCGCTGGCGGCACCCCCAAACCCCCAAATTGGGGGGTCCCAAAGCTCCCTGCCCCTTGCTAGCACCCCAAAAATCCCAAATTGGGGCATCCTGAAGCTCCCTGCCCCCTCCTAGCACCCCAAAACCCCAAACTGGGGTGTCCCAAACCTCCCTGCCCCCTGCTAGCACCCCAAAAATCCCAAATTGGGGCATCCTGAAGCTCCCTGCCCCTTGCTAGCACCCCAAAACCCCAAATAGGGGTGTCTCTGAGCTCCCAGCCCCCTCCTAGCATCCCAAAAATCCCAAATTGGGGTGTCCCAAACCTCTCTGCCCCCTGCTAGCACCCCAAAATCCCCAATTGGGGTGTCCCAAAGCTCCCTGCCCCTTGCTAGCACCCCAGAATCCCAAATTGGGGCGTCCTGAAGCTCTCTGCCCCCTCCTAGCACCCCAAAATCCCCAATTGGGGTGTCCCAAACCTCCCTTCCCCCTCCTAGCACCCCAAAATCCCCAATTGGGGTGTCCTGAAGCTCCCTGCCCCTTGCCAGCACCCCAAAATCAGCTTCGTGACCATTTTTGGGGGGGATTCACCCTAAAAAAACCCTGCTTTGGGGTCTCCCCCAAATCCTCTCCGCCCCCCCTCGCAGCTGGAGCCTCCCGAGGAGCCGCCGGCGCAACCCGGCCGATTCTCACCCAAGGTAAAACCTCCCGCCGAAAAAAAAAAAAAAACGGGCCGAAAACCCCTTTTTTTGGGGCTGGCTTCCCCTTTCTCACCCCCGGCTCGTCCTCTCCGCAGCCCGCCCTGCTGGCCGCCGTCCTCGTCACCCTCCTCTTCCTCTTCTTCATCCACTTCTTCCACCTCTGCTCCAGCTCGGCGCTTCGACGCCGCGCCGAGCCCTGTGCCGACCCGTGCCGGTGCGTGCGGCCTCCCCGAGCTCCCCTTGGTGTTTTTTTTTCCCAAATTTCCCTTTTTTCACCTTTTTTTTTAGGATCGTTCTGGTCGAGAGCATCCCGGAGGGAATGAGCTACGGCGGACCCGGGAACCCTTCCACTTTCGACGCGTGGTTGAACCTCGTCGGCGGCGCCCGGCGCAGCCTCGACGTCGCCGCCTTCTACTGGACCATGACCAACGAGGACACGCACACCCAGGAGCCTTCGGCCTCGCAGGTCAGCGGGGCGAGGATGAGGAGGCCGAGCTCACGCTTGGTGTGATGAGCAGGGCTGGATGCCCCCCCTGCCGTGAATTATCGCGATAAACCACCGGGGTGGGAGCCGGATCGCTTTTTGCCGTGGGTTATCGCGATAAACCACTGGTGGGGAGCCGGATCCCCTGCTGCCGGATCCCTGACTGCTGTGAGTTATCACGATAAACCACCAGCGGGGAGCCATATCCTTTGTTGCTGTGAATTATCGCGATAAACCACACTGATAAACCACACCAGATCCCCCTCTGCCATAAATTATCGCGATAAACCACCAACAGGGAGACAGATCCCTTGCTGCTGTGAATTATCATGATAAACCACACTGATGGGGAGCCAGATCCCTTGCTGTTGTGAATTATCACGATAAACCACTGGCAGGGAGCTAGATCCCTTTTTGCCATCAATTATCATGATAAACCACCAGTGTCGGCGCCGGATCCCTTGTGGCCGTGAATTATCACGATAAACCACTCTGATGGGGAACCAGATCCCTTACTGCCATGAATTATCGCGATAAACCACACCGACGGGGAGCCAGAACCCCTGCTGCCATGAATTATCGCGATAAACTGCTGGTGAGGAGCCAGATCCTTTGTTGCTGTAAATTATCGCGATAAACCACACTGATGGGGAGCCATATCCCCCTCTGCCATGAATTATCGCGATAAACCACCAGAAGGGAGCCAGATCCCTTGTTGCTGCCATGAATTATCACGATAAACCACCGTCGAAGGAGCCGGCTCGCGCCCGTCGCAGCTCACTGCGCGCGTCCGCTCAAGCGTTGGGTGTTTTTTATTATTATTTTTTTTTTTTTTTGCGTTTTCCGGTGGTTTTTGACCACTTCTCTCTTTTTTTTCTCCCCCCGTCTCCGAGCAGGGCGAGCAGATCCTGGAGGAGCTCCTCAAGCTGCCGGCCCGCGGCGTCTCCGTCCGGGTGGCCGTCAACACCCCGACCTCCAAATTCCCCCAGAGCGACCTGCGGGCGCTCGAGCTCAGCGGTGAGCCAACCCCCCAAAAACCGGGACGGCCTCGACGGGGTTGGGGGCGACCCCGAGGGAGACCCCAACCCCGTTCCCTTCGCCCCCTTTCCCCCCAACTTGTAGGCGCCGCGGTGCGGACGGTCGACATGCCCCGGCTCACCCGGGGGGTGCTGCACACCAAATTTTGGATCGTGGACGGCGCCCACCTCTACATCGGCAGCGCCAACATGGACTGGCGCTCCCTCACCCAGGTGAGCCCCAATTTTAATGCAAAATTTCACAATTTCAACGCTCCCAACCGCGCTCCTCTCCCCCCAAAACACAACCGGGCATCGCCACGGGGCCGGGACCCTCTGATTACAACCCATCGCGTCTCGCAAGGGGGCAAACGCCCCCCAAAATCCCCCTCGCCGCTGAGGGGAGGGGGTCGTTGGCTCGTTGGCGCAGGTGAAGGAGTTGGGAGCGGCCGTCTACAACTGCAGCTGCTTGGCGCGGGACCTGGGCAAGGTTTTTGAAGCCTACTGGGTGCTGGGTTTGCCCAACGCCTCCATCCCCGCGCCGTGGCCGGCGACGTTCTCCACCTCCTTCAACATGGAGACGCCGTTGGAGCTCAACCTCAACGACACGCCGGCCGCCGTCTACTTCTCGGTGCGGGCCGGGGCGGGTGGGTTTTTGATTTTTGGGGGGATTCCTCGGCGTGCTGGTGGCACCTGAAGCCTTCTCCCTGCTCCGCAGAGCGCCCCGCCGGCCCTCTGCGCCCCGGGGCGCACCGAGGACCTCCGCGCCCTGCTCGGCGTCATCGACACCGCCGAGGACTTCGTGCACGTGGCGGTGATGAGCTACTTACCCACCATGGAGTTCTCCTACCCCAAGAGGTACGGGAAGCCCCGAAACACCCGAGCGCGTTGGTTAGGCTCACAAATAACGCTTTTTTTCCCCAAAAAAGATTTTGGCCGGCCATCGATAACCGGCTCCGGAAGGCGGTCTTCGAGCGGCGGGTGAAGGTTCGCCTCCTGGTGGGCTGCTGGCCCCACTCCAAGGCGGAGATGTTCCCCTTCCTCAAATCCCTGGCCGCCGTCGGCGACAACCGGACCCGTTACAGCGTGGAGGTGGTGGGTACCGGGCGGGGGGACGCCGCGACCCCCTGGCGTGTCCCCCCCTACCCCGTCCCGGTGACGTTTTCCACCCCGGCCCCGTAGAGGCTCTTCATGGTGCCGTCGAGCGAGGCGCAAGCCCGGATCCCCTACGCCCGGGTCAACCACAACAAGTACATGGTGACGGAGAAGGCGGCCTACATCGGTGAGCCCCTCGGCGGTGCCGGCGCCGAAAAACGGTGGCGGTGCTGGTGGGGTCGGCTCTTGGGGTGCCCTGGTCCCCTTCCTCTTTTCCTGCTCCTCTTCCTCATCCTCTGGCCCCTTCCTCTTCCTCCCGTCCCTTTCCTCTTCTCCTGCTCCCCTTCCGCTTCCCCATTTCCCCTTCCTCTTCCCCTTTTTCTCTTCCCCATCCCCATTTCCCCTTCCTCACCCCCATTCCCCCTTCCCCATCCCCATTCCCCCTTCACCATCCCCATTTCCCCTTCATCATCCCCATTTCCCCTTCCCCATCCCCATTTCCCCTTCCCCATCCTCATTTCCCCTTCCCCATCCCCATTCCCCCTTCCCCATCCCCATTCCCCCTTCCCCATCCCCATTTCCCCTTCCTCATCCCCATTTCCCCTTCCCCATCCCCATTCCCCCTTCCTCATCCCCATTTCCCCTTCCTTTCCCCAATTCCCCCTTCCCCATCCCCATTCCCCCTTCCCCATCCCCATTCCCCCTTCCTCTTCCCCATTTCCCCTTCCCCATCCCCATTCCCCCTTCCTCTTCCCCATTCCCCCTTCCTCTTCCCCATTTCCCCTTCCCCATCCCCATTTCCCCTTCCTCACCCCCATTTCCCCTTCCTCTCCCCCATTTCCCCTTCCCCATCCCCATTTCCCCTTCCCCATCCCCATTCCCCCTTCCCCATCCCCATTTCCCCTTCCCCATCCCCATTTCCCCTTCCTTTCCCCAATTTCCCCTTCCCCATCCCCAATTTCCCCTTCCCCATCCCCATTTCCCCTTCCTCACCCCAATTTCCCCTTCCCCATCCCCATTTCTCCCCGCAGGGACCTCCAACTGGTCCGGGGACTACTTCGTGCAGACGGCGGGCTCGGCGCTGGTGGTGCAGCAGCCGGGGGGCGGCGCGGGGGCCACGGTGCCGGAGCAGCTGCGGGCGGTGTTCGAGCGGGACTGGAGCTCCCAGTACAGCGCCGACATCGGCGACGCCGCGCGCTGGGAGCGGCTCTGCGGGTCCCGCTAGGCGAGGAGGGGCTCCGGGTGGGGTTTTTTTTTGGGGGGAAAAATACTTTTTTTGGAGATTTTTGTTGAGATTAAAGGTGGGTGATGTACCCTCGGGTGGTGTGTGTGTGCTTTGGGATGCTCCGAGTGGTGTGCCAGTCCTGGGACACCCCATAATCCCGGGACATCCCATAATCCTGGGACACCCCACCGTCCTGGGACATCCCATGATCCTGGGACACCCCATAATCCCAGGACATCCCACAATCATGGGACACCCCATAATCCCAGGTCACCCCATAATCCTGGGACATCCTGCAATCCCAGGACATCCCACAATCCTGGGACACCCCATAATCCTGGGACACCCCATAATCCCGGGACACCCTGCAGTCCTGGGACACCCCATGATCCCGGGACACCCCATAATCCTGGGACACTCCGCAATCCTGGGACATCCCACAATCCTGGGACACCCCATGATCCCGGGACATCCCATAATCCTGGGACACCCAAAAAGCAGGGACCCCAAAAGCCGTGATGTGGGGGTGATGGGGACTATAGGGTTATAGGATATAGGGTTATAGGGTTATTGGGGACAGGGGGATGTGGGGATGTTGGGATGGGGGATATCGGGATATGGGAACAGGGGGATGTAGGGATATGAGTGTATTGGGATATAGGGATACAGGGTTATTGGGGATGGGGGATATCGGGATATGGGGGTATTGGGATATAGGGACAGGGATATCAGGATATGGGGTTATTGGGATATAGGGAGTTATGAGGGCATATGGGGACATGGGAATATTTAGGGACATTGGGGGGCCGATATGGGGTCGGTGCCTGGCCGGACGAGGGGACAGACAGCTCATCCTGTCCCCTTGTCCCACTTTATCCCCCTTTGTCCCCAACTAACCCCAGCAGTGGGCCCCACAAACCCCCCTCGCCCTTTTAACACCCCCCTCGCCCTTTTAACACGCATCCACCCGCCCCTAACACGTGACCGGAAGCGGAAGCCGCTCCGAAGGCGGGACGAGGCGGAGCCTTCAGCGGACGCCCGGCGGTTGCGCTGCGGGCGGGGGGGGCCCGGGGCGGCCCCGCCATGGTGAGGGGGGGGGCGGGGGGGTCCCGAGGGGTCCTGGGGGGGTCTGGGACAGGCCTGGGGGGGGTCCAAAGGGGCTGGGGGGGGGCTGGGGTTGGGTTTTGGGGTCTGGGGGGGGGCCAGAGGGGGCCTGGGGGGGCTCTGGGCTGGGCCTCGGGGCCTGGGGGGGCCTGGGGGGGGCCTGGAGGGGGCCTGGGGCTGGGTTTTGGGGTCTGGGGGGGGGCAGAGGGGGCCTGGGGGGGTCCAAAGGGGCCTGGGGGGGTCCAGAAGGGGCCTGGGGGGGTCCAGAAGGGGCCGGGGGGGGGGTCTTTGGGGTCTAGGGGGGGTCTGGGGGGGTCTGGGGGGGCTTTGGGGTGTAGGGGGGGTCCAGAAAGGGCCTGGGGGGGTCCGGGAGAGGCCGGGGGGGTTTTGGGGTTCGGTTTTAGGGCCTGGGGGGTCCAGAAGGGGGCTGGGAGGGTTTTTGGGGTCTGGGGGGGAGGCCTTTGGGGTCTGGGGGGGTCCAGAAGGAGCTTGGGGGGCTCCATTTGGGTCTGGGGGGCCTCTGGGGCTCAGCTTTTGGCTCTGGGGGGGGCCCTTTTGGCTCTGGGGGGGCCCCTTTTGGCTCTGGGGGGGTTCTGGGGCTCAGCTTTGGGGTCTGGGGGGGGTCCATTTAGGATCTGGGGGGGCTCCAGCCTGTGCAGGGGGGGCTCTGGATCAGGCCTTGCAACCTGGGAGGAGGATTCCCTAGGCCCGGGGGGGGGGGCTCCGTCCCCATTTATCCCTTTTTTTAATTAATTTTGGGGGATTTTTTTTTTTTTTGCCCCCCCCCCAGGCGGCGGCGCTGGACCTGAGGTCGAAGGAGGAGAAGGACGCGGAGCTGGACAAGCGCATCGAGGCCCTGCGCAAGAAGAACGAGGCCCTCATCCGACGCTACCAGGTCCAGACCCCCCCCCAAAAACCCGAGACCCCCCCCCAAATCCCCCCCCCACTCTCCAACCCCCCCCCAGCCCTTTAATCCCACCGGATTAACGCCGCGAGGCCGCTTAATCCGGGATTAAGCCTTATTAACGCGTCCTTGGCGCCCCTATAAAGCCTTTTAGGGGCTTCACGGCTTGGGGGTGCTTTATTTTGGGGGTGGGGGGGCTGCTGATGGACCCCCCCCACCCTTTTTTTGCCCCCCCCACCCCAGGAGATTGAGGAGGACCGGAGGCGAGCGGAGCAGGAGGGGGTGGCGGTGACGGCGCCGCGGCACCGGCGACCCCCCGAGCCCGAGAGGCGCAAGGAGGGGGGGCTTGGGGTGAGGGGGGGGGTCCGGGGGGGTCCTGGAGGGATTTGGGGGGGTTTTGAGGAGAATATGGAGGGTTTGGGGGCTTTGGGGGGGGGTCCTGAGAGGTTTGGGGTGGTCCTGAGGGGTTTGGGGGGGAATATGGAAGATTTTTTGGGGGGGGGAGGGGGCTGAGAGTTTTTTGGGGGGGATTATGGAGAGTGGGGGGGGGGGTTGGGGGTTCTGAGGGGGTTTGGGGGGGAATATGGAAGATTTTGGGGGGGTCTGTGGGGTCTGTGGGAGTCCTGGGGGGATTTGGGGGGGGTCTTGGGGTGAGTGGGGGTTTGGGGGGGTCCTATTTTTTGGGGGGGGGGTTTTGGGGGCGGTTTTGGGGGGCTTTTGGGGGTCATTTATGGGGCCAGACAACATGGAAGGCTCTTTTATTTGGGGGGGGGACACTTTTGGGGTACGGGGGGGCATTTTGGGGCACTGTCTCCCCCTCAACCTTTTTCCCCCCCCCTAGGAGAAGCCCGGCCGGACCGAGCGGAAGCCCCCCGCCGCCCCCAGACCCCCCGCGGCGCTGCCCCCCGCCCCTCCGGCCGCCCCCCCCGGGGGGAGCCCCCCCCGGCCCCGAGGGAGCGCGGTGCCCGCGGGCGGCGCTCGGGGGGCCGGGGCGGGGGGGGGGCTCTTGGGGGGTCGGGGGGCGACGCCGGCCCCGACCGCAAATCCCAGGTGGGTTTGAGGGGTTTTTTGGGGTGGGGGCTTAAAGGGTTTGGGACCCCCCCCCACTAAATTCTTCCCCCCCCCCTCTTTTAAGGAATGGGAGGAGCGGCGGCGGCAAAACATCGAGAGAATGAACGAGGAGATGGAGAAAATCGCCGAGTATGAGCGCAACCAGCGGGTGAGGGGGGGTCCCCGTCGCGATAGGGCCCCCTCCTGTCGCGATAGGGCTTTTCCGGTCACGATGGGGCCCCCCATGGTCATGACAAGGCCCTTCGGGTTGTGACAGGACCTCCCTCTATCACGACATGGTCCCCTCCCATCGTGATAAACCTACTCCTGTCGCGACAGGACCCCTCTTGGTCGCGATACAGCTCCCTCCCATCGCAATACAGCCCTCTCCCTTTGTGATATGGCATTTCCCGTCATGATATGGACCCCTCTATCACGACATGGCCCACTCCCATCGTGATAAACCTACTCCTGTCGCGACAGGGCCCCCCTTGTTCGTGATACGGCCCCCTGCCTTTGCAATAAGTCCCCTCCTGTCATGATACGGCCCCCCTCTATCACAGTACAGCTCCCTCCAGTCGCGATATGCCCCTTCTATCACGACACTGCCCCCTCCTGTCACAATAATCCCACTCCCATCGCAACAAGACCCCCCTTGTTCGCGATACAGCCCCCTCCCTTTACAACAACTCCCCTCCAGTCGCGATATGCCCCCCTCTATCGCGACACAGCCCCTTCCTGTCGCGATAGCCCCCTTATTTCCCCCCCCCCAGGACGGGCTGCAGGACCGCAACCCCGTGCGCAGCTTCCTGGACGACCCCCGGCGCCGCGGCCCCGCTCAGGACGAGCGCCACGGGGGCAGCCGCCGGCACGGCCGCAACTGGGGGGGCACCGACTTCGAGGGGGTCCGGGCCGGCTTGGAACAGCGCGTGAGTCCCCCACGAGGCTTTACAGGACAGAAAAAAGTCAGATTTGGGTTTTTTGAGCTTTTTTTGGTCTGGTTTTAGGGTCGTCGCCGCGCCGCCCCCACCATGACCGGCCGCGAGCGCGCCGAGTACGCCCGCTGGAAGCAGGAGCGCGACGAGATCGACCGCCAGCGCCTCGCCCGCCACCGCCAGCCCACCGGGCAGTGGCGCCGCGAGTGGGACGCCGACAAGACCGACGGCATGTGGGTGCCCCCCCCCGGCCCCCCCCGACCCCAAAATCCCCCTAAATCCCCCCAATTTACCCCCCACCCCCCCTATTTTACCCCTCGCCCCAATTTCTCCCCCCCCTGCAGGTTCAGCGACGCGCCCGACGCCGAGCACGGTGCGATATCACCTCGATTTACTTAGATTTTTGGGGTGCCCCCCCCTTTTTTCTTAAAGGGGGGGGCTCTAAGCGAGGCTCGCCCCCCCCCAGAACCCCAAAAGCGCCCCCCCAAGCCCCCCACTTTCGGCGAGTTCCTGCCCGCGCCGCGCAGGAAGCGGCAGAGCCACGGGCGCAACCCCGGCACCAAACCCTACAGGTGAGCTTGGGGGGGTTCCCCCCCCCTTTTTATTGCCCCCCCCTCAAATTTCTGCCCCCCAGGGGCTCTGATATCGCCCCCCCACCCCCAAATTTTGCCCCCCCCCCCCCCCCAGCATGCACGACGACCGCTGGGAGGAGGAGAAGGAGCCGGCAGCGCAGCCCGGCGGCGCTGATGGGAAGGGGGCGCAGGAGGTGAGGCTGAGACCCCCCCCCCAAAAAAAAAAAGCCCCCCCCCATTTTATGGGGGTCTCCCCCCCGTAGAAAGATGCCCCTGGTTGGTGTGCTCCCCCTCTCCCTGATAAATCTGGCCCTGTTTTTTTTGGGGGGGGGGGGCCACACATCTACCCCCAAAGCTCCCCCCCCTTTTAGAGACCCCCCCTCAAAGCTCTCCCCTTTTTGGGGACCCCCCCAAAATCCCCCCAAAGCTGCCCCCTTTTGGGGACCCCCCCCCAAAAGCTGCCGCTTTTTAGGGCCCCCCCCAAAAGCTCTCCCCTTTTGGGGACCCCCCCAAAACCCCCCCAAAGCTGCCCCTTTTTAGGGCCCCCCCCAAAAGCTCTCCCCTTTTGGGGACCCCCCCAAAGCTGCCCCTTTTTAGGGCCCCCCCCAAAAGCTCTCCCCTTTTGGGGACCCCCCCCAAAAGCTGCCCCTTCTTAGGGCCCCCCAAAGCTCTCCCCTTTTTAGGGCCCCCCCAAAAGCTGCCCCTTTTTAGGGCCCCCCCAAAGCTCTCCCCTTTTAGGGCCCCCCCCCAAAAGCTCTCCCCTTTTAGGCTCCCCCCCCAAAAAAAAAAGCTTCCCCCATTTTTTGAGACACCCCCCCAGCTGCCCCCTTTTTTGACCTCCCCCCGAAGCCTCCCCTTGTTTTTCAAACCCCAATTTTTTGGGCCCCCCCCCTTTCCTCTCTGTCCCCCCCCCAGCTTGAAGCAGCTCCCGGTGGGACCCCCCCGCAGCCCCCCCCCGGCCCCGAGGAAGACGAGGACGAGGACGAGTGGGAGGACGTCAGCGAGGAGGAAGAGGACGATGAGGAAGAGGAGGAAGAGGAGGAAGACGACGAAGGCAGCAGCCCCCCCTCCCCCGCCGAGGCCGCCCCCCCCCTCCTCAGTGCGTCCGCCCCCAACCCGCCCCCCCCAGGCTTGGCGGGGGGGGGCTGCCCCCCCCTCAGCCCCCTGTTCCCCCCCGAAAGCCCCCGACCCGTCCGCGACTGGGGCGAGGAGATGGACCTGGCCTCCCCCCCCCCCGGCGGCCTGAGGGGTGCCCCCCCCGCGGCCCCCCCCCCGGCACAACCTGCAGGTAAAATTTGAGGCGGGGGGGTCACAAATTAAATGCGTGTGTCCCCGCCCCCCCCTTCTTCAGCACACGCTGATTTGTGGGATTTTTTTTTTTTTTGGGGGGGGGGGGAACCCCCTAATTTGTGCCCCCCCCCCTTCACATTTAGGGCTGAGCCCCACGGAGCAGCTGGCCCCCCCCGGGGGGCTTCCAGCGCCCCCCCAGGACGCCCCCCAGCACCCGACACAAGGTGGGAACAACGATAATATTTTGGGGGGGGGGGGGGGGGGACGCAAACACCACAACGCCACCTCCCAAAATTTAACGGGGGGGCTCTAACCACCCCCTATTTATTTAATTTTTTTAATTTTTATTTTTTTTATCCCCCCCCCCTTACAGAAACTCTACAGCAGGACCCCGAGGGCCCCCCCCCCGGCACGGTGGAGATCACCGACTTCCAGCGGGTGCGTTTCCGTAAGCGCTCGCCCCCCCCCGCCGCCAGCTGACCGCCCCCCCGGCCGTCCTCCTGCATGCCGCCTCTTTCTTTTTCTTTGGGGGGGGGGTCTTCTGGCTTTATTTTTTGCCGGGGGGGGGCTTGCTGTATGGCTGTCTCTCTGTCTGTCTGTCCCACATTAAAATTTTTGCCTCCCCCCACACAGCCCTGAGGTCGCCGCCGCAGCTCCTGTTTCCCGTCGTGTCCCCCCCACAACAAAATTTTTATTTGGGGGGGGGGGGGCTCCCCTAAATGTTGTCCCCCCCCCAATATTTTCTTTTTTGGGGGGGGGCTCCCCAAAATCTGGTGCCTGGTTTTAGGGTCCTCGTGTTCCTTTTGAGGTCCCTGCTCCCGCCCCCCCCCCCACTTCAAGGCCATGGAGATGGGGGGGGGAGCAGGTGACGTTCCCCCCCCCCCCCCCCCCCCCGAAAAATTGCCCCATTTTGGTGTTTTTTTTTGGGGGGGGGGGTATTTGTAAAATAAATCTCAAAAAAGCCGCTGCGCCTGGTCCCTGGTGCTGGGTCCCCCCCCCCACAATGAAATTAGGGGGGTCCTGGACCCTGTGGGGGGGTCCGTGTCCATCGAGGAGGAGGAGAAATGAGAAGATTTTGGGGTGAAATGAGAAGATTTTGGGGTGAAATGAGAAGATTTTGGGGTGAAATGAGAAGATTTTGGGGTGAAATGAGAAGATTTTGGGGTGAAATGAGAAGATTTTGGGGTGAAATGAGAAGATTTTGGGGTGAAATGAGAAGATTTTGGGGTGAAATGAGAAGATTTTGGGGTGAAATGAGAAGATTTTGGGGTGAAATGAGAAGATTTTGGGGTGAAATGAGAAGATTTGGGGTGAAATTAGAAGATTTTGGGGTCCTGGGGAGATTTGGGGCTGAAATGAGAAGATTGGAGGGCCTGGGGGGGGGCATTTGGGGGTGAAATGAGAAGATTTGGAATCCTGGGAGTAGATTTGGGGTGAAATGAGAAGGTTTTGGGGCTCTGGGGGTGGATTTGGGGGTGAACTGAGAAGATTTGGGGTCTCGGGTGGAGATTTGGGGGTGAAATTAAAAGATTTGGGGGCCCCAAAGGGAGGCTTGGGGTGGGTGAAATGAGATTTTGGAACCCTCGAGGGAATTTGGGGGTGAAACTAGGAGATTTGGGGCTTGGGATGGGGTGAGATGAGGAGGGCTAGGGCTCTGGATGAGATTTTGGGGTGAAAGGAGGAGAATTGGGGTCTGGGGGGCTGCTCGGGGAGGGCAGCGGCTGGGCGCAGTGCCCCCCGGCGATGGGACGCGGACGGGACCAGGATGCTCAGGGCACCACCTTGGAATTCCCATAAGTAAAAAAAATTAAAAAAAATTAAAAAACCACAGAATTTGGGGTTTCACCACCCCCATTTCCTCCCATTTCGGGTCGCCACCCCACCCAGCCCCGGCGGCCCCGCCACCGCTTCCTCTTCACCGCCGGCATAAAACCGCGCTGCCCCGCGGCCCCCATCCTTCGTCCTCAGCGCCGGGAGAGCGGCCGCAGCCCGCGGGGACCAGGTGAGCCCCCAAAATCCCCACCCCGACCCCGGTGGGCTCCGAGGTTTCCCCCTGGGTGGGCTCCGACCCCCTCCGTGCGTGCCGGGGGGCTCCCGGTGGAGCCCCTTGGTCGCGTTGCGATGCTCGGAGGCACCAAAATTCATCTCCATGGGGTCCAAATCCCCTCCCTATGGGCACCCAATCCCATATAAGCACCCAATCCCCTATAGGCACCCAATCCCCTATGGGCACCAAATCCCATATAGGCACCCAATCCCCTATAAGCACCCAATCCGTGGTTGCGTTGTGCTCAACCCAACTCTTCCCCATGATCTCCTCTTCCACATCGCGCCCTCCTCCTCGCCCTGGGGTCCCATCCCCGGCTCCGAGATCCCAAAACCCTCCCCACCCCGTTATCCCCCCCCCCCCGGGGAAGGTGCCCCGGTGTTTCCTCACCCAGCCGCTTGCATAAGGCAGGAGGAAGGAGAAGGGCTCGCCAAGGAAGTGGGGAAATCGCGAGTTCCTTGGTGACGGCGAGGGCGGAGGTGGATGGCGAGCGGGAGGAGGCTCTTGTGCAACGCCGGCTCCTTGGGGGGCCGCTGGCCCCGTGGAAGAGTGGCTCTGTAGGGTCAGACGGAGAAAGGCGGCTCTGTAGGGTTGGAAGGGGAAGGGCGTCTCCGTAGGGTTGGGTGGGGAAGGGCATCTCTGTAGGGTTGGATTGAGGAGAACGTCTCTGTAGGGTTGGGTGGGGAAGGGCAGCTCCATAGGGTTGGAAGGGGGAGGAGAAGCTCTATAGGATTGGAAGGGGAAGGGTATTTCTATAGGGTTGGGTTGAGGAGAACATCTCTGTAGGGTTGGGTGGGGAAGGACGTCTCTGTAGGGTTGGATCGAGGAGGACATCTCTGTAGGGTTGGGTGGGGAAGGGCAGTTCTGTAGGGTTGGAAGGGCATCTTTGTAGGATTGGAAGGGGAAGGGCGTCTCTGTAGGGTTGGGTTGAGGAGGACATTTCCATAGGGTTGGAGGGGGAAGGGCAGCTCCATAGGGTTGGAAGGGCATCTTTGTAGGGTTGGGTGGGGAAGGGCATCTCTGTAGGGTTGGACTGGGGAGGAGATCTCTGTAGGGTTGGGTTGGGAAGGGCAGCTCCATAGGATTGGAAGGGGAAGAGCATCTTTGTAGGGTTGGAAAGGCAGCTCTATAGGGTTGGAAGAGCATCTTTGTAGGGTTGGAAGGGCGTCTCTGTAGGGTTGGGTTGAGGAGGACATTTTTTGTAGGGTTGGATGGGGAAGGGCAGCTCCATAGGATTGGAAGGGGAAGGGTGTCTCTGTAGGGTTGGAAGAGCATCTTTGTAGGGTTGGAAGGGGAAGGGGAAGGGCATTTCCATAGGGTTGGAAGGGGAAGGGCAGCTCCTGGGTCCTCCCCGCATGGGTGGAGAGGTCCCTTGGTTGGAGGAGGGCGTGAAGATGAGGGGTTGGGTAGGGTTGGGGTTGGGTTGGGTTGGGTTGGACGCAACCTTCGGAGATCGCCCAGCCCCTTCCACGATCCTCCACCAGATCGCGCTCCCCATCCGACCCAAACCTCTCCTTTTTCAGCCTAAAACCTAACCCCTTGACCAGTGCAGCCTTCTCCACGAGCCCCTTTCGATATCGAGGGCCACCACGAGGTGTCCCCGCGCCCTGCTCGTGGCGGGGACGCGTCCTACGGGGTTGACCCCGAGGGCGAAATCCTCGTCCCACCGCCACCTCCCCTCTCGCCCCGCTAACGGGGTTTGCTCCTAGGTGCACGATGGACTTCCAGAGCTACAACTACTCCAACTACTCCGGCATGGAGGACTACAACTTCGAAGATTTCGGCGACTACGAGGTCCCCGCCAGCCACCGCGCCGTCCTGGCGCTCTACACCATCATCTTCCTCCTGGGCGTGCTGGGCAACGCCGCCGTCATCTGGGTGAGCGGCTTCGAGCTGCGGCGCACGGTCAACGGCGTCTGGTTCCTCAACCTGGCGGTGGCCGACCTCCTCTGCTGCTTGGCCTTGCCCTTCCTGGCCCTCCCGCTGGCCCAGGACCACCACTGGCCCTTGGGGGGCTTCGCCTGCAAGCTCCTGCCCTCCCTCACCATCCTCAACATGTTCGCCAGCGTCTTGCTCCTGATGGCCATCAGCGCCGACCGCTGCGCCCTGGTGATGCGGCCGGTCTGGTGCCAAAACCACCGGACCCTGGCGGTGGCCCGGGGGGCTTGCGTGGCCGCGTGGGTGTTGGCCTTCCTCCTCACCCTCCCCTCCTTCATCTTCCGCAATGCACGGCGGGACCCCATCTCCGACAAGACGACGTGCGTCTTGGAATACGCCGCGGTCGGGCGGCACCAGCGCCTCACCGAGCTCCTCATCGCCGTCTCCCGCTTCATCTTCGGCTTCCTCGTGCCCTTCGTGGTCATCTCCGTCTGCTACGGGCTGCTGCTGGCCCGTGTCCACAGCAAGCGCTTCACCCGCTCCAAGAAGGCCACCAGGCTCGTCCTGGTGGTCATCGTCAGCTTCTTCGCCTGCTGGCTGCCCTTCCACGTGGTGGGGCTCATCCTGGCCTCCGCCCCGTCCTACAGCGCCTTGTTCAAGAGCGCGGTGGCCGTGGACCCGGTGGCCACCGGGGTGGCCTACATCAACAGCTGCATCAACCCCGTCATCTACGTGGTGATGGGCCAGGACTTCAAGGACAAGTGCCAGCGCTCCTGGCGCGCCGTGCTGCGTGGCGTGATGAGCGAGGACCTCTCCGGCAGCACCTTGGGCGACAGCCGCGTCAAGACCAAGTCCACCGCGGACGACCAGAGCGTCAGCACCAACGTCTGACCTCCTGCCTGAGGCCGCCGCCTTCTCCTCCTCTCTTTTTTGGGGGAGTCTGGATGGGACCCGAATCTACGAGGGGATGCGTTCGTCGTCCTCTATCCTTTTTTTTTCCAGGGTGGGGAAGCTGGAGGGTCAAAGTAACCGACGTCTTGGCCTCGTGGACCTCCTTGGAGGCTCTCCGGAGGCCACCACACTCCAGCCTCCTGGAGCTGCCTCCTCCTCCGAGCCTGGACCCTGCGCCCCACTCCCGGCCCCATAAAAACCACCTGAAGCCCTCCCCGCCCCATGTCCCCGTGGGGCAGCGAGCTCTGAGGTGAGGCTGAGCCTCCCCCCGTTGGGCAAAATCCACCCCAAAGCGCCGGGGCGCGGCGTGCCCCACCAAAAAGGGGGTCACCCCCCACTTCGCCCCGGCCACCTCAGCCCCGTGCCTTCGCCGTAGCCGCGTCCGACGTCGCCAATAAATCGCCGAGCCGCTGTGGGTTGCGTGTCCTCGAGGTGTTCCTTGGGTCGCTCTCCTTGGGGTTGCTTTTTGGGGTTCTTCTTGGGGTTCTTCTTCAAGGGGTTGTCCATGGGTTGTTCTTTGAGCTGCTTTTTGGGGTTCCTGGGATTCTCTGGGGGTTGATCCTTGGGGTTCTCCTTGGGGTTCTCCTTGGGGTTGCTCCTTGAGCTGCTTTTTGGGTTTCTTGGGATTCTCCAGGGGTTTCCCCTTGGGGTTGCTCCTTGGGGTTGCTCCTTCAGCTGCTTTTTGGGGTTTTTGGGATTCTCCAGGGGTTGCCCCTTGGGCTTGCTCCTTGAGCTGGTTCTTGGGGTTCTGCTTGGGGTTGCTCCTTGAACTGCTTTTTGGGGTTCACCTTGGGGTTCTCCTTGGGGTTGCTTCTTGAGCTGCGATTTGGGGTTCTCCATGGGGTTGTTCCTTGAGCTGCTTTTTGGGGTTCTTGGGATTCTCCAGGGGTTGCCCCTTGGGGGTTGATCCTGGGGATTGCCCCTTGGGGTTGCCCCTTGAGCTGCTCTTTGGGGTTCTCCAGGGATTTCTCCTTGAGCTGCTCGTTGGGGTTTCCCCCCCCGGGGAGGGCGATGCAGCCCTGGGGCTCCTCCACCCCATCAGAGCTCCTCCACCCCTGGATGACTCAGGGCACGTATGGGTGTGGTGGGGAGGGACACAGCTTTTGGGATCCTGCTGGGAACGTCGGTGGTGTTGTGAGCTCCGGGAGCGTCCTTGGGGGGGTAAGTAGGCACCCAAAATCTTAAAAATTCAAATTAAAAAAAAAAAAAAGGAAAGAAAAATAAAATTGGGGGGGGGGGGGTGTTCTGGCTCCTATACAGTGTTGAGCAAGACCTGCTCCTGCAGTTCTCCTTTTTGGGAGGATTTTTGCTGCTGGGGCAATTTTTCGGGGCCAGATGACGCAAAGGTCCCATCCCACTGCCCGGAGGTTGCTCAAACTTCTCGTTCCGGAGGGGACGGATCCTGACCTGTGGTCAGAAAGGTCCTCGTCGCGGTGGCAGCGGTGGAGACGTCTCCGAGGCCCCCCAAACTCCACCTGGGGTGACCCCGGCGGGGACCCGAGCGGAGGATGACGCCTTCGTGGGACCTCGGCACCGACTACGCCGACCTCGAGCTCAACTTCACCGCCCCGGCTTTCGAGGAGGCCCCGGGGCTGCCCCCGGCCATCGGGGCAGCTTTGGGGCTGGACGCTTTGGCTTTTCTCCTGGGGGTCCCGGGGAATGTCGCCGTCATCTGGGTGAGCGGCGTCACCCTCCGGCGCACGGTCAACGGCGTCTGGTTCCTCAACCTGGCGGTGGCCGACCTCCTCTCCTGCTTGGCCTTGCCCTTCCTGGCCCTCCCGCTGGCCCAGGACCACCACTGGCCCTTGGGGGGCTTCTCCTGCAAGCTCCTGCCCTCCCTCACCATCCTCAACATGTTCGCCAGCGTCTTGCTCTTGACGGCCATCAGCGCCGACCGCTGCGCCGTGGCCACGCGCTGGTGGCACCGGACTCCCCGGAGGGCGCGGAGGCTCAGCGGGGCGCTGTGGGTGCTGGCCTTCCTCCTCAGCCTCCCCTCCTTCCTCCTCCGCACCCTGCGCCGCGACCCCTTCTCCGAGAAGACCACGTGCGGCCTAGACTACGCCACACTTGGCCGCAGCGCCGAGCTCGGCCTGGCCGCCCTCCGCCTCTTCGCCGGCTTCCTCGGCCCCGTGGTGGCCATGGCGGGCTTCTACGGGTGGCTGCTGGCCCGCGGCCACCCCGCCACGAGGCCGGTGACCACCATGGTGGCCTTGGTGGGCTGCTTCGTGGGCTGCTGGTTGCCCTACCACGCCGTCCTGCTGGCCCTGGCGCTCTACGCGCCCGGCGCGGCGCCCTACAAGCGGGCCTTGGGCGCCCAACCGTTGGCCATCGCCTTCGCCCACCTCAACGGCGCCCTCAACCCCCTCCTCTACGTGCTGTTGGGTCGGGGGCGCGCCCGTTCCCTTGGGGGGCGCCTGGCGTGGGTGCTGCGGGACGGGGACCCCCCCGGTGACCCCAGTCCTTGTACCACCGAGGATGTGGTGTAGAGGTCAATAAAGGGGGGTTGTGAGCTGGGGGGGTTGTTCCTGAAGAGTGGGGGGGTTGGGGACAGTGGGGGACAATGGGGATGGTCGGGGACAGTGGGGGACAATGGGGGTGGTTGGAGATGGGTGGGAGCAGTGGGGGGCACTGGAGATGGGTGGGGACACTGGGGGTCAATGGGGATGGTTGGGGACAGTTGGGGGTGGATGGGGACAGTGGGGGGCACTGGGGACGGTTGGGGACACTGAGGGTCAATGGGGGTGGATGGGGACAATGGGGGACACTGGGGACTGTTGGGGACAATGGGGAACAATGGGGATGGACGGGGGCAGTGGGGATGGGTGGGAAAAATGGGGGATAATGGGGACATAGGGGGGTCAATGGGGACAGAGGGGGGAAATTGGGGTGGCTGGGAACAATGGGGACAATTGGGGACAATGGGGGTGGTTGGGGACAATTGAGGACAATGGGGACATTTGGGGAGTGGGGGTGGTTTGGGGACAATTGGGGACATTTGAGGATATTTGGGGACATTTGGGGACAGCGCCACTCTCGCTGCCACCAGCGGCCGAGACGCCCCGCCCCCTCCCCTCCTCGCCCCGCCCCTTGCACACATGACCACGCCCCCTCATACATAACCACGCCCTCCTCCACCACGCCACGCCCCCCCGCTCGTGGCCACGCCCCCTTCCTCCCGCCGCGGCGGGGCTCGGGCGCCCCCGTGCGGCCTGGAGGGGCCGGGACCGGGACCGGGACCGGGAGCGGGGCCTGGGGGGGGGCCGGGACCGGGCCTGGGGGGACCGAGACCGGGAGCGGGGCCTTGGGGAGCCGGGAGCGGGGCCTGGAGGGGCTGGGACCGGGACCGGGACTGGGAGCGGGGCCTGGTGGAGCCGGTACCGGGGCCTGGGGCCTGTGGGAGTCGGTACCGGGACCCAGAGGGGCAGGGACCGGGGCCTGAGGCCTTGGGGGGTGCCGGGACCGGGGCCTGGAGGGGAAGGGACCGGGGTCTGGGGGAGCTGGGACCGGGATTGGGACCAGGAGCGGGGCCTTGGGGTGCCGGTACCGGGGCCTGGAGGGACTGGGACCGGGACCTGGACCGGGACCGGGGCCTGGAGGGGCAGGAACCGGGCCCGAGGCCTTGGGGGTGCCGGTACCGGGTCCTGGCTTGGCTGAGGCCTCAGAGAACCGGGCCCAGGCCCTGAGGAAACCCAGCACCGGGCCCCAAGGCCCGGAGGCTTCGGTCCCGGTGGAGCCGTGATGGAACCGGAGCCGGGCCCGTCTCCCGGTGGCGGAGCCCCGCGGTCGTCCCGGTGGGACTGGGACTGCCCGGTGGCTCGGCGGAGGCTGGAGGAGCTCTACTTCCCCCGACGGGCCTGCCCCGAGGAAACCCGCAGCTTCTGGGCCTTCTTCGAGCGCCTGCGCCGCTTCCAGAGCCGCCGACCGGAGCGGGAGCCATCGTGGGACGACGCCGAGGACCGGCCACCTTCTCGCCGCCTCGGCTTGCCGCGCCGCTACCACCCCCGGCACCGCCTCAACCTGGCGGTGCCCAACCCGGAGCCGTCGCCGAGCCACCCTCGGGTGCCCCGGGAAGCCCTGCAGGAATTCCTCGACGCCTGGCTGCTCTACCTCGACTTCGAGCAGAAGCGGAGCTTCGCCAAGCTGGCCAAGCTGCAACGGGAGCGCCAGGCTCTGCCCATCGCCCGGGCTCGCAACCAGCTCCTGCAGGCCGTGGCCGGCAACCAGGTGGTGGTGGTGGCCGGTGACACCGGCTGCGGCAAGTCCACGCAGGTGCCGCAGTTCCTGCTGGCCGCCGGCTACCGCCGCGTGGCTTGCACCCAGCCCCGCCGCATCGCCTGCGTCTCGCTGGCCAAGAGGGTGGCCTTCGAGAGCCTGCAGCAGTACGGCGACCAGGTGAGCTGGGGATGATTTGTGAAAGAAAGGAGAAAGGAAAAGGTAAAAAAAAAAAAGGTTAAAAGGAGTGGTTTTGGCACGGCAGAGCGCTTAGAAGGCGATGTGCGGCGCTGCTGGGTTAATATTTACCTAAAATGCTCAGCCTGGGAGCATCATTGGGGACCATTTGTAAAGTAAAATAAAAATAAATAAATAAAAAGGAAAAAAGGTAAAAAAAAAAAAAAAAAAGAAAAAGTAAAACTAGAAAGTAAAAGGTAAAAAAAAAAGGTAAAAGTGAGCGGTTCTGGCACAGTAGAGCGCCTAGAAGGTGATGTGCAATGCTGCAGCGTTAATGTTTGCCTAAACCACTCAGCCTGGCTGCATCGTTGGAGACAATTTGTAGAAAAAGTAGAAAAAAAATGTAATAAAAAAACGACTTTAAAAAAAAAAAAGGAAAAAGGTTGAAAAAATAAGGTAAAATGAGTGGTTCTGGCACAGCAGAGCGCTTAGAAGGTGATGTGCGGCGCTGCTGGGTTAATATTTACCTAAAACACTCAGCCTGGGAGCATCATCGGAGACAATTTGTAGAAAAAGTAGAAAAAAATGTAATAAAAAAACGATTTGTAAAAAAAAAACAAACAAAAAAGGTTAAAAAAAAAGGTAGAAGTGAGCAGATCCAGACAGCAGAGCGCTTAGAAGGCGACGTGTGGCTCTGCAGTGTTTATATTTACATAAACTGCTCAGCTTGGGAGCATCATCGGAGGCAATTTGTAGAAAAAGCACCAAGTAAAAGGTAAGAAAGATACGATTTAAACAACAAAAAAAGAAAAATGATAAAAAGAAAAATGATAAAAAGAAAAATGATAAAAAGAAAAGGTAAAAGTAGAAAGTTAAAAGTAAAACGAAAGGTAAAAGTGAGCAGTTCTGGCACAGCACAGGATTAAAATTCCTCTTGGTGTCTTAAAATTGCTTTTAGTGTTTTAACCCTGCTTTTTTTAGTGTCTTAAAGCTCCTTTTAGGACAAATAATTAAGGAATAATTAAGGAAACTTCTTCTTGGATGCAGGATGCTTGAGCATCAGCCATCCCCATCGCGCTACCACTGGACCGGGCCGCCCGGCGAGCGCCATAAATCCCATTTTCTCTCTTTCTGCCCCATTTTTCCTCTCCCTCCCCCCAGGTGGGCTACCAGATCCGCTTCGAGAGCAGCCGCTCGCCCGCCACCAGCATCGTCTTCCTGACCGAGGGGCTGCTGCTGCGGCAGGCGCAGCGGGAGCCGGCGCTGCCCGCCTACGGGGTGATCATCGCCGACGAGGTCCACGAGCGGCACCTCCACGGGGATTTCCTCCTGGGGGTCCTGCGCCGCCTGCTGCCCGCCCGGCCCGACCTGAAGCTGGTGCTGATGTCGGCCACCATCAACATCCGCCTCTTCTCCGACTATTTCGGGGGCGCCCCCGTGCTGCAGGTGCCCGGGAGGATCTTCCCCATTTCGGTGAGAGAGGTTTTGGGGCTGGAGAGCGCGGTTTTGGGGCTGGAGAGTGTGGTTTTGGGGCTGGATCGGGTGCTGGGGAGGATTTTCTCCATCTCGGTGAGCCCTGAGCATGATTTTGGGGCTGGAGAGCAAGATTTTGGGGCTGGATCGGGTGCCCGGGAGGATCTTCCCCATTTTGGTGGGTGCTGAGTGTGATTTTGGGGCTGGAGAGTGCAATTTTGGGACTGAATTAGATGCCCAGGAGGATCTTCCCCATCTCGGTGAGCGCTGAGCGTGATTTAAGGGCCGGATCCCAGCTCAGGACCATCCCCAAACTCCTCACCTCCCCGTTTCTTGACTTTTCGCCTCCCCCAGGTCATCTACGAGCCCATCCCCAAGGAGGAGGCGGCGGCGGCGGCGGGGAAACCGGAGCGCCTGGACCCCCGGCCCTACCTGCGGGTGCTGCAGGCCATCGACCACAAATATCCCCCGGAGGAGCGCGGCGACCTCCTGGTTTTCCTCAGCGGGGTGGCCGAAATCGGCGCCGTGCAGGAGGCGGCACAGGTCTACGCCACGCAAACCCAGCGCTGGATCGTGCTGCCCCTGCACAGCACCCTCTCCGTCAGCGAGCAGGATAAGGTGGGCGCCGCGAGGAGCTCGTGTTTCCCCTGCCCTGATGGAGTTTTGCTGAGCTCCTTCGTCCTCCTGCCCAATTTTTGCCCCCCCTCAGGTGTTTGATGTTCCCCCTCCCGGCGTCCGAAAGTGCATCCTCGCCACCAACATTGCCGAGACCTCGGTGACCATCGACGGCGTGCGCTTCGTGCTGGATTCGGGTGAAGCCTTGCCGGCCTCGGGGGGAGCCTCCTGCTCCCTCCTGCCCTGCCCTGACCTTCTCCATCCCTCCAGGGAAGGTGAAGGAGATGAGCTACGACCCCCAGGGCAAGCTGCAGCGCCTGCAGGAGTTCTGGATCAGCCGGGCGAGCGCCGAGCAGCGCAAGGGCCGCGCTGGCAGGACGGGACCCGGGGTCTGCTACAGGCTCTACGCCGAATCCGACTACGACGCCTTTCCCCCCTACCCCGTGCCGGAGATCCAGCGGGTCGCACTCGATGCTCTGGTCCTCCAGGTAACTGGGTTCCTTCCCCCTTTTTTAGGGTACGGTCGGAGCCCCCAAAAATAGGTGCTCGGGATCTTGGCAGCCTAAATATCCGGGCTGTTTTCCTTCCATGAAGCTCTGCCCGCTTCTCCCCCAGGTAAAAAGCATGGGGCTGGGCGACCCCCGCACCTTCCCCTTCTTGGAGCCCCCTCCCTCGGCCAGCCTGGAGACGGCCGTGCGCTACCTGCGGGAGCAGGGGGCCCTGGATGAAGCCGAGGAGCTGACGCCCATCGGGACGCTGCTGGCCCAGCTGCCTGTGGACGTGGTGGTGGGTGAGTGATGGTCAGGGGGAGCGCAAAACCCCCCCCAAAACCTCCCTTTTAAGCCCTCGCCGCGTCCCTTTTCTCCGTCCCGCAGGCAAAATGCTGGTGCTGGGTGCACTTTTCGGGCTGGCCGAGCCCACGCTGACGGTGGCGGCGGCGCTGAGCGTGCAGTCGCCCTTCCTGCGCCTCTCCAACGCCAACCCCGACTGCGCCACCGCCCGGCGGCCCCTCGAGAGCCCCCACGGGGACCCCCTGACGCTGCTCAACGCCTTCAACGAGTGGGTGCAGGTGAGGGGGGCGAGGAGGTGGTGGGATGGGGACGGGAAACGGCTCCGTTTTGGGGCCGGTACCGGAGCCTGCGGTGTCCCCGTGCAGGTGAAGTCGGAGCGCGGCGGCAGCTCGCGCAAGTGGTGCCGGCGGCGGGGCTTGGAGGAGCATCGGCTCTACGAGGCTGCCAACCTGCGGCGGCAGTTCCAGGTGAGGGCACAACGGAGCCAAATTCACCCGAAACCTCCCCATTTTTTTATTTATTTTATTTATTTATTTAACCTGTGGGTTCTCAGCGACGTTTCCTCCTCCTCCCCAAAAAACAGGAGCTGCTCCGAGACCACCGGCTCCTGGAGGCGGCCCCCAGCCGACCCAGCGACAGCTACAGCCGGCAGAGCCGGCACCGGGAGCGCCGCGAGCTGCACCGGCTCTGGCGCCACCACACCGAGACGCAGGGACGGAAGCGCAAGGTGCTGCGGCTCCAGGATGGCACCGCCGGCTCCTCCGGTGAGGAAGAGGAGGGAGCAGGCACCCGTGAGCCCGGTGAGCGCAGCGTTGACATCCAGGTGAGCCTCGGCTCCAGTTCCCTCGCTCAGGAGGCGAAATTGGGCCCCAAATGAGCTCTTGGCACCTTCTCTGTCCCTGCAGGATGTCAAGTTTAAGCTCCGCCACGACGTGGATGAGCTGCAGGCGGTGTCTGGCTCGGTCCTGTCGCCCTCGCAGCTCGCCCTGCTCAAGCTGGTGCTGTGCAGGGGGCTCTACCCGCAGCTGGCCGTGCCCGACGCGCTCAACAACAGCCGCAAGGACTCGGATCAGGTGCCTGTCCCCATCCACAACCAACCCCTTGGATTTGGGGGGCTCTGCCCACGCTCCAGCCCCTTTATCTGGGGGCTCCGTGGTGCTCATCCTGCTCTCGCTGCAGATTTTCCACACCAGGAGCAAGCAGGGCGTCGTGCTTCACCCGTCCTGCGTCTTCGCCACCAGCCCGGAGCTGCTGCACGCCAAGGAGGTGAAGGAGCGCGGCGGGACCAAAGGTGGGCGACCCCGATCAGCTTTTTCCGCACCCATTTTTGGATAGAGAGCCCCTCCGGCATTGGGATCCGGCCCCCCCAGTCGGTGGGGATGGGGAGAGGCTCAGGACCCCCCTGAGATGCCCCTCGTGTCCTTGCAGAGGACGGGCTGAGCCGCCACCACCAGCTCCTCGCCTTCGTCTCGCTGCTGGAGACCACCAAGCCCTACCTGGTCAACTGCATCCGCGTGCCGGCGCTGCAGGTGGGCTCTCGGTGCTTCCTCCTCCTCCTCCTCTTCCTCTCTGCCCCCTTGCAGCTCCTCAAACCGTCCCTGCCTCGCTCCTCCAGGCTCTCCTGCTCTTCTCCCGCTCGCTGGACACCAACGCGGACTGCACGCGGCTGGTGGCGGACGGCTGGCTGGAGCTCACCCTGCCCGACGCCGCCGCTGCCCTGCGCTTCCTCGCCACCACCCTGCAGCTCCGAGCCTCCTGGGAGAAGCTCCTGGACCAGCAGCTGGACCCCGGGGGCGACGAGCCCAGCTCCAGGGACCTCTCCGCCCTCAAACGGGGGCTGCTGGAGTTCCTGGGGATGGAGGTGGGGGCTGGACGGGGGCGGTTGCGACGCGCGGGGTGGTTTTAGTGTTTTTTTGGGGTAAAAGTGAAGGGGAAACACCACAGGGAGGTGCTGGCATCATGGAGCACTGGGCTGGTCCCAGTACAGCATACAGGATACGTATATCCCTAGTAGATATACTATATATACAATTATATCTTACTGTATATACTGTATGCTTATATCCCTAGTAGATAAACTATATATAAATGATATCTTCCTGTCTATATAGTATACATATATCCCTAGTATATATACTATATATATAACGATATCTTACTGTATATGCAGTATATATACTAGTATATATACTATAAATACAATTCTATTTTACTGTCTATACAGTATACATACATCCAAAGTAGATATACTATAAATAAATATCTTACTGTATACACGGTATATGTATATCCCTAGTATGTATACTATATATACAATTCTGTCTTACTGTATATGCAGTATACATATATCCCTATTATATATACTGCATATATAATGATATTCTACTGTATACGCAGTATATTTATGTCCCTACTATATATACTACGTATATAATATCTTACTGTATGCACAGTATATGTATATCATAGAATCATAGAATCATAGAATCATAGAATATCCTGAGTTGGAAGGGACCCTTAAGGATCATCAAGTCCATATCCCTAGTAGATATACTATATATATACAATTATATCTTACTGTATATATATCCCTAGTATATATACCAGATATACGGTGATATCTTACTGTATATGCTGTATATATATATATCCCTAGTATATATACTACGTATACAATTCTATTTTACTGTCTATACAGTATACATATATCCATAGTAGATACACTATATATAAATATCTTACTGTATATGCAGTATACATATATCCCTAGTATATATACTGCATATATAATAACATCTTACTGTATACACAGTATACGTATGTCCATAGTATGTATACTATATATACTATGATATCTTACTGTATATACAGTATATATATATAGTATATATAATATATATGATTCTATCTTCCTGTCTATACAGGATACGTATATCCGTAGTCAATATTCTATATCTAAGATTCTATCTTCCTGTATATACTGTATGCATATATCCCTAGTATATATACTATATATACAGTGATATCTTACCAAGGAGGATCCATCCGAACACCACGACCATGTTTTAATTTGGGGGGCTCACGGAGCACCCACACGGGCTCTGGCCTCCCCCCCAGGATACCTCCAGCCTCGACCCCACAGCAGTGCTCGGTCACACACCCCTGGGGCTTCGCATTAGGGTTAAGGCTGGCCCCAGGAGATTTTTGGGGAGCTCAAATGAGATTTTGAGCATCTCCTCGTGTCCCCCCAGGCACCGTACCGCCTGCGCCAGCTGACGGGGCTGGAGAAGCAAGCTCTCTACGTCGGCCCCCAGACCGTGCCTGCGGCCCCCCACCTCCCGGGGCTCTTCCAGGGCACGGAGCTGAAGCCTGACGAGGTGAAAGGCGGCCACAGGGTGACCGAATTCCTCACCTACAACTGCCTGGCCGTGAGTACACCCTTCTCCCATCCTCTTTTACATCCTCCTGGGGGTGTGTGTCCCACTTATGTCCTTGTGCCCCCACCCAGACGGACACAGACCTTTACAGCGAGTGCCTGCGGACCTTCTGGACGTGTCCCCACTGCGGTCTCCACATGCCCTTCACCCCCCTGGAGAGGATGTGCCACGAAAGCGCCTGCCAGCCCACCGAGGGTGAGCCCCCCGGGGCTGAGACTGGGGACATTTGGGGATAGATTTCCTTGGGGGGGGTTCGGGGAGGGTTGGTAAAGGGAGAAGGGTGGCGCTGATCATCACCATGCCCTGAAAATGTGGCACAAAATAAAGAGTTTTGGGATGGGGATGGAATAAAAAGGTTTGGGGGATGATCCTTAAAGGGTTTGGGGGCTGATCTTGCACTGTCTGCCCCCGCAGCCCCCCCGGAGGAAGAGGCTGGGAGCTCTTCCAAAACCTCTGCTCTGCACCGGCTCTACCACTGCGACATCTGCCAGCAGGACTTCACCCTCACGCCCACCGACATCCTCCGGCACAAGAAGCAGCACCAGTGAGCCCTGCTCACTGGGACGCCAGCCCCGAGGGCTTCAGAGCCTCCTGGGGAGGGTGGAGACCCCCAAAATTGGGGGAGCCCCCTGCTCTGCTGCCCTTGGTGTCCTTAGAGACATCAGCTGCATCCTCGAGGACATCGCGTGGGTCATCGTTGACACTGTCACGTTTCCTCAGGTTGGGAAAACTTGATTTAAGTTATTTTTTTGATATTAAATATAAATAAATGTGTTTTGTTTTGTTTTGTTTTGAGAAGCTGGGTGCTGTCCTGGTGGTGGGGACAGGGTTTGGGGGAAGTTTCCCCTGCCCCGTGCTGCTGTACAGCGCAGCTCAGCCAGTGTGTGGCACTCCCACACCACATTTCATCCCCTGCCTCCTCTCCTCCTCTCGCTGCATCGCTGCAAAAGGCACCGACAGGGCCCGTGCCACCACGTCCACGGCGTTCCCAAGACCTCGAGGAGCCTCAAGACTCAAAAACCAACCCCAAAACCCCACGACACCGCTGACAGGTGACCCGAGCGCCCCTGCTGCGTTCCCCTGGGAGGCCTGCTTTCAAGCCGTGGCTGCAAAAATGCCATTTTGGGGGCTGAAAATGGTAATTAATTAAAAATGAAAAGCAGTCTGGTGGTATTTTTAGCTCCGTGGCATGCTGCGTTTTAATTGCCAGGAATTAAAAAAAAATAACGCAGCTCGAGCGACATCGTGACACTTCGGTGTAATGAACTGCTCCCAGAGCAAAGTTTCTTGGGATTTTAATTGTTTTTTTTTTTTTAAGACCCGGAGCTTTTTGTGCAGATTTAACTCTTGCAATGGCTCTGTGGCTATAAAACGAGTGATAGAGGGGAAAAGGAAAAGCCTGGATTATTTTTTTTTTAGCTGGCAAAGCAGCTCGAGCAGCCAGGCGTGGCGAGGGAGGATGCTGAGCGCTTCCTCATCCCCTTTTTTCTTGGTAAATTGAAATTTCTTCCCTTTTTTTCACCCCTCGGCTCGCTCCTTTGCCACTTGCCGTTCGCCTTGCCTCTTTGCTCGGGCTTATCCGCAGTTAATTACCGCTCGGGCCCAGGTAATTCCTGGCAGGAATTAATTAAGCGGGCGCTTCGCTAAGCAGCTTATTGGGGTTTACAGGCAGGGGGATGCTAATTCGGGTGGTGGAAGTGGCCTCCCCCCACGGTAAGCATCCTTCTTCCCCTCCCCACCACCACTTGCTCGGCTTCCTTGCTTCGCTCGGCTCCGACTTTGCTTCATTTATTTGATTTTTGGTTCTTTTTTCGCCTTCGAGCAGGGAGGGGGAGTCCCCGTTGCCGTGGCAGCGGGGCGGGATGGGAGATGCTCCTGCCATAGCGACGGGAGATGCTCCTGCCATGGCAACGAGCATCACGGGGGAGCTTGCAGACAGGTTTTGCTTTATTTTTTGCTTTTTTGGGGGAAAAAATAAGCCCCACTGCTTCGCTTAGCCACCCCTCCCCGTCAGCTGCACGGCAGAGGGCGACGCGAG
Organism: Aythya ferina; assembly: GCF_964211825.1. NCBI lineage: Eukaryota > Metazoa > Chordata > Aves > Anseriformes > Anatidae > Aythya > Aythya ferina. Next base: position 446,175 of record NC_140332.1, read on the forward strand.
TTGGGCACTGAAAATATTCACTGGTTTGGGCTTGGAAAGAGGCAGCTCCACGTCAGGTCGTAGAAAAGCCAAAAGGGGACCCAAATTTGCCCAAACTTGACCAAACTTGGGCCCCCAAGCCAACTGCACGTCCTCGCCTTGATGGAGAAAACCCAACAGCCCTCCCCAGGATTCGTCAGGGCTTCCATAAAGCTCATGGCATGGAGGAAAAAGGAGGCGAGGGGCTAGAGGAAATTGCTTTATTTCTTTTAAAATCAGCGAAAATAAAATAAAAACTAATTTACATGACCGAAAATTAATCAAGGCGGCTGTAACGAGGGGAGATTCATTTGCTCGGAGCCCTGCTAATGAAAGCCACAAATTCAAACCCCACGTGCTAAATCGCACGTGCTAAAATCGCTCTTTTTTTTTTTAACAAATTGCTAAATCCTCTGGATTCCCAGCCCTGTGGCATGGGTCCTCCACTGGGGAACATCTTCCAGCACCAAATCCTGCCTGAAAACACCCTGATATTTAACAAACCTCATTAAAACGCTTCCCCCAGGAGGATTTCCCACATCCTTAGGCCACATTTTCCAACGGAATGGGAAATTTGGGGTTGACTTCGTGAAAAATATAAGAGCTCCAAGCTCTTCCGCCCTGTTAATGACCTCGTTTTGTTCTTTGCAATCTTCTCATTATCACCCTCGTCAGTGCCGTGTAGGTTAAGGCAATCGCATTAACCTCTAATTGAACCCAAGGCCGTTGTTTGGGGATAATTAAGCCCCGTCGTTAGCGAGGTCGAGAGGGAACTGAACGTCGAGGCCAAGGCAGAAAGCTCCCGGCTGAGCTCTGGCTTCCTGGAAGCAGGGGTGGTGTTGGCCTTTTTTTTTATTATTATTTTTAAGGGATTTCTCTGAAATTTAACCACTTTAAGAGTGGCGAAGGGATGGAAATCATCGGTGGAGGGTGTGCTCAAAGGAAACTCGTGGTCTTCTTCTGTGCCTTTGTGTGCTGGAATTAGGGGTGGGGGATGAAATTAGGGGGTGGGAGGTGAATTTAGGGGATAGGAGATGAATTTTGGGGGTGAGAGGTGAATTTCAGGGGACAGAAGATGAATTTAAGGGACAGAAGATGAATTTAGGGGATGGGAGATGAATTTTGGGGGTGGGAGATGAATTTTGGGGGTGGGAGGTGAATTTAGGGGATGGGTCAGGCTGAAATTGCCCGGAGGAGGGCAAATGGAGCTTTTTTGGGATGCTCTCTTCTCCAAAATTGATTTTTTTTGGAGATGCCACCACTACTCCCTCTTCCCAGCACCACCCTTGTGGGATGTTCCAGCTCCTTTTGCTCTTTTTTTTTAAAAACAACCAACCAAAACACTCATTTTATCCCCAAAACCTATTTTTTTTTCCCCTGCAAACCCCTCGCCTTGCAAACCTCCAGGACCAGGGAGCCCCTGCTGGCAGCATCACTGCTCATTAACCCAAGCCCCAAAAACGACGGGAGCTCTGCAAAATCCCTGCTGGAACATCGCAGCTCAGCCCCTTGCTGCCAAAACCATTTTCTTTTCGAGCAGCTCCACGGCTTCGACGCCGGGCAGCTGTCACCTGAAAGGAGACGAGATGGGAAAGGGATGAAGTTGAGTTTTTTTTTTTTTTCTCTTTTTGAGGGGGGAGCGCAGGTTTTGCAGTCCCCCCCCCCCGGACTATTTAGCAGGGGAAGGATGTCAAGAGGAGGATATTTTATGAACTTGACAATAAGGGAGTGTGAGAGTGTGAGAGCAGGGGAATGGCTGCAGCCCAGGGACTTGTCTGCATGCGCCGACTAATTCGGATTAATTCAGCCTAAAAGACTAAAAATACGAGATTTTGCGTTGACAAAGTGCAGTAAAAATGCTAAAACTCTCTCTTTTTTTTAATTTTTATTTATTTTTTAGGAACTTCCATTTGCTCACCTATCAGACAAAATGAAAAGAGCCAGACATCATCACCGCTGGTAGGAGAGCGCTTTTAAAAATTAAGAATCAGCACAAATCTCGCTGCTCTTTCATCATTAACAACGGTTCTGAAAAAAAAATAAATAACTAAAATAAAACCCACACTGCTTTATCCTGTTTTACTGCTATATTTGTCCATAAAAAGACCTTTTAAGCATAAAAAAAGCTGCGCTGTGCCATAGCAGCCCTGGGTGGAGAAGCCCCACGAGGCTCCACGTCGTTTTGGGTGGAAATCCTGCGGGATGGGGATGGAGAGCATCCATCAAGCTCAATTTCCCCGCGCTGATTTTGCTGCGTGTGCAAGCATCCACCTCCACCCACCAACCTTCCCGACTGCAATCAGCGTTTAATTAGCTCCATGCTCGTCTGTGCACATATGCAATAAATTGCTGCGCGTGCAAGTTGGCAGCACGGGGCCAAAACCAAGTGATTCTCTGCAGCATCTGCTCCGGTTTCCATTCCTAAGGAGAGCCAAGATCCCATCTTCCAAGCCCGGTGTTGTACTCTGTGATGTTGCCCATCAGTTCTGAGGGCAGTGAGAGGAGCTGGCTGGGAAAGAAGAAAATAATTCAAAAAAAAAAAAAAAAAAAGGAGGAAGAAAAGGTGGGGAAGTGCTAGAAATAATTTCTGCTTCAAGGCTGTACAACTGCAACCTCTGTGATTCTGAGATAACCCTGGGTTTTCCCCAGAATTTCTTCATGGTAAGCTTTCTCCCAGCACAAGACTCTATTAGCTGGGTATTTTTCTCCCCAAAATGCCTTTCTGGTGGTGATGCACAAGCTCAAAGCGTGCAGCAGATGCGATCAGATTAAACCTGCAGCAAGCAAACACGGGGGAAGGAGAGGCTGAAACGAGATTACACAGATAATTCGATTAAAATTTCCCTCCTCGTGCAGAGAGTGCTTGACGGACAGCTCGAAGGACGGCTTAATTACGGTTTTCAACCTGTGCGGAACCAGAGATTTACTGTGCTGCTCCAGTTATTAACTCAGATTTCAGAGGAGCAAGTGATAAAAAAGATACTGCGGGCTTGCTGGTGCATTTCTGGGGAAAAAAAAAAAAAAAAAAAAAAGAGAATCTGAGAGAGATCAGGTTCTGACAGCAGATCTCTCTTAGTTGGGTGGATAGACGTGGAAGAAGATCCAGCTGTTGGAAGCACAAAGCAGATGCACCATGAGCAAGGTGACAAAGAGGTGATAACAAGAATAATAAATAAATAATAATAATTAAAAAAAAAATCACAGATAAATCTTGAAGAGCTGGGTACAAGCAGAGCTGCCAGGGCATGAAGTGAGCTCTGAGACAACAAAAACTGATGTTCCTGCATCATTTTTGGTGGCTGTCCTGAGGAGGGCAACCCCAGCTCATGCAAGCACAACCCTCGTCCTCAAGCACCACCAGATATCCACGGAGGAGGTGAATGATTTGAGTATTGGCTACTGAAGACAAGAAGACACTCTTCCACGTGCCGGTGGGATGGTTCCCCAGCACCTGGAAGGGATTCAGCACCAAAACCCACCAGGATTCATTGAAATCTCTGCCAGGGCTTGGGCTAAAGGCGCGTTGCACATCGGTGTCTCCCATCGCACGTCGCTTGTACCCAACGTTGGCGTCGCTCGTTGCTTGTGCCCAACGTTGGCATCTCCCATTGCTCATACCCAGTGTTGGCATCTCCCATCACCCATTGGTTCATACCCAACATTGGCTCCTTCCGTTGCTCATCGTTTGTACCCAAATTTGGCATCTCTCATTGTTTGTGCCCAACGTTGGCATTTCCTATCGTCGCTCATCATTTCGTACCCAACATCGGCATCTTCCATCGCTCATTGCTCACACCCAATGTTGGCAGCTCCTATCCCTTATCAGTTCATACCCAGTGATGGAATCTCCCATCACTCATCGATTTGTACCCAACATTGGCATCTCCCGTCACTTGTTGGGTCATACCCAACGTTGACGTCTCCCATCGCTCGTACCCAACCCCAACCTCACGTGTGGGCACCAGCTCTCAGCCTCCACGTTTGGGTGGCGTTGTGCTCATCGTTTCTCCAGCCAGTGATTTTTCTCCAGCCTCCCATTAAGGTGTCGGTGCGTTTGTCACCGTCCCCTCATTGATTTTCCCCGGGGAAGATGCTGGCAGGCGCGAGCCCGTGATGGATCTGCCCACTTTAGCACATCGATGCTGCCGAAGCCATCACCGCTCTCTCCGCTGTTTGTTATTCTACATCTTGAATGATTTGGCCGATTCATCTGGGAGGTGAAGAGAGATAAATAGCATGGGACAGACAGTTCAATTACGCCTCTGCTGAGGATGGCAATGACCAGAAAAATGTCAAGTTTCGGTAGTGGCCGCGAGGACAGTGCCCTCCGGAGAGCAGGGGACTTGCGAGTGAGACGTTGGTGGCCCAGGACTGCAGGTGAGAGAGGATGAGATCCATCTAAAGCCGTTCTTGTACCATTCAGCCTCCAGAAAAAGAACCTCTGATGATTATTTTAGGGGCAGACAGCTGCTGCTCTTGCAATGTGCAATTTAGGGCCGTCTTCCTGGGAGGTTTTTAAGGCTTGCTGTCACACGCCGGGTCCCACCACTGCTTTGCACAGTTCACAGACGAGTTAACACAACCTCCAGCGAGCGTGGTTTGCTTGGAAGTGGCTGTGCACCAGCTCCTTTCACAGCTTTCCTCCTACCACCCCTCGAGCTGCCACACAATTAAAGATAGTTCATTTGCAAGGGACCTGCAAGCATCATCAAGTCCGACTGCTTAATTAATCCCAGCCCAACCGGAGGATCCCTCCCGACTCAGCGTTGCACAGGAGCCTGTTTTGCCTTCAGATCCTTCCTGGCTTGTTCTCTCGGAAGCGAAGTGACCCTTTTATCACCTGCAAAAGCCTTGAGGAGGCAGCCGTACCCTCGCCACCCTCCACGATGGAGCAGGCGGGAGCGGTGATTTATTACCGGTCAGCACGACGTGGCAGCTTGCAGCTAAATAGGAGCCCCATTAAGGCGAGACAGGACGCGGATGGAGGACCTGCCACCGACAGCTCTCAAGGCTGCAAAGCATGGCAGCCCTTGCATTTAAAAAAGAAAAAAATAAAAAAGTGATTTTTTTTGGGGAAAAAAATGTTTTCAGTGCAGCTCCGGAGTTTTTGGAGCAGGCTGCCCCATGCCATGCATGATTAAAACCACAGTGTGAGAACTTTTGCCCAAGTTCTTCTGCTTTTTGTGCTGCTGAAAGCTTCCTGAAATCGCTCTGCTGTGGGAACGACGCAGCTCGTTAGGGGGAAAAATCAGCCACATGCAATTACGACCAACGCAAAGCTCTGAAGCCAAGTAATGCTGCGGATCACGTATCAGCAAAAGCTTCTCCGAGGGATTTGTTCCTCCCCTCTCTTACCCGAGAAAGCAGGGTCAAGGAAAAACCCTATTTATGTGCTGCTTCTGGGGGCGGGAGGTCAAGGAGAGCTGCCCAAGACAAGAGAAATGTTGTTCCAGCTCGTTAAAGCACCGTGAGCAATCACTGCTGCAGCGTGCAAATCGGAGCACAATGCAAGGTCCTCAGGCTTTTTGCAGCTGGTTTTGCTTGCAGGCGTGAGCTGAGGCTCAAGCCCAGGGGAAAGAAATGATTGGTTTGGGAAAAAACGAGGGAATTTTGCAGCAGGGTTAAGTAGGGTTGCAGCAGCAGAGAGCACGTGGAGCCTGCCAGATCCTCCTTGGAGGTGCTGGAGTGGCTTCAGGAGAAACCTCCCAAGCCCCAGTCAAAAAAAAAATTAAAGGAAAAAAAAATATACCAGAAATACATAAAACTCACAAAATTGTTCAACAATCCCAGCTGGGAGGGGTGATGGGGGGGTGCCCACCTCTCGGCAAGGCCACCTCCAAAATTTTGCTCAGTATTCTGCTGCATGCAGCTCTATCCCAGCCCTAAATTCATCTTCTGGCCCTAAAACCTTCTGCAGGATGGACGGGGAGGATGAATGGATGGATGAAGCACAGGGGATAATCTTGAAAACAAACAAAATTGGGAACGTGCTACAAAGACATTAATCCACTCCCTGCTCCTTTGCTTGACAGCTGCGCGTAGCCCTGAGCCTACACCGAGTAAATATGTCCTTTAATAAAAACCTATAAAGGAAGAAGCTTTGTCTGGATGTTGCCTGCAGTGCTTGGATCTCGTTACCCATCACCCGCCATCCAAAGTGCCCAACTCATCCCTCCTAATCCCCACGTTCATAAAACCCATCTGCATCCCACGGATTATTTTCCATTATGCATCATTAGTCCCGGTATTTACAGAAGAGCCGAAGTGACAATGAAGATCATTGTTTGAAGCACCCAAAATCCTTCACATCGCGTGTTTGCTCCTGGGATATCCGCAGTAATTGAAATGTGGTCTGGAAGCAGAAAAAAAAACCATGGGGGAACGCAGCTCGTTGGTTTCTGGAGAGGGTGAAAATGGCAGAGACACCTCTCAGCCCCAATTCTGGAGCATCCCTTTTTGGGGAACAAGCACAAGAAGAAGTCCACCAAGGCCAGGTTTGGAGGGAGGAGGGTGAATTCCCATCCAGCCTCTAGGTTATATTTCAGCAGGGGGCAGAACACAGCCGTGGTTCTTTCATTTCTTTCACCCTCAGCGCTCAATCGCGGAATGGTTGAGGTTGGAGGCACCCCTGGGTGCCCAGCACCTCGTCCAGCACCCTCTGCAGATCTCCACAGAGGAGGCACCAGCATCTTTCCGGGCAGCCCCTGCCAGCACTCCACCACTCTCCGAATCACAAAATGGTTTGGAAGGAAACCTCCTGGGCTCCACTTTGTCCCCCACTGCCTCTTGTCCAAGCAAAGAGCATGGAGAGCTGTGCAAGGAGCATCCTCCGCGTGCTGCACGAGGAAGAGCATCCCTCGGGGAAGAAGACCACCACCTCCACCCCATCATCTTCCCCACGGCACAAGGGAGACCTGCTGAGAAAAGCAGAGCATCTTTTATAGGAGGAACCAACCCCTCCCTTGCCAGTCCCTAGCACCCCCCTTCCATTTTCCCACCCCAAGGAGCTGCTTCCACATACGCCGCGGTCTGGCAGCCACCCAGCGGCACTCATTAAACAGGAGCTGCTGCTGCTGCTGCTGCCATAAATCAAGGAGCTGGCAGCTTGCTCGATGCGGGGAGCCGGGCTATGTTTAGCCACCAGGCTCCTGGAATAGCATCCGTGCCCAGGTCGGGACCGCACACCTGCGGGACGAGCGAGGGGTCCCTTTGGGGATGGGTCCTCAGCTCCTTGCAATCCTCAACGTGACGTTTTAGTGCAATGTCCCTGCTGCAAAATACCAATAGATGCAAGCAGCTTTCACGAAAAGCTGCCCCTGTTAAAGATTATTTTTTTTTTAATAATTATTTTTTATTTTTATTTTTCAGCGTCATCAAAACGCAGCTTGCTGAGAGGCTCTGTTAGCGGCGAACACGGCGGATGAGCGGAGAGGAGCAGCACTGCAAAGCCACGGGTGTTGCTATTTCTTCCCAGCTGTGCAAGCACCTTTGGAGCAAAACCGTGACCCAGATTTCCACGTGCTTCCCCTGCAAGCAGGGGAGGAAACAAGGTGACACATCACAGCACGGAAATCCAGGGATTTTGTCCCGTTTCTTGCCGGGACTTCAGGGGACATGCAGGAGCAGTTGTTACAGGTCTGAGCAGCGTGCCAGCAGTCGCAAATATTGCTTTTCCTCCCCAAAACCCAGCTCTTCAGAGCAGCTTTTGGCACAGTGAGGTGTTTCGTGCTGTGTGTGCACACAGAGTGCTTCTGCTCGGGGCGAAGCAGCCCAGCATCTGCTCAAAAAAAAAAAAGCTGCTCAAGGGGTGCAAAAATGCAGGAGTTGGGAAAAAAAATCTCGACTGCAGAGGTTTGCGGAGCAGTGACCGTGGTCCATGCTGAGATTTTGTGCTTGGGTGTTGGGATGATGGGGCTCGAGGTCTTCTGAAGTGATGCAGAGCATCCTCTGGTCTCTGGCATGGACGTGGAAATCCCCCAGGCACAGCAGGGAGAGGAGGGGATGGCTCCAAAAAAAATACCATGCAGGTCCAGCACGGTGCAAAATGCAGCTCGGGGGCTGATGGACACCCCCTGGCTCAGATCTCCAGGGCTGCTTCACATCGGCAGCCCCTGCAGAGGCTTCAGGATGCAAAAATTAAAAAAAAATTAACGCTCTCAGCCCCAAATTTCACCGTTTCCTTCTCCCCAGGGAGCAGTCGGGCGATGCTGCTGAATTAGCAAAGGCGGTTTTTCCCCACGGATGTGGATCTTCTCACAAGTCCTGCCACCTCCTCCAGACAGGACAAAGCTGCTGAAGGATAAACCGGAGCTGAGGATTCACAGTCAAGCAAACAGAAAGGCTTCCAGCAGCGAGCAAAAATGCAAAGGATGCCAGCTCCTCGGCGCTGCAGCTCCAGCCAGCATCTTGCTCTCCCTGCTGCCAGATGGTTTTGGCCACACCGGCACCGCGCCGACCCACTCCTTGCTCTCATCTGCATCCTGCTGGCAAGATGCTTGCCAGACAAAAAGAATAAATTAAAAAAAAAAAAAAAAGGCAATTTGTTTAAGCCAAATTTCTCGGAGAACACCTGGAAGCTGGCAGGTTCTTCTTCCCACACAGCTGGTGGAGGTGCTGGTCTTTCAGGCATTCCTCTTCCCTCTCTGTAAGCCGAATTATTAATCCTAGAGCATCAGCTGCTGGCACGGGAATGGGACAGGAAGGTCCAGCCCTTTAACACCAAGAAATAAATAAAACACCAGGGCAGAGATATTGGTTGTTGCTATTAAGATATGAAGATCCCGCGGGACTGTTTTCCACCTCCCTTCAACCACATGGAACTGTGGAATAGTGGAATTATAAAATCTGAGAATCGTGGAATTGTGGAATCTGAGAATCACAGAATCATAGATTTATGGAATCTTGGAATTATGGAATCTTAGAATCACAAAATCATAGATTTATGGAATCTTGGAATTATGGAATTGTGGAATTTTAGAATCACAGAATCGTGGAATCAGAATCTTGGAATCACAGAATCATGGAATCTTAAAACCACAGAATTACAGAATTACAGAACTGTGGAATTACTGAATCACGGATTCTTAAAACCACGGAATTACAGAATTGTGGAGTTACTGAATCACGGAATCTTAAAATCACAGAATCACAAAACTGTGGAATTAGAGAATCACAGAAAAATGGCACCTTGGAATCACAGAACCATGGAATTGTGGAATCTTAAAACCACCGAATCACAGAATTGTAGAATCATAAAATCATGGACTCTCAGAATCACAGAATTGTGGAATTACAGAATCGTGAAATAATGGTAAACCTTGGAATCCTGGAATAATGGAATAATTTAGGTTGGAAAAGCCCTCAGAGATCATCAAGTCCAGGCGTGATGGATCCGACCACACGCAGAGCTGTGCAAGGTGCTTTTCTCAGCCCGCCGTTGAGCATCCCCTCCATCAACAAGGATGGTGAGGCACCAGGGCTCAGCTAGCGAAGGATGAATTGTCACTCGCATGCACCCTGATAAAAAAGAACACAAATAGCGCAGAAACAAACCGGATCGCTTATGGGATGGAAAATTCACAGGGCAGTGCTTCCATTTAAGTTTTCAATTTAGAATTTAATTTGCTCCTCGTACACGGGAGCAGCAAATTAGTTGCCGTGATGGAAAATTTGCTTACAGCAACAAACCGCAGTGTTATTTCCTCCTAAATATCTTGCTGAAAGGGATGATCGACTCGGACATTTCTCTGTCTGCACCCAAGTCCCCTTCAGACACCTCGGGAGGAGGGTTGAATTTCGAGGAGATATATTCCATGGGGGTTGAATTTTGAGGAGATATATTCCATGGGGGGATGAGGTTGGAAGAGATATATTGCTTTCTATTAAACTACGTTCCTCCAAAGGTCTGCTCTCCAAAATATCCATCATATGCTTAAAAGAACCATCCATAAAACTCTTATCACCCATGGGAAGTCTTCTGCAGCACAGTTTTCTCAAGCCAGTAGCAAAAGATTCATTAAAAGCCCTCTCCATCCTCCTTTTGTGCCGTGTCAAATCCTTTCAGAAGCCTTCTTGTGACAACGGTTAAAAATTCGCAATTTTTAGCAAGAGACCCCCAAAAAATCTAAAACATCGCCCTAAGATCCTCATCAGTCCTTGGCACAGCTTTCAACATCTCCATCCCCTTCCATGCCATGGGGACAGGGAAGAAAACGCAGGAGTCCTTGCATGCTTGTGTACAGCAGCTGTTAATTGCTCAGGTGCTTCGTTAAATGCAAGCAAAACCACAATTAAAACTCCTGTTCCTCCTGCAGGCTGGCCCTTGAATCCGTAACAACCTGTCAGGTTTCAAAACGAAATCCTGGATTTTTTTTTTCCTAATACCAAATAACATTTCATTATTTCTCTAAAAAGGTTTTAATTTCTTAGAATAATTGCTCCAGCAATTCAGCCAAGAATTTTTTTCCCCTTTTTCTGTAACCTGAGCTGATGGAAAATTGCTTTCATTTAATTTAATTACAGCTGTGGAATAATGCATTAAATATGCGCTCCCTTTGTGTTTACTCTTATATTCGAGAGCTGGAATTAATTAGTCCTTAACTTTGAAAAATATCTGCAGCTAGCCACTATGTAAACAGCGCAAACACTTCAGCAACTGCGTGTTGAGGGCTCAACCAGCCACAATTTTTCCTCCCCCTGACTCCAAGGGAGAAAAATAATATTGTCAAAGCATTCTGCCTTATAGCAGCAACCGCATCCAACGTGGGCAGCGCAGTAGCACGGGGCCACGGATGCTTCCCTCCAGCCCACTGCAAAAACAGATCACAAAGAAATAAGAAATCATTAGCTGGATGCAGGGAAAGGAGGATTTCTGGCTCCCTGAGCAGGTTTTTGGGTTATCAGAGAGGATGGAGGGTTTTGCCGTGAGTAATGCTGGGAAGAGGTAAGAATCCCATATGGTGCATCATGTAAAAAACACTCCAAAAACGTCCACCATGTGACTGTAAAGCTTGCAATGGGAAGGTTGGGTCCCAGAACATGTCATTCCAAAAAAAAACCAAAGCCAAAAGTGTCCTACAACATGTCCAACGCCACACTTGGGTGCTTAATAAGCCACAATTTGGCAACGCCGCAAGACCACCCCAAAAACAGCCTCGCACCAAAACTCTCAAAGACCTCAGACCACCATCAGCACCATGGCTATTAGGTCAATTAATCCAGCCTCCCATATAAAATGAGTTTTCTTTGCTTTATCTCCCATCCGTGCCACCCTCCGGCAGGTCAGAGAGCTTCTCACACAATATTTTCCCCTTGACTTCCAGCCATCCCTTTTTTTTTTTTTTTTTCCCCATTTTGTTGATTAAACAGCTGGCATCCTCCCCGCTCCTCTCTCCAGCCGTTGCTGTGAGCTGCCCTGCCTTTTCGGTGCTTCTTCCTTGCGTCGCTTCCAATTTTTCAGAATCCTTCTAAAAACACCGTTTTGGTGCCAAAAGCAGTGTTCCGTGCCGGGGCTGTGAAGCCACCTTCCCCTCCTCTATCACAGCGCTCGTTTCTGAGGTTTTTGGCATCATCCTTCGGCTTTCCTCCATGCAGGAGGAGGAAGGAGGCAACGATGGTCTAGAAAAAGCTGATTTCAGTAGTAACTAGCACACGAAAGCTTCAAATACTCACTCTACCTTAGCGCACGCCAGGAACACGGAACACAGCCGTACATTATCGCTTAATTGCTGACAAATGTCTATAGACACTTTCTATTAACTCACTCCGTGCAATTTAGCCGAAGGCAATGGGGTTTACAAGGAAGGCAAGGTGCTTACCTCCTCCAATTAAAACCAAATTTCGTGCCCTCTAACAAATCCCAAATAACTTCGTAATTTGGACCTTGCTCCGCTATTGCCACGTACAACCCACGGGTCACTAGAAAAGGGAGGAAAGATAATGCTTTTATTTATTTATTTATTTATTTATTTATTTTTAAATTCAGGCTGAATTCATACAGCCCTTGGCCTCATTTTTTTTTTTTCCTCCCTTTGCCAACGATTTGCAGATGAAACAGCAGCTAGCAGGGGGTTTATTGCATGAGAGCTGTATCGGCAGCTTCTCATTAATCTAAGTCAAAAAAAGGAAACAGCAAAATACCTACTTGAACACATCCTGCAACCTGAAATAGCCCAACGAGACAAATAGCCCCAAGAGGCCAAATGCACCGAAATAACTCCATCATGCTCAAAGTCCTGTTGGGTTCGTTGCTCCAAGTCACTGGAAGCCAACCTCTCCTCCTCCCCTTTGTCCAGGTGATGTAATTATAAGTGTTTCTAATTGCTGCTTTGCAGAGGTTGATAATTTGTTTTTAATTTAGCTCTAAAAACATATTTTTCCTTTTTTTGAACCCTTTCTACCCAAAGACCATGTGTCTTGCCCAAAGACCGTGAGTCCTGTCCAAAGATTGTGGATCCTGCCCAAAGACCATGGGTCTTCCTCAAAGACCATGGATCCTGCTCAAAGACCATGGGACCTATCCACAGACCATGGGTCCTGCTCAGAAACTGTGGGTTCTACCCAAAACCATGAGTTACACCCAAAGACTGTGAGTTTTGACCCAAAGACCATGGATCCTGCCCGAAGACCATGAGTTTTGCCCAAAGACCATGGATCCTGCCCAAAGACCATGAGTTCTACCCAAAGACCATGCATTCTGCTCAAAGCCCCTGGGTCCTGACCAAATACCATGAGTTTTGACCCAAAGACCTGTCCAAAGACTGTGTCCTGCCTACCTTCAGGCCCCTCCTTGCCAGGGCACCCTTCAGGTTCTGTGGCTTTTCAGCCCCCATCCTGAAGGTCTTGCGCTTCATGTGGCTTCAGCGGCATATAATTAGCCCACTTGGAAGAAGTTCAGTGGGGAGGATGAGATGCTGAAGGATGAAATTAATTGCTTCAAGATCAAACAGAAAGGAGCCGGGATGGGAAGGCGTCAGGCGCATCCCAATGAGCTGGAGGTTAGCAGCGTGCACCCCTGAGAGCTGCGCGCTTGCCGAGGAAAGCTTTGCGAGCCAAGAACAAACGCCGAGCCATCCTCCACCTCCTGCTGTCCCAGGGGACAGGAGCCTCAGCACTGCCTGCAGCTGTCATCCGCATCGGGAAAGCGGAGGAAAGAGCCTGGTGGATGCCATCTCCTGTCTCAAAGCATCCCTGTTCATGGAGAGGACGGGCCACCAGGTCACCATCACGGTGCTCCTGCTCGCTGCAGAGCTTTGAGCCCAAAGGGTTGGGCTTCACTCTGCTTTTTGGTTGGGGAGAAAGAACTTGGCAAAGCCAAGGAGGAGAAAATCAGCGCTCTGTTGCAGGGATGCTCCCAGCTCCAAGTCCTCCCTCACTTGCAAGGAACAGGATTTGCCCCAAATCCACATTAAAGCAGGGCATGGCTCTTGGCATCTTGTTCCCAAGGCTGGTGCACCCCCAGGGACCTCAACCAAACCAAGAGGTGTCCAAAGAGGATGGGAGAAGGAAGCCCACCAAGCAGGAGATCACTTTGTCTGCTCATAGCACCCTCAGCACCCATGCTCAGCATCGTCAGCACCATTGGCTTTCCAGAGGGGATGTTGAGTTTCACACCCAGAATTCCATCACAAGTGTGAAAAAGGCTTAAAATTTAGTGTTTGTTCCTTGTGCCGCCTTTGCAAGGAAGAAGCTGCAAACACGCATCCGTGCCAGGGCTTTCCAGCCAAAGCACAGCTCAGATCTAAAGTGTCCCAGAAGAAAATCTCCCTCGTGCCATCGTGTCTTTGGGCAGGAAATTCTGATTGAGCACCAGTGCTGGTGGAGATGAAGCTTGCGCCGGAGCAAGCCTGGAAATGTGGAGATGTAGGAGTGATAAATGTTGGATCTGGAGGTAATGTTGGCTTGTGATAGGCAAGGGAGCTGCAAATACATCCAGCTTCTTGGAGATCATCTCAGTCCCTGGAGGCAGAGCATCCCTGGGCTGCAACGAGACCCAGATTGAGGCGGTGTTGTGATGATTTGGAAGAGAAACGCTGGCTTATTTTAAATGGGTCGGGCTGCAAATCCTTGCTCTGACACAGGTTTTGTTGACGTATTAAAGAGCAGGGAGAGGGGCAAGCCAAGGATGAGCCCCGCAGCCAATACCATGAGCAGTGCTCAGGCAAGGCTCAAGGCTCCACAAAGCTGATTTTCAATCTGGATTTTCCACACGACATTTAGAATATAAATATTTAGAATATAAATATTTAGAATAAAAATAGAATAAAATAGTTAAAATAAAAATAGTTAAAACATAGTTAAAATATAGTTAAAATATAAATAGTTACAATATAAATAGTTAAAATATAAATATTCAGAATGCAAATAGAACATTTAGCCATTTAAAGATAATTAAGAACACCTTAATTAAGAGAAGGTACATGCCAGAGGCTCCAGCCCTTGGTGTGCCTTCATCCATGGTCCTCAAGCATCTTGAGGACAGCTGGGACCAGAACAAGAGGCTCGTCCCCCAGCCACTTCCCTATGTGCCCAAGCACATGGACCAATACTGCTTCCAGCTGAAGCTGGAATACCTATTTCTGGCCAATTTCAGGAGGAAAGGTAACTTCTGAGAAAAAAAAAACCAGTCGATGAGGGCCAGTACAAGAAACCGCAGGAGGTGCCTGGGGCAGCGCTGCTGCTCTGGAGCAAATTAAGTGAGATTGGATCTTTTCGTTACCCGATTGACACCTACTTAGTGGTGCCATAGGGCAACAAACTGATTTATTTTCAGTGGCTGGAGCAGCAAGATGGCAAAAAAGGCTTCTTTTTTCCAAGGGAAAACTGAGCACCACCCTTGTCCCTTGTCATCGCACGGCGCTCTCAGCATCCACCACCGCCAACGGAGACGTGCGACACGAGCTACGCTTGTGCAAGCAGATCTAATTTTACACCTTTTCATGCAAAAACGCCTTTCTGCTTCCTCCAAAAAATAAAAACGCAGCCCGTGGAAGTGAAAGCACTGCAAAGCTGCGCACGTGAGGTCTGCTGGGAGATGGTGTCACTGCCTGGTGTTGTCCTACCAGCACCAAAGCACCACCCAAAGACACAATTTGGAGAATTGGGTGAATTTGGAGAAGCAAGACTCCCAGTGCTTATTGAGCTGCCATTTCTGTTGATGCTGAGTTCTGCTTGCTTGATAGCACCTTGCCCCTGGCAAGAATTGCACCATCCCTCTTCAACGCCAGGTTGGATGGGGCTTTGGTGGTTGACCTAGTGGGAGTTTCCAACTCAAACCATTCTGAAATTCTACAATTCTATGATTTTAAAATTCTA
The DNA here is from genome assembly GCF_964211825.1 of Aythya ferina. Lineage (NCBI taxonomy): Eukaryota > Metazoa > Chordata > Aves > Anseriformes > Anatidae > Aythya > Aythya ferina. The sequence continues at coordinate 461,505 of NC_140332.1, forward strand.
CAATTCTATGATTCTAAAATTCTACAATTCTATGATTCTAAAATTCTACAATTCTATGTTTCTATGATTCCACAATTCTGCAATTCTATGTTTCTAAAATTCTATGATTCTACAATTCCATGATTCTGCGCTTCTATAATTTTAAGAATCCCCAGGCTCTTGATGTTTTTTCTAAGTGTTTTGTGATATTTCCTCAGGAAAAACAAGAAAAAGAAACACAGCAGACAAGAAGAAACACAACAGGCAAGAAAACAACAAAGTGTGGCATGGTACATGTCTAGAAAAATGAATACCACCTGATTAACTTATGCAAAACATCATGTTTGGACAAAAATCCCCCCAAAATCCCCCCTGAGGATGCCAGATGCATTGCTAACCTTATTTTACGGCTTAGAAAGGGGGGCAGGAGCCGAAAGCAAACCCAGGACTCCCAAATCCCCAGCGTTTGTGACGGCTTAGAGGAATTAGTTTGGAGAGGTTGGTTCTTGGACCTGCCAACTGCAGCAGACTGCCTGCCGTGCCGCATTTAGAGCCTCAAAAAGCCTCCTTCAAATGTCCGTTTGGTGCTCCTAAAAAACATCTTGAGCTCTTGGAGCCCTCCCATAGCTCCGGGAGGAAGGTGAGTGGACCAAGGGCTGCTCCTCCGTGCCTGCAAACCGTCACCCAAAACACACTGTCAACAGCCTTGACACAACCTGCTATTAATAAGTCTCTCGTTTCATACACTACTTAAAATGCTGGCTTTTTCCTCTTTTTCTTTTTAATCTTCCCAGGAAAATGGTGTGACAAACAGGCACTGAAGACCAGAAAATTATATCAGCGTCTCCACTGGGCCTTGTAAGAATCATTCCTCCTTTAAGTGCGCTCTTGAGGACAATATTTATTCAGATTAAAAGCCAGCGCTACGTATTTCTGAGGGATTTCTTACAGTATTGATTAAAGGCCTGTGTTTGAGCTGGAACAGGATAAGTTCTATTTTCTGTGTGCAGAAGTGCCAAATGCTGGCGGTTTTGGTAGCCACGATGCTGGAGATACATCTCCAAACTTGGAGTTTCTCAACCCAGCCTGCTGGCAGCTCCAGCATGGGATGTTCGAGGTGGGCAGGGCCCCCTGGGTGCATCTGGTGGCCTTACTGGTCATACTGGGTCTGGCTGGGATGAAGTTGAGCTTCTCCATAGCAGCTCGAGCCCCTCACTGCTCCTCATTCTGCCCCCACAGTGCAGAACACCTGAATTCCACCAGAAATTGAGAGACACTTTTAATTAATTAATTAATTAATCAATTAAAACAAATGCATTGACACTGAGAGCAGAAGAAATTGTCCTAAGCACCCTTCCCAAACAAATGTATTAAAACTGGGAGGATGGTGAGTTAGGTGAGTGAGCTTGCTATCGAAGGGGGCCGAGATCATTTTGGGTTTAAGAATTGTGTTTTTGTACAGGAATTATGGGATGCTGTGGCAAGAGGAGTGGGTGAGGACTCCAAAAAAGGAGGAAGCCTTGGAAGAGAAAGGAACTCGTGGCATTCAACAAGCAAGCAGCGAGCCACAGGCCGTGCACTGATCCTTCTGATGGAAGGACTCCAGCCCTCGGCAATAAGCAAAAGCAGAGCCACGAGCAGCAAAAAGCCCGTTACCTGCTCCATCAGGAGCTGCTATAATAAGCAGCTCCAGAGCCATGGCAACTGAATATCCCAAAATCCCGGTGTCGTGGATGCTGCTGCTGCCAGACGGCACCCACAGCTAAGAACAAGAGGCATGTGCGGACCGACACATGCATCGGTGTGCATCATTTTGCACACTTATTCCACTATTTTGGGTGAATTTGGGGTTATTTAATATTTATTTAATAATTTGAAGTAAATAAATATTTATTTTTTTTATCTTTATTTTGGGTTATTTTGTCCCATGCAGGTGGTCAGCTCCACCTTTACAAGCTCGTAAGGAGTCCTCATACAGACATCCAAAAAAAAAAAAATACAAAAAATAACTCACAAAAAAACTCTTGAGGAAGCTCTCCTTGCAATTAATATTCCTAAAAATCAGTTGAGAAGCTGTCTGTCGCTACAGGACCTGGTTCAATTGCTCCAGCTTGAGTCAGAGCAAGGCAGAGTAGCAGGGATTTTTTTTATATATTTTTTTTTGATGCTTTCACAGCCCTGCCTGCACGAAGGCTTCTCCCCCATCAGATCTCGGAGCACAAAGACTTTGCCAGCCAGAGATTGCCCTGAAAGGTCAGGGCAGGCATCACAAAGAGCCACACTGCGAGAGCTCCTGGTCCCGCTGGGCAGGGTGAGCATCCTTCAGTGTCCGGACACCGGCAGCCAGCTCCTCGCTTAATGAAGATAAACGACAGCATTCATTTAAAGTGCATGAATGGGTCTGCATCTGCAGTTTGATTCGGCTGAATAGGCCTCCTGTCATAGGCGGTGCAAATTCTTCCCCAAATGATGCTGGAGTTTCACGTGCAGAATGATTCATTTTACATCTTTTTTTTTTTTTTTTTTTTTTTTTTTTTTTTTTTTTTTTTAGAAAGACTGGAGATTAACATTGTCTCCCTGTCTGGAGCACGGCTCTGCTTGGCAATGGAAGAAAGCAGACTAGAGAAACCCCAGAATGTCTTTAACCCAGGTGTTTTGGCAAAAGCAAGAGCCCAGCTAGGAGTCAGAGCATGCCAGACACTCGCTTAGCAGCATCAAACCTTAAGGTCAGAAGAAAATAAAAGCCCTGTGACAGCAGAGGTTGCAGAAAGTCGTCTACTCTCGATGTTAGAATTATTGCGAGCAGTATGGGGAAACACCAGGATGCTCAGAGCTGACCAATGTCTATTATGGGCATCACAACAGCTAAAGCCACCCTAAATACTGGCTGAAGATGTCCCTGTTAAAGCATTTGGTCCACTGCTGCCCTCGTGTCCCTGGGATTGTTTTTTTCCTTGTTTTTTCTGGATGGTGCAAGCTCATCACCGACAAGGTGACAGTGCAAGGCTGGTGCTGCCACCGCCTCCCTTTAGCATCTGCTCCTGTTTTTGTCCAGCACTGGAGCTTTGGGCTTTGCTTTTTGGATGTTTAATGGGGAGGGGAAGGTGCTGCTTGTCCTTCACTGCTTGGGCTGAATTTGCTTTTGTAACTAAAAATGGTTGGGAAATGGGAGACCAGGAGAAAGTGGCTGAAAAAGAGGCTGGAGGAGAAAAACATCAGGCAAGGAAAATGCCATCGTGCTGCCACAGCCCCCTGTGCTCCCATCCCCTTTTTACATCCCCAGCCCAGAACCATCCTCCTCACCCCCCAGCAGCTCGTCGGCAGATGTGGCTTGGCGTACAACCTGCAAAAGAGAGGAAAAGTAGGTCAGCATCGAAGCTGCATCCCCAGCTGCATCCCTTGGGATGGCGGGGAGGTGGAGGCTGCTTCGAGCATCCGAAACGTGAGCAGCCCGATGCTCAGCACAGCTCGCTGGGCTTCCAGCAGAGATTAACCCTGCCTAGCACCCCGAGCGATAGAAATGATGTGATAAAGTCTCCAAAAACGTCACCACGGGGGAATTTCTTGAATTTCTTCCTTATGCTCCAGGATGCCTCCGTAACGAGCAATCTGTCTCACGTGGTGCCATCATAATGTTTAACGTAGGTCTTCCAGCCCACCAGCTTCTTGAGCTCTGGTTCTGGCTCTGTCCAGGTGAAAAAGGAGCTGCTAATGCAAATTCCCCAGGGCAGCTGTAGAAATTCTGCTGCTTTCTCCTCTTTTTGTCATTTGAACTGTTTCCAAGCGCTTTTTCCCTTTTCTTCTTTTGTCCCCACAAGACCCTCACGCTTGTGGCAAAAATAAAAAAAAAAAAGGCATTCTCTGCACTTTCAGGCAGAAAAAGGTTAGAGAGCACCTGAAAAACACACACTCAGGATATCTAATTTATAGCCCTGTTTATCAGCCTGGAAGACGCAGCCAGCTGGAACAAGGAGGAAAGGTAAAACACTTGGCGAAGCAGGTTTGAAAAATCTGAAGGGTTTCCTTCCCTTTCTGCTACAAGGTTAAGAGAGGAAGCCCTGAATTTTCAGAGCAAACAGGAGAAAGGCAACTATTAAGATCCACAAAGCACCTCCAGTAAACATTGGGAAGTCCACAAAAAAGATCCCCGGTATTGACCTGGCCTCTGTCAGAAAAGATGCCCTCTGCACAGACCTGGCAATCAAAAGGCAAATAAAAGAAGACAAATTAATACAATTTAAAAAATAAAATAAAATTGAATGCCATAATCTCACAGCTGGCAGTCACCACGAAGAGTACCTGCACAGCTCAGCCCCTGAAAGGGAAAAAAAAAAAAAAGAAAAAAACACCAAAAAAGGGGGTAAAAAGGAGGCTGCTGGTGAACCAAGAGAAATATGACACTCAGAATTTATTTGCAGCCAGGTATTTTGCAGATATACAAGATATTTGACCTCATCCATGCATAAGCAGGACAACATTGGAAAAGCATCATCACACAAATCAACAGGCTGCTCCTAATGGCCTTTTTTTTTTTTTTTTTCCATCTGCAAAACCTCCACAGCAGGGGACAATGCTGAGCTGAAGTCCCAGCAAGTGCACGAATATTGTAGGGACAAATATAAAGAGCCAGCCGATCTCAGTTTGGGTGAAAAAGACCAGAAATGACCAGAGGTGAGTGCAGGGAGTCCAGAAGTCCTGCATGAAAAAAAATAATAATAAATAAATAAAAAGTGGTTTCTCCTAGGAGGCAATTCTGTAGCTGAAAATAGTTGGGAGAAAAAAGGGAAAACAAGCATGTGCCTTCTGAGCAAAGGCGGTGGAATTTACTCGGGGAGCTGACAGATCCATCGCCCATCAACGGAAAGGTTGTTTTACTTCCCTCTGCAGGCTTTAGGAGGATTAAGAATAGAATCAAACATTTCCACGCAGCCCTGTGCTATGCCAGCATAAAGTGAGCTTGCAATTAGCCCCGACCACTTCCACGGTGGCAGCAAAGCTTGCAGAAAAGTGGCTGGACCCCAATGACCAGCACCATGTACAAGGAGATACTGGAGAGGTGGATTTGCCCAAGAGCAGGCCAAATACGAGACCACCTCATCTGGGCTCTTGGGGTTAAGGAAATAAAGCTTTGTGCCCCCCAAAATTGGGGTGATTCATCTGGTAAGTCCTCCACTGTGTGCTTTAATCTGTCCCATGCATGGGGTCTGTCCTGGGAAAGGCATCCCAAAAAAAAAAAGCAACACTGCATATATAGATCTCTCCTGCTGCAAGGAAATTATTATTATTAATAATAATAATTAAAAAAAAATACATTTCAACTGAAATCAGGAGCTCTACAGGGAGACAGAACCCAGCTTCAGACACGTGTCCACTTCTTCCCCTCTCCCGAAGAACTGAGCTCTTCTGAAGCGAGCTCTCACTTCAAAGGGGATGCTGAAATAGCAATGCCTGTTTGGGTTGTGTTTAAGCTTTCTTGTTCTTAGGTTGAGTTAAGCCAACGTGATGCTGAGAATTTGATTTACCCTAGCTGGAGGCTTTATCTAATGCTGTGAAGGCATTGTGTTAATTTTAGTGCAGGATCCAGCAAAAATGAAAAAAAAAAAAAAAACACAAAAATTAAATAAATAAAAAATAAAGCATGAACTTAAGCCAAGCACGTACTTCTGGGCAAACTGCTCTGCGTAGCGAAGCCACCACTGAGCTGCAAATATCACTGCCTGGCATGGAGGTGCCACCATCTGCCACCTCGCTGGGAGGACCCTGTGCTGAATGAGCACGAGGAGGCAGCTCGGAGATCTGCTGGCTCCAGGGGACGTTCCCCAGCCCGGATCGCGCACCCGGCTTGGCACAGGCTGCTCTGCTTTTCTTGGGTGAGAATTACAGAAGCATGGGATCGTGGAAGCACAGAGTCATAGAACTGTGGAATAACAGAATTATAGAATCAGAGAATCATGGAACTGTGGAATTGTAGAACCGTGGAAATGAGGAATTGTGGAATCACAGAATCATAAAACCATGGAACCACGGAATAATAGAATTATAGAATCATGGAACCATAGAATTATAGAACCATGGAACTATGGAATAATAGAATTATAGAATTATAGAATCATAGAATTATAGAATCATAGAATTATAGAATCATAGAATTATAGAATCATAGAATCACAGAACCATAGAATCAGAATCATGGAATTGTGGAGTCACAGAATCATGGAATCATAGAATTATAGAATCATAGAATCATGGAATTGTGGAATCATAGAGCCATGGAATCATAGAATTTAGAGAATCATAAGATTTAGAGAATCGTAGAATTTAGAGAATTGCAGAATTTAGAGAACTGTAGAATTTAGAGAATCGTAGAATCATGGAATCACAGAATCATGGAATCACAGAATCACTGAATTGTGGAATAATGGAATCACAGAACCATAGAGTAACAGAACCACAGAATCACAGCATTAAAGAATCATGCAACTGTGGAATCATGGCATCATGGAATCACAGAACTGATTTTCAACACACAAAAAATCTCTACGTGCTCGGGGAGGGTGAGAAAAGGAAAATCAACTCAGCCTCCATCACCACAGGAACCTGGCACATGAGTGCCATCACCGCAAAACCCATTTCCAGTCAAGCCAAGCTGGCTCTTACACCGCTCAAAACCCTTATTTGAGCATAAAATTAAGCTGCTCAGGTGTCCACACCTATTTTGGGTAGACATCGTCCAGATGTCTCTCTCTGAGCAGACAGTGTGCTTCCCCCTGGGTGTGAATGGGAGAGGTGTGATGGAAGGGTTACATCCCATCTGCAGGAAAATTTCACAGGTATTCATGACCTGAGCAACGTTTTTCAAAGACAATGTGTTTTTTTTTTTCTCTTGAAGCTTTGGATGAAAGAATATTTTCCTTGCCTCGGGCAGCAGCCTGGCAGATAGAAAGGGACAGCAGCAGCAAGCCAACAGAGCAGAGCACAGTTTGGAGAGAAGTTCAGGATTCAGTGCAGAAAAAAATAAAAAATAAATAAAAAAATCAAGTTTCTTCTTGCTGAAAGCAGACAGATGCAAGCTGTTAGCCCTGCTGTGCTAGCCCAGCCCAGCCAAAAAGAAAAAAATCCAACCAAAAAAAAAAGAAAAAAAGGTCTGATCATTTGTTCTCATGTTTATCAAAGACATCAGCAGCTTTAAGAAGGCAGGGCCTGACCGTTGAGGTCTCCTCTTGCCCCTCTATGATAAAACAGGCAACTTTATAAAGCAGTTTGTACCAAAAATATTTTTTCTTGAAAAAAAAAAACCAACAAAACAGAAGTTGAGAAGGCTCAACATGGCTGTTTCCTTGAAAAAAAAAATAGATCAGTAAATAAAATGAAGGATGCAGGAGGGGGCACACCAAGAGACATTTGTGAAAGACATATTGCTAGTTAGTAGGAGCGGCGGTAACAACTTGTCTGTGCCATCATTCATGTTTCAGATTTCTTGCCTTCTCTCGAAATCTTTAATTAAAAGTGTGACTAAGTCCCTGGCTGCTGCAGGAAAAAATGAAGCCTGGTGCTGACAAATAAGCTGCAGCAAGCAGAAGGGGCTGGCTCAGTCCTGCTGAGAGCGGTCCTGCGACCCCCACCAGGACCATGTGGGGCTCACAACGATGCTGCTGCCTTGAATAAACCCCCCCAGGGCTACGCGTGATGCTCTTTTTTCCCCTCCTTACTTTTTTTCTTCCCACCTACCTCTTGTCTCTCAGTCCATTTTGTCCAGCAGCTGAGCCCAGTGCTCTCCAGCAAAGGTTTTTCCCCCCTCCCAGCTCCTCTCCATCAAAGTGTCCTGCAAGAAGAGGGAAAATCCTTTCATCCACCAGGCAAATTGTCCCCAAAGGCAGGTGGCTCCAGGGCCACGGCTGTTTTGTGCAAAAGCATCTCATGCAGGCCCCGCGCCATGTCCTCCTATTCACAAAAAGCTATTTTTGTACACAGAATGACCCCCCTAAACAAACATCTCAATATTAAAGTTTATGATCTGTGTCTATCCAGAAAAGCCTCTCCTTACCACGGGGATGTTTTAGTGAAAGCTCTATAGCTCAATAAAACACCAAGTTATAAAAGCGCCATCTGTTTCTTTACATTTTCCTTCCATCTGGGTATTTTACAGAGATTTTTACAGCCTTTTGCACTTCTATATACCTCTTTCAAAACATGCATGCTAAATGGCAGGATACCCATTCGAGATCCAGGGAAGGTGGGGAGGTGGGAAGCAATACGGGACTCGAACGATATCCTCGAGACATTTCAATTAACGCACGGGATCTACACCCCAGCAGGGCTGGATTCCTTCAGTCTGCTTTATTTTTGAAATGGCAGGTGAAATACAATTTGCTTTTTGTTTTGGAAATGGAAGGTGACTGCAGCGAAACACAATTTGCTTCTTCTGTTTAATAAACCGTCTCCCTCGGGCTGGGAGAAAGGAGTGATAAAAGAAGAGGGGGCTGCTTGGGATTTAAAGGAGCATTTAAAAGACTTCAGTGCGGATGGGAGCACGCAGAAGGCGGAGAGGGGCTCTCATCCCTTGGCACAGCAAGGGCTCGGTGGCGGTGATGCTCTTCCCACCAGCAGACCAGAAGATTAAACAATAACCAAGACAAAAGGACAGCAGGTCTTCTTTGTGCCAGCACTGCGTTGTGCCAACCCCAGACAAGCTTAAAGACTTGCTATGCAGCTGTGTTTTTTTGTTGTTTTTTTTTTTTTTTCCTTGCATTTTCTCTCTCCCTGGAGCCACAAGAGGAAAAGCACCGCATAACACCAGTGCTTGTTGTTCAGGCTTGAGCCCTGTGCACAAAAGCCCCAGGGTAGGCATCACAACGTCACGATGAGACACAGAAGAAACCTCCCTGCTGCTCCTCCCCGCTGTGCAAAACGAAAAACTTGCATAAATGTTTGAAAATTGACCCCTAAGGTCATAGCAGCATTTCATTACGTGAACTCAATCCTCTGCTTTCGGTACCAACTGGTGCCACAACAGACCCAAGGAGGTGAGGAAGCCAGACGCCACCTTCTGCATTCTATCGTGTTCTCAAACATACATTACCAGGCTTATGCACGGCCAAAAAAATTAAATTTCTGCTCAAACAGTGTGGCCGTGATGTGCCTCTCCAGGTCTATCCACAGGCGTGCTCGTGGCTTGCAGCCCTTGACAAAAGCAAGCAACCCCCGCTGCTGGAATATCGATCAATAATTCCAAGCGCTGCTCGCCTGTCTCACATTTTCTCCCCAAGTCATCTAAAACCCTTTATTCAGAGGTGTATTTTTTTCTTTTTTTCTTTTTTTTTCTTTTTCCTCCCATGTTTACTTACAGCAGTCTGTGGCAGCAAAGGGCGAATAGCAGATCGTGCCACGAGGTGTTGCAGCAGGAGGAATTTGGGTCGAAGCGACATGGGACTGGGTCCCAAAAGACAACAGGGGCAGAATTGGACTTCGATGACTGGCAGTTGACATGGTAAGCAGGATTTCCTCCAGGATGATGCATGGGCCACCCCATTTTTCCAGGGGTAAGCCTGCTGACCCTTTTTTTTAGGGAGTTTTATGGCTTATCGGATCTCCAGGGTTATTTTTGGGGGGTTCTGCAACATGGCAGTGCTATTGAACACCCTGATGTAAGTGAAACAAATGTGGAAATGGAGCCTCCAAATGGGGCACCCATTTTGGCAGGTGGAAAAAGGGGTCGGAGAGGTGGAAAAAGGGGTCAGAAAGGCAGAAAAATGGGTCAGAAAGGCAGAAAAAGCCATGCACATGCACCAGGCTTACAAAAAAGCTGTTAGCACTCGGACACGAACAGTGCCACTGGCCCCAGTTATCACACAGACAAGTGAGAGATGACTTGATTACAGCACATCATATCCTCAGAGGAGAAAATACCAGGTATTAAAGGATCTTTAGAAGCGGGGGAAGGAGCTGTATTGCAAATCAATGGCTAGAAGCTCCAGTCGGCAATTCAGATTAGGAGCAAAGCTCACGCTCTTAGTGATGAGTAGGATCGGGCTTTGAAGCAAACCTCCACGGGAGGTTGAGGATTTGATGCTCGCGTCCCGAAACAGAGACTGGGTATTTCAGGAAGGGATGCTGTGCTCCAGCATCTTCCCTTGCTGTCCTTTGCCCAACCTGATTGCAGATGTTATACGAATGAGAATTCAAATGCAAAGATACAGTTCATGAAACGAAGCAAAGCCCCTACTCAGAAACCTGGTTCAGGTGCAAGCTGACTCTGCATATAGAACCACTATTAAAAAATGGCTTACTTTCAAAAAATTGAGTTCCTACCGAAGCACCACGTGGGTCAATCTAGACTGACCCTGGACATTAATGCAGTATTAACTTCTATTAAAGCCCATAGAAGAATTTTGCTCTTGAGGCTGCTGCTAAGTAAGCAAGGAGGAAGAAAGCTTGGTCTTTGCAGTTGTTAATACAGCAAATACATCCATTGGTTTTAATTATCCTTGGGAAAAGTTAAATTAGCTGATAATAAGTGGGACCATATGGTCTTTCCTTGTCCTGTAAGCATACTTAATTAAATCCCATTAAAGATATCAACAAACAGAATCGCTACCAGATACATTTTAAGACAAACTTGCAAACTGAATGGACTTGCATTTCATTTCCAACTCCGGAGCCAGCAGCTGATTTCCATTTACAGCTTGCCTTTTTCCCTCTGACACAGAAAACCATGTGCAAACCCCTCTGAAATTCACAGTTTGGTCTTGATGTGCATCCTTAGGGCACTTCCCCTTTTCACCCCGTGGTGCCTGTTGCCTTTAATAGGCTCTTTTTGAGGCGATGTAAGCTCTAAGCCACCCAAACTGAAAAAAAAAACAGTGTTTAGTGCAGCTTTTTGGCTTTATTTTCACTCCAGGAAAGTGAGAAGCCTGTGTCAAAGCCTGGTGGAGCCACACTGTGTGTGTCCACCCATCAACTGACCCCCAGCTCTTACCCATCACATAGACTGCATCTCCTCCACCATCCCCAGCCACTTCAAGCTCCCTTTCTCATTTCAAATTGGTCTGGAAAACATTTTCCTTCCAGAAACATCACCAGAGGCTTTACCTGCTGCAGAGGTGGCCACCACCATCACCACGTAGCAGCACAGCAGGCGGCTAACCTGCAGCATCCACAATCTCTTCCCAAAGTCAATGAAAATCGACACCTGCCCCTCAATCCTCGCTGTTTCCATCCGGCATGAATATTCATGGCACAGCTGATATTGGCTTGTGGGGAATCTCAACCCTGGTAATTATTCCAGAGACTCTGCACATGATGAAAAATTAATTAGATTTTCTGCTAGTTTATTTGATGTTTTCACTTAAAAAAAAAAAAAAAGCTTCAATAAGAAAAATATTTCTTAAACCCCTGTCACATGGGGAAAAGTCAAAATTATGCACAGCTCCTGCGCATTGTTTGAGCCCAAAGCCCTGGCAAAGGAGCTCCAAACCCTTTAAATCATTTACAATGCACTGGGGCTTGGAGGATGTTTGGCCTCCAGCACACAAAGTGAAGCTGAGGAATAATTTCAGGGAAAGTGTTAAGAGAGTGGGACTGTTGGAAAGGTGGGAAACCTTCAGAAAGGGCCACAGCGATACCTTGGAAAGGAACAGATCCTGCTGGGGACCAGCTCCTAGAAAAATATCCCATGGATGTGCTGGAAAATTCGTTTTCCTCTTCCTTTCCAAATTCCTCCGGGAAAAACAAGTCAGCCTCATGCGTGTTGAAGAGAAACCCATCAGGTCAGGTACCAGCAATGGGTGGACAGCAATGTAATCTTTTTATTAGCGTCTGTGAGGGGAAAAAAAAATAATAAAAAAAAAAAAATCAGCATCTTTATTTAATGAGGAAGAGCCCTCTGCTATTAAATATTGACAGTACATATTCAGAAATTAAATGAAAAATTCATTTTTCAGAAGCTGGTATGGGGGGGAAGAGAGGTGAATAGCTCGGGGGCCTCTCTGTTGACAAAGTCAACAACAGCCCAAATCACTTCCAGCGAGAACATCTATCACTCACTTTTCCACTTCTTCTGGGTTGATTATTTTGCAGGATGAGGGTGGAAGCAGAGACCGACAGAAGCTCTTGAAATACTGAGCACCACCACAGAGACCAGAAACTTATGATTTTAAGCCTCATTCTGAAATTTAAGTGAATTAACCAAAGGTGTTGCTGTTGAAAACAGGACACGTCCAGGGCTTGGTGGGAATTTGTTTTCCAAAGCAAGGGTTTATAGAGAGATACAGATATAGAGATATAAATATAGATGTATAGACATAGAGATATAGGTAGAGATAGAGATATATAGGTATAGAGATATATTTAGATATAGGTAGAGATATAAAGAAATATAGAGATATCTCCCAGTTGTATTCTATTTATATATAACACACACGCAGAGATATTTGTATCTATTGACAGATATATCTATAGATAGATAGGTATACAACATATATCAACAGTATATGCTTGGAAACCCTCCCAACAGACTTTTAATCCTAGTTGTCACTCTGTCTAGGCTGGGCACACTATGTTGCTACCAGAAATGAAGCAAGATGCCTTCACAAGCCACATTTGGTTGATACAAATATCTTAATCGATGCAATGAGCAATACCCGCGCTATTACTGTGAGATTGCCTCTTTGAAATGAATTAAAGAAGGAAAGAAGGGAAAAATGAAGGAAGGAAAGAAGGAAAAAGGGAAGGAAAGAAAGAAGGAAGGAAAGGAAGAAGGAAAGAAGGAAAAAAGGAAGTAAAGAAAGAAGGAAAGAAAGAAGGAAACCAGGATTTATTTGGGCTTTCAGCAGCTGAATTGCTTCAAAGCTGACACGATGCAGAGGACAGCGGGTTTGCTTGCAAACATGATGCTGTCAGACACAGAGGGTCACGGGTGCTGCCCTGCACCTCGGCAGTGCTCAGCAAGCAAATAAAACCCGAGAAAACACAAAGCTGCTCCAGGAAAGGGGCTGTAGCGGTCGCAGGTTTGGTGCTTTTGCAGAAAGCCCGTTTTCTGGAACAGAAACAGCACAAAATACACCAAAAAAAATCCCTGCTCTTCTGAGCATTGACAGCAGTTTTATATCGGTTTGGCCACTTTGGTTCTTCGGGCTATGCTGTCAAGCAGGATTAAGATCCAGGCTGCTAGTGCAGTCTCTCTCCGAACAGCAGCTGACTACAGCAAATAATCTTCATCAGCCAGGAAAAAAAAAAAAAAAAAAAAAAAGAAAAAAAAGAGGAAAAACCCCAAGAAAATGCCAGTTCTGTTCCTGCAGGCTCATGCTGGTGTAGATCTGCCCCAAAGCCAGCTTTTGGTTGTGGGAAGGGTTTTGGTGTCCAGACTTTCCCCATAAATCAGCGGAGACACCAAAAGCACGGCGGGGAATAGAGTCCGGTCTGGGATGTGCATCGCTCCCGTGCGCGGGTTTTTTAATGCCTGGCTTTTAATTGATGTTTGGAAAAAAAAAAAGGAGACTTGATGGAACTTACCTCTCCACCAAAAAAAGTGCGGCGGCATGATGTTAAAAATAGAATAACCTTCAGCGTCAGAGCGGGTGCCTCCTGCATACAAATCGAGCCAGAGGAGATGGATTAAGAAATGCTTTGCGCATTCCTCATTTATCAGGCATCTCCTCCTAAAGCTGTGGCCCATACAAGTCCCGTAAATTTTCTCCCAAACTCATTTCCTTTAGAGAAAAGCTCGATATTTACCACCCTAAAAAAAATATCACCCCCCTCCCCTACATTACCCATCATTATTTTGTTGTAACCACCCTGAGTAAACGTAGACCATAATTAACCCCAGGAAAATAAAAAAAAAAAAGGGTATCACATCATTCAGCAAAGCCATTACATCTCAGAAATGGCTGCAAAAAAAATATTTATTACTTCCTATGCAATGCATAATGAGCATGATTCAAATCAAAGCCAAACTCAGTGCTCCGGGTCACGTCATAGGCTCATTTTGATTTTATATAGATTCTATTTTAAACTTTCGATGCCACTAAGACGCTAATTTGAGCATACCCAATTTGAAGTTAGCCGTAATTAAAATTTCTGCCTTGCAATTGCATGGGACACTAAGAGAAAACATGCCAGCTGTCCCCCAGACAGTGCAATTAAAAGGCAGGAAAAGAGTCGGAAATAGATTTTTTTTCCCTCCTGACCTCGCTGTTGGATTTTTTTTCCCTGTTCGATGGATGTTTTTGTGTGCTCATGGGCCCGCCTTGCACCGCCTTCACATGAGGATGCTGCAGAGTGGATGCGGGTGAACTCCTGCAGGTTTCCATGGTCTGAGCTTCAAGGACCAGCTCTGTGAGTGCTGTTCCGGTTATGTAGTTTTTTTTTGGCTTTTTTTTTTTTTTTTCTGTGATTTTTTTTTTTGAGCGTGCTTGAATAAAAGTATTTTTCTTCCACATTTCCTGGTTCAAAGGTCAACGCCTGACACTGAGGCTGAAGCATTCTCTCTTTTGTGTCCCCGGAGAAAGAAAGACATTATTTTTTTCATTGCTGCCTAAGACACCTCCCCACCCCTTGGTGTTTTTCCTTCATTAACATCAAAGGAGGAACACTTTGCAGCCTGGATGCAACCCAGCCGTCAGCCCAACATCTCCATGAGGCGTCCTGCAGCCATGGAGAATTCCCACAGCACCTGATGTTGTTCTGTAATACCCAAAAGTGGGGTAAAAAAAGGGGTTGTGGGGGGAGTTGGGGTGGGTCTTCACCCCCCTTCACACAAATTTATGGTGGGGTAATGGGGGAAAGCCACCCCAAAGAGCACACACCGACAAGCAAGCCTAAAATCCCCCCTGTATGGTGCCAGAGGGACCCTTGAGTGCCCATAGAAGGTGCCACCGTTGTCACATCTCAAGATTTTCATTATATGCTCGTGGGACTCGGCTGGGTCTGTGCCATGAGTTGTTCTCACCATCAGAGGTATTCACCCTCGAGGACTTTGAGCCTCTTCCAGGATACACCTCTTTGTTTAAAGCCACCTCTTTCAACACGGAACAAGTATTCCCCTTCTTCCCATGCATGCAGGAACACTGTGGGTTTGACCACCCTGCTGCCTGGTTCCCCTTCTCCTGCTCAAGTTATTTTGGAGGTTTTAATTTCATTTTTGCAGGGAAGGGCAGCACTTTCTTCCTTCACGAGGTACACACTCCCTGCTTTGCATAAGCTGCTATTACCAACTATTATACAAATTACTTAAGCTGCAGCTATTAGACTAAAAATACAAGATGATCCTAGCTATAATGATAAAAGAGCAAAGAAAATATCTCTAGGGCATCAGACAGTCGCATGAAAGGAAAGCTTTGCCACTCTATTTTCCATTGCTCCTCCAACTAATGCTCATAATTAAGTAAAAAGGGGAAAGTCTTTTTGCTCTGCTGTTGTCTCTCTCTCTCTCTCCCTATTAAGCTATTTCCTTAATCAAGTCGCTTTCAAAGTCAAACTACAACAAACAGCCTCCCCTAGGGGATGCGTGGCCCATCACCAGTCCTTGAGTTAACTGTACTTACACACCAATCACCCGAAAAACAGCACAGAAAGTCTCTCTGAGGTCAAGTTGTGCGTGCATTTATGTGAGCCCAGTCTCCTCTAGATTAAGGACCCTGCTGAGGAAGACTGGTGAAAAGCAGAGCACGAAAGAAGAGAAGCAAGAAGCCCAGCTTGGATTAGTTGTGCCCTTTTGCATTGTTCTGGCAGCATAGAAAATGAGTTAATCACTGTTTATTTCTCATTGTAAAGGTGAGAGCAGGATAAAGTCATCTTTGCATCTTGAGAGCCAAGAAACCCCACACTCACTAAGTAGAAACTCAAGAAAAATGCACAACTTATCCCAGAAAATGGCTCCTGTTCCCCAGAGCTTCCCTTCTGCAGTTGACGCAATGAAAAACCTCATTTTCCAAAAGCCAGAGGAGGAAATCACTGATAGTTCCAACCGTGGTAGGAAGAGTTTGATCTCACACCCCAGCACCCTTCATACAGAGCCACAGCATTAGGGGTTGGGCTTGAGAAAAAACAACAAAACAAAACAAAACAAAACAAAACACAAACAAACAAACAAACAAAAAAAAAAAAACACAGATTTGGTCACTCTGCCTGCACTTGTCATGAAGCAGCAGCAGATGTATTAATATAATATAATATTTGTATTATATATTTGTATTTTCACCTCTGGGAGGATTGTTGCACGGTGGGGATGAATCCAGCCCAGACCATTCTGCTTCCCAAATGCTCCACAACCACTCCCTGCATTGAGCCTCAAAAATAAAGAGTCGACTTCACCCAGAAGCCAGAGCATCCCTGCCAAAGCAACCTGCAGCTTCCTTGCCATAAATCACCCCATCAGCAAGACTTGTCCCTAAAAAAAACCATCAGCAAGACCTGTCCCCAAAAAAACGTAGTGGGTCTTCTCGTTTCCAGACTGGAGGGGAATGACTGGACTGGAGAGGAGCTCATCCATCAAGAGTTTCTCTCTCCAGTGCAAGAAATGCTCTTAGAGTTCACCTTCAAGGGCATTACACCGTGTTAATGGGAATATTCCACGAATCAATTAGCAGAGGTTGCTCATCGTGTGTGACCACCAGCCTTACTCTGACCGTCCCCAGATGCCCTCGAGGGACCTGAGGACTGGCATCCCCAGCCACCCCCTGATCACTCCAGCCTTATGCTGGGAAGTTCTGGTATTCTCAAGCACGAGCACGGGGGACGAGGTGGAGGTGGCTTTCCTCTGTTTGCTCTTCCTCAACTTGCAAGGCTTCAGACGGCTGCGTTGGCTGCGGGACTCCATCCTCTCCCACCCTGGCAGCAGGCTTTCACTCCCACTCAATCCTCTCGATTTCTATTTGAGAAAGTCATGACTAACACCATTATGTCCATTCCCAAACAGATGGATAATAAGATCATCGACAGGGAGAAGGTTTCCGCCAAGCACAATTGGCACCGCAGCGTTTTTCCCCTTATCACCAGCTGTACATGTTGTTCTTCATTTTCTACTGTTCCTCCTCAGCTGTGGCCCCAGGAAAACCATTTTATGGCCTCGACAGGACCTCCCCTAGACCAGCCTCTGCATGGTTCTGCTACCTCTGTTGTACAAAAGCTTTACTTGTATTTACATGAAAGTTAGTGGCTTTCCTTCTCCCCGGCTGTTGGTTTTGTTTGGCAGCTTGGATGAAGCGGAGGCAGTGGTGGCAAGGAAGCCTGTACCTCCTTAAAGCCTTAAACCTCCTTTTTCAGCCCAAAATCACCACCTCCTGTTTCCAAAAGGATAGAAATTTACCCCCAAATTCTCTGCTATTTTTTTTTTTTTAAGTTCACATAGGAAAAAAAAAAAAAAAAAAAAAAAAAACAGCTCCAAAGTAGGTTGTTTTGTATTTCCTAGGAGGAAGCTATGGGGTTTTTCCACCTCTGTACAGCAAGCTGACAGACCGTGTTATTAAATCATATTGCGTTACGGAATCCTGAAATTGAACTAGTTGAACATTATTTCCGCCCGTCCTAAGTATCCACCTGCCTGTCGGTTCCATTCGCGTCGAGCTTTTGAGCTGCTTTAATAATTAAAAAAAAATATATAATGAAGTCATTCTTACAGCACTTTGTTAAAACTTAATATGCGAAGGAGATGATTCAGTACTGAGGCAGCACGAAAAGTGGGTGAGAGACAACATATAACCAAGTGACAAAAAAAATATAATACAATAAAAAATAAACGGAAAGCGGCGGCTGAACTATTCACCCGAGTCCAAAACAAGCTCGTGTTCCTTGCAGGTTCAGGACCTGCAGCTTGCTTCAGACAAGACAAAAATTGCCAGCGTGCCTCTCCAGAGCTTTTCAATATCATACAGAGCTTTTCACTTCAGGATTTAATTTCCTTTCTCCAGGAGCCGCTCCCCATCTCCTGATGATGGGAGGTGGCATTCGGAAACATCCAGCTGCCTGCTGGAGGATGTCTGCCCACCCTGCAGCAACTCTTTCCTAAAGCAAGTTCAAAAAAATAACAATAATCAAGGCTGAATTAAAAAATTTCTTCCAACTATTCTGGCACGTTACTCCTGAGAATGGGAGCAGTAGCACATTGCACACAGCAGTAATACCTTAAACGCTTGTTTGATTGGAATTGCTCTGTTTGCAATTATTTTCCCTGAGAGTTACTTAAATACTGAAGCCACAATATGCCAGCGCCAGGCCCCCAACCTTGCTTCCTGAAAGAAAAATTAAAACCGCTTCCATTGAGAGGGAAGATTATCACTTCAAAATCCCATTTAAAGACAATTTTGCCTGCTCTAGGGTTGATGCATGAGCCTGTAAATCCTTCCTGACCACTTCAGGGCAGCATTAAGAAAAATTCCGGTGCAGAACTAGATTTATTTTGAGCAGCACGCCTGATCCTCAAAACAAACTTCATGAGACAGCGAATAAAACCCACACAGGCTGATAAAGGAGACACTGCCCATGCAGGAACACACACAATTTCTAACCCTAACCCTAACCCTAACCCTAACTGCTGTAAAGCAGTGGTTAAAGTCAGCAGGTGAGTTGGGTGCTTCTGCCTTGCACCAACACTGCGTGTAACAGGGCACACCCTAGGGTGACTGTTCATTACAGCATCCCTCCTGGTCCTGCACACATGCAGATTATCTTTAAAGCAGAGAAATTTCTGCTGCTTGCATGTTTGAGCTCCCGAACATCATTCTTGCTCCCTTCTCTGCTCCTTTTGAAATAAAAATCTTGCTGCCAGACACAACGCACTGGCTTCCACTGCATCCAGCAAGCAGGGAGAGATGTCAGGAGTTAGCATATTTTATCACTTTGGACACCTCCGCTGCAAGTTTGGGGCTTGAGAGGGACGTAGTAGGGGTAGAAACCTTTAATATTAATGTTAGGGAGACAAACTCTGCTAGTAAACATGCTGCTGCATTTCTTTGCTTTACCCTGGGGGAATAAAACCTGTTACTCGTGGCACAGGTCAGGTATTCTGGAGTAGACTCACGTTTAGTCATAGTCAACAGCCTGGATGAGCGTTAAGGAACAGCTGTTAGCAAAGCCCCACAAACAGCACAATCCTGTTCTTACTCAGTTTCTATTAAAGAGGCTCTCAAGTCACCAGGTATGATTTTATTAGGAAGGACAGGTCGTATAAAATACAGGCAAGTAGTTCATCAAGTCAACCGGAGCAGGCAGCGTGTAAGCAGCACAAGAAGCAAATAACCCAGCTAGCTTTCCAGGGAATTAAAGGCTGAACTTGATGGAAAAAGTCCCAGGAAAAAAAAAAAAAAAAAAAAAAAAAAAAAAAAAAAAAAAAACTTAGCTGCTGGCTGGGGTCAGCCCACAACTTGTTATTGCCTTTCGACAGCAAAAGGTCAGAACACTTAGTCCCATTGCATGGAAAAGTGTTATTTATCACGGACAGACTTGACTGCTGTATGCTGGGCTATAAGCAGTAATACAGGCATTAATCTTGATGCTGCCACAGAGGTGAAAGTGGCCGGGTCGGGCACTTTTGGAATTTAATAGGAAAAAGTTCAGTGAGCTCTGCTACCAGATTATTTCGTCGCTGTAGAGGAGAGTTAACAAGCAGTGCTCCAGCTGTGAAATGAGAAATCCCTGCCAACATGAATGCAGATGCTTGCTTTGTTACCAGCAAACTGGCTAACCACAGAGGCACCAGCACACGAGCACGAGGATGCCACAAATCACGTCTGAGCACACACACGAAGGAAATGAGCTCCATTTCTGTAAAGTTGGAAAAGTTAAAAAAAATAAAATAAATGGTTTAAGTTGTGGCATTTCTTTCGGGATTTCACTTTGAGACTGAACAAGCCTCGAAGTGTGAGGCATTAAGTGATGAGCATTATGAAGACTTCCACTTAGAGGAGCTGGGGCTTCAGCAATCATGCTGAATCAAACCAAGAACCACAGCGAGAGGAAGCTGAAAGATGGAGGGTATTTATCCTTAGCTCTGATGAACATCAACTCCTTGGATGGGAATGCATCTTAACTTGGGCAGAGAACAAAGCCAGAATGCAAACCAAAGAGCTTTTCATCTTTAGGCTTACCCAGAAGGTCTTCTCCATCTCCATTTCCATCTCCACATTCCTCCTTCTGTTAATTTTCCTTCTACGATATTCAACATCTGAGGTTATCACAAAAAACAAGCAGTGGTCTTGGTTGTGTTTGCCCTAACCATTTTTTGGGGATGATTGGTCTGACTTTTGGTTTCAATGCAGACTGATGCCATGCTTCTTCATTAACTGGAGCAAATGAGCCAGCTTTGGTACCTCTGCCTGAGCACAGGCACCACAAGAAGTTGTGTTTTCAGGACACAGGCAAACAAATCAGAGAGAACAAATGAGTTTTGGTATGAATGCATCAGTCTAAATGATCTGTTAGTTCATTGCTCATCCACCTCAGATATCACTCTGATGAGTCTAAAAGTCTTCATTTGATTTCTGGAACAAACCAAAGGCAAATCTTTCCCCAGCAAGTCTTCTGCCCCCCAGCAGAGAGCCATAAGGAAGAGAGAATGCCTAAGACGTGGTCAAAATATTTGGCGTCATGCTGATATTTCCAGGTGCAAGAAAAAAAGAAAAAGAGCATCCCAACAAGACAAATTGAGGGTGACTTTTGTGGATTCGGGGGTCTCAGGAAACCCCTCTACCACCAAGAGCTGTAGGTGAAGCCCTGGCAAGCCTCATCTCACCACCTTATGCTGTTCACAAAGCCTCGGGTCCGTATTTAACTAACAGACTACCAGCAGCAGCTTCCCTAAAAGAGGCACAAAGAGGACCACACGCATAGAGATTTTGCCAATTTGGTCTTCGTATGACACTGCTTTCCCTTCTGCTGACTACCACAGCCCCCTACAAAGAATCACGGCGGAGAGCATCGGAGAAGAAATAAAACCCAAAGCAACCCTCTGTTAATGTGAGAGCATTCCCAGGAAGAAGCAGCGCGGTGCAATGAAAGAGTGGTGGCAAGCGAGATCAATGGACTTCGTGTACCTACCTTCTCGCCTTTCAATAATAATAATAAAAAAAGGATCATTCAGAGGTTGACATGGTAACCAGCTGCAATGTGGCACGCATATGGCACTTTACAAAAGGACGGCCCCTATTGAGGCAAATACGCGCTCGGGTCCGCAATGCAGCCCCGGTGCTCCGAGGAGAGGCTGCGTGCGGCGGGCTGGCATTAATCGCCACATCTCGAAACTGGATTTTGTTATTTTTGGAAGCCTAAGCCGAGTTCTGGTATTTTTCGTGCAATAATCTTAGACTGCAAAGTATTGAGAAGAAATGCCGAGCTCCAACCAGAATGGAGAGTATGCAACAAATCTCCCTATGAGACAAACTAAATTTATGACAAACAAGACAAATTAAGACCAAGAATAAAACAAAATGAGCATCCTAATAGTGTGAAGCAGGTTGGAGAGAGCTCCAGCAGCAACGCAAGGATCAGGTTGAAACAATGTGGACAGTTTTGGGGATCTAAAGCAGTTGGATCACATTGGTGACCATGCAGCATCACCAGTGCGCATTGCCATTTAGATGCCAAGAAAATGGGGAGGAAATCGAGCACTCCAGAAGTGTTCATCCTGATTTTCTGAACAGGTCAGCTCAGGACACACGTTTACTACAAAGTCAGCTCCTCGGGGTCCCCAAGGAAGACGCATTCTTCACAAACATCTCTACCCTTGCTAGCTGCCTCACCTCGCCCTGCAGAGCCCAGCACAATGCTAAAGCCTTTTGGGGAAGCCGTGTAGACTTCCCAGGAAGGAGAAGGTCAGAAAGCACCATGGTGAGCATGAATATATTTGAATATACGTCTCGTTTCGTCCACAGGGGATTTTTAAACACCAGATATAAGCCAATATTTCGTTAGGAGTTAGGGGAGACTGTTTAACCCCGTGAGCTTCACAGGGCAGCTTCGTTAGGCCAACAAGTCAAGTAGGAGAGGCTTTTGAGGGACCAACCCCAGCAGGACTTCGGGAAGATCTCACTTCAGCAGCTCCTTGGGATCGTCCAGGTCAGCTGGAAGCTCCAAACAATCATCTGCTTGGGTCTGGAGACCCAAGAGAGGTGAGTTTATGTCAGTCAGCTCCAACAGGAATGAATTTTTGGAGAGGAAAAGGATGGGTTCAAGAGATGACCAAGGGAACGTGTTCTCTGCCAGCGTTGACTTCGCCATATGGATGGCACCGATTTTAGAGCTGGCAGCAAGGCTTCATCGAGTAGCTTCAAAATAACTCAAGATGCTCCCCATAAGGTCCAATGGCATCTTTTATGATTGTTTTAATGCTCCCCTGGTTATTGCTTCCAATGTACAGAGAGCCTTTTGTAATGTCTGCTTGGAGGACGGGGACAAAGAGGATCACTGGCTATGGAAGAGCCTCTTCTAGGGCAACAGAGCAGACAAACGACTAGGCTGAGCTGAAACCAGCCAACATCTGTAAATCCCCACTTAAAAGAAAAGTTTAGTGCAGAAATCACATCTTGAACCAGCCTCCCAGCCTCACCCCTGTCCTCCTAGGAGGAAATCATCAAGGTCAACAGAGTCTCCTCATCTGAAAGCAGAGAGGCACCACGAGGCCAGGAGATGTGGGTGGAGTTGTAAAGGAGACGTTCAGGGGACCAAAAGGTATTTATTGGCCTCGTAAAGAGCCAGCAAAAGTAAAACGAGGAGGGAGCACTTGGCAGCAGATTTGTCCAGCCTCAGTGGCATAGCACAGAGATGCCAGGACTCACGGTATGAAAGGACAAATGAGGAACAAGGGGAAATAAGAGAAGGGGACAGATGACAAGAATAGGACGTGGGCTGGCTTTTCAGAAAAACCCGCTCACGCTGGCGTGCAAGCCTGTAACATTTAAAGGCTGCTGGAGCCTCGGCAGAGAAGGGTACTCTGATCTGCGATGATTCACAGCGTGAGGAACACAGATAGGATATCCAGCCATCTCTAGAAGGAGGTGTCACAATGCATTTCCAAAAAGCCACTCTCCGTCTCTTGTTAGCTCAAGGAGACAGCCCTGGAGGCATGGCAACAAGTGCTGAAACACGGTATTCCGCTGAAAAGCCTTGCTAACTCTTTTGCTGGAGCTTCAGAGAGTTACCAGACAATTGGTTATCACGGTGACAGTTCATGTGGGCTCTGAGGCGCTCAGCTAGGTCTGTAATTCCCTCTAGACAGGGATGGGGATAAGCAACGAGGTGCCGACATCCTTGTCAAGGCAGCAGGGGTTAACCTAACAAGTAGCACCTAATTCCCTCCTGCTTTATTTCATGGGCATAGAGCAGAATTCAAAGCAGCTCGGCCTTGCCTTCAGTTGCAAGGATTAAAGGCACGAATGCTCTCCCACTGCTGCACTTAGGAGTTGTAGATTCACAGTTCAGCTTGGAAAAGACCTCTCAGACCCTCTAGTCCAACCCTTAATGCAGTATTAAAGACCACCACGAAACCACTCTACTAAATTCTAAATCTACACCTTTCTTGGAGACCTCCAGGGATGGTGACTCCAACGCTTCCCTGGGCAGCCAATTCCAATGCCACAAAACCCTTTCGATAAAGAAATTTCTCCTAATATCCAAGTTGTGCCTCTGGGAGCTGGATACAAGTGGGAATGGAAAATGGAGACCACTTCCAAAAAGCTCAGAGGAAAATAAACCCGCCAACCAACCTGCTATTGTATTTTACTGCAGGCGGGCTGCTTGGAAAAGTTTCCTTCTCGTAGCAGCAGCACTGCCGTGCTTTCCCCTCCCAGGTACAGCAGGGAGTCGATATGGTTTTGAGCCTTATGGGAAGAATATTTTGCATAGTTCCTCCTCCATCAAAGGATTGTTTATTAAACCACAGGGTCTAATTTGCTGGTTCCCCACAGGCATGAAGCAAGCTGATGGGTATTTAAGGTTTATATCAGATACCTCTCCCACACTGATGCCAATGGAATATTTCGGGCTGAACAAGGCATTTGCATTCTGCTCAACCTTCCTCCTGTGCAGGAAAAACACCTTCTCCATGGACTACAAGCCTCGCATCCATTATACATGAGTTGCACTTGCAATTCTGCAGCCTTTGCTTTCCTCCAGAAAGCCAGACACCAATAACTGCTTCTAATTTTGAAGTCATCAGCGATGCAAATAAATTCAGATTGCAGCCTTAAGAAATGCGGTTCCTCCCCATTTCAAATGCCTCCAGCCTACAGACGTTAACAGATATATATTTTCTTGATCTTATTCTAGGACAACACACAACTGGAGAGGGGAAATAGCTGGCGGCGCTCTGCTCAGGCAGCATCTATAGGACCAAATCCTCATCACACCGGTCTCAAAATGGGACCGCTGGGCTGAAATGACCACGGGGCAGTGATGCAAGTGCCTCCGAAAGCGATAGGAGCTCCTCAAAGCTGCTATTTGGTTTTGCTGGGCCACCTCAAAAGCCAATCCACCACCAGAGAAAGCTAGCTCGGGTTCAGCGGAAATATTGGCTGTATGTTTTACAAAACGATCGTCAACAGCTACAGTTAGGAGGGATTGCTGTAGTAATCAAGGATTTCTTAAAATAAATAAATAAAATAAAAATAACCAGGAGCTATAAGCCATACTTGGATAGCAATTTGTCTGTGCAGTTCGTAAGTCGCATTTTTACATCCACGCTCCATTGTGTCTAGGAGTTGCTTCTGTTTCCTTCCGTTGGCATTTTTCCTACCTGGAGGCTTATCACACAGATGTTTGCGCTGCCTGCTGCCAAGGCCCTGGATTTGACACACGCTGGCTTTTAATCTCCGAATTCACGCGGTTGTGTTGTGGCCAAACAACCGTCGGCTGCTCCAGTTCTCTGCTGGGGCTCCTAGCAAGCAGCTGGTGGGCTGGTAAGGGCAGGCACGGGGGTCCCGCGGTGGTGATAAGAGCCTAACACCTTCTTTTGGTATTCCAAAACCCACAGTGGAGGCTGCCCTTTATCCCTGTGCAATTCCAAATATCCTCAGAAGCCAGCTCCTGAAATCAAGGAGACCATGAACAGGTCATGTCGGGGCTCACAGGGTAGTCCCAGGGCAATTCAGTGATGTCTCAGCAGTTTCTTGGTCCAGCTTTCATCCACAACATCGTTTTGGGGTGTATTGTCTAGTTTTGGTGCCTGGAAACAACATCAACATGAGCACAAGTCTCCTGGAGGCACGAGGAGAAGCCAAAAAGGTAGAGCTGGCACTTGGCACCTTGGGGTTTTAAAGTCATGAAACAAAGAGAAAAACAGTGATGTAGGGAGACCTCAACATTCAGCCTTGTGCAATGGACACAACAAGCTCAGCGTACAAAGGAAATCCCCGTAGGTCCCTGCAAGAAGGAGGAAAGAGAGGCACGAGGTCAATAATTTGGGGGGAATGTCAAGGGATTTGAACACAAGCGTGCACCCAGTGCGTTACTTTCATGACCCCAAATTGCGAAGACTTCCTCTGCAGCACGATGCTCAAATGGAAAACTTGGGAAGATGCACCAAAGATGGGTAAAAACAAGGAAATATTTGGTTTAATCAGATCCAGTATTCCCGAGCTGCAGATGGAAGAAGCCTTGGACCCAGCTTTCCTCTGGGCACTTCTCGTTGTGCCATCATTAGCATCGGGCACGCACAGATTACACTCATTAGCATCCCTCCGTGCACAGCACCCATGTGTCTTCGTCAGGGAAGATGCTGCTCGCTGTAAATATTACAGCCTGCCCTATTCTGGCCTCTTTGGAGCGTGAATCACGTCTCCAGATATTTTTTTTTCTGCTTGGTATTATCCAGGAGTGAGTCACGGGATGGGAGCGGGACGGCAGCGATCCTCAGCCCCAAACCTTCCTGGGCCAAGCTGCCATCAGCCCGCTGCCATAAATAAGTTTTTATTATTTAATTCCTGTAGTAAATTATTTAATAGACAAGGCTGCCTTCTATTCTCTGTATCAATAGATGACTTTGTCTCAAAGCAAAGAACTGTGCCCCCCCAAAAATACAGTCTTTCCCTCTACCACACTTAAAAATCACAAGGGGTGAAGGAAGGATTTGGAGTGTTGTAGCTGCTTTGGCTAAAGGAACAGAAAAGGAAGGATTTTGAAGTGTATTTTTTTTCCTTCTTCTATACCCTTTTCTACGTATGCCTGCATATTGTGCATGGAAAAGGAGTTTTTCCATGGCAAAAAAATGATTTTTTTTCCATGGCAAGAAGGCCACTTTAGCAGTTCGGCAGCAGCACAGCCACCTTTGCATGGGGGATGGCACACAGCTCCGGAGCGTGTTCCTGTTCCCCTTTTAGGGTCACAGAAAATCCCAAAGGAGCCAAAATAGACCTAAACCAACCCTTCGAGCCCCCCTGCTTGGACCGGACGAGCCTCACCCGATGCCACATAAGTAAAGATGCTTAGCCCTACTTACGCCTATTATTTTCAATTTGTTTTTTCATGAATCTATTTTTTCACGAGCTGAAAAAAAAAATAATCCACATGATTAACTGGCAATTAACAAGTAATTCCAATCACCGGGAAGAAAAAAAAAAAAAAAAAAAAAAGGAAAAAAAAAAAAACCACGTTGTAATTAACGTCTCATTCCATAACTGCAAAGAAAAACCCTTGTAATTAACAGGCAATTAACGGGTAATTCAATCACTGAGGAAACTTGTAATTAGCAGGCGATTCACGGGTATTCCCCATCAGTGAAAACAAAGTTGTAATTAACACGCAATTAAAGGGGAATCCTCGTCTGCTAAAAGAATAATTAACGGGTAACTAACGTTAATCCCGACTAATCCCCACCACCAAAACAAAAACCACCCAAACAAACAAAACCAAAAAACAAATTAAAAAAAAAAAAAAAGAAAAAGGCGTGGAGTTAAAGGCCAATTAAAAGTCTGGAAAAACCTTATAATTAAAGGCCAATTAATGGGAAAACCCTATTAGTGGGAATATATATATAGATACACATACTATACACTATATTAGCGGGACAATATATACACATAATATTAGTGGGTGTATGTATATATATATTAGTGGGAATGTATAGATATTACTTGGAATATATAGAGGTATATAAGTGGGCATATATATTATATTAGTGGGAATATATATGCATATATTAGTGGAATATATATATTGTATTAGAGGGAATATATATTTAAGTGGGAATAGATATATATTAGTGGAAATATATATTAGTGGGAATGTTTAGATATATAAAAGTGGGTATATATATTATATTAGCGGGAATATACATATTATATTAGTGGGAAAAAATATATAAATACATTAGTGGAATATACATATACGGATATTAGGGATACGTATATTAGGGATATGGTTTAGTGGGGACTGTTAGTGTTAGGTCAGAGGTTGGACTCGATGATTTTGAGGTCTCTTCCAACCTAGAAATTCTGTGATTCTGTATTTAACGTGCCGTTAAGGGGGAGCCTGTTTACCAGGAAAAATAAATAGATAAATAGATATTGTAATTAACTGGGAAGTCCTTTTGCCGGGAAAAATAAATAAATAAAAAGAATAATTAACGGGGAATCCCATTTACCGGGAATGGAATGGAATGGAATGGAATGGAATGGAATGGAATGGAATGGAATAGAATAGAATAGAATAGAATAGAATAGAATAGAATAGAATAGAATAGAATAGAATAGAATAGAATAGAATAGAATAGAATAGAATAGAATAGAATAGAATAGAATAAAATAAAATAAAATAAAATAAAATAAAATAAAATAAAACCCCCTTACAATTAAGGGGCAATCCCGTTCCCGGAAAAAAAAAAAAAAAAAAAAAAAAAAAAGTAAAAAAAGAAATGAAAAAGGAAAAAAAACTTGCACTTTTGGGGCATTTCAGCCAGAATTCGGATCCCGGGGTCGCGCCGCGCCGCGTCCCCGCCTCCCGGTGCCGCCCCCCCGGTGCCGCCGCTGCGCGGAGCCGGAGCGGAGCCGGAGCCGGGGCGGAGCGGAACCGGAGCCGGGGCGGAGCGGAGCGGGCGCGGCCCCTGCGGCAGCGGCGGGGGCCGGCTCCGCCGGTGCGGGAGCCTCCGCCGGTGCGGGAGCCTCCGCGGGGAGCGGAGCCGCGGCCATGGGCGGCGGGGGAGCGGCGGGCGCGGCGCGGGGCGCGCCCCCGCGCTAGGCTCG
Source organism: Aythya ferina (assembly GCF_964211825.1). Taxonomy (NCBI): domain Eukaryota; kingdom Metazoa; phylum Chordata; class Aves; order Anseriformes; family Anatidae; genus Aythya; species Aythya ferina. The sequence goes on from NC_140332.1 coordinate 489,647, forward strand.
GCCCCGGGGAGAGGTGAGCGGGGATGAAGCTGAGGAGGAGGAGGAGAAGAAGAGGGGGTCCGGGGGGGGGTCGCTACCGGGGGGATGCTCCGGTTTGGCAGCGATGCCGCCGCCTTTGTCCTCCCGCTTTGGAGCGCTCAGCACCGCGGAAAATCAGGATGGTGATGGAGGTGGAGGGGGCTCGGAGGTTTTTTAATTTTTTTTTATTATTATTATTTTTTCCTTTCTTTCTTTTTTTTTTTTTTTTTCCTTTTTCGCCCCACTAGTTGTTGATAAATTGCAGTGTCATTGTCGGCTGTGCCTGCCCTGTCTCCGCCAAGGGAGGTGGGATCCACCCTGCCCATTGCAGGCGCACGCCGAGCCCCGCGATGCAGCTTTTTGCAGAGAGGAGGGGAAAAAAAAAAAGAGAGAGAGAAAAAAAAATATGTCTGGCTTGGAGTCGTGAGGATGATGGCTACTGAGCCTTTCCAGTGCTTTTTTTGGGGATTTTTTTCCCTTTCATCACTCCTGGGTGGCATTGCACACCTGCTTGGTTTGCAGTCCTTTTTTTTTTTTTTTAGGATCTTGAGTGCTGCGTGCCCTTTCTGCAAGCAATATTCGGCTGTGCAGCCAGGGGACGGGGCGGTGCAGAGGGGTGTGAGAGAGGCCCCTGCCAGCTCGAGGTCACATCCAAGGGGCACGACCTTCCAGGCTTGTTCTCTCTCCAAAAAGGGGCAAAGGATGCTCTGGGTACCAAAGGATGCTCTGGGTACCAAAGGATGCTCTGGGTACCGGAGCATTTTTGTAGGGGGTGGTTGTGCTGTCATTGAGCCCCATAAGGTGATTCTCTGCAGAAAATAGAGGAAAAAAAAAAAATGACTGCATTGATTGTGGAGCTGGCCTGAGTTTTTTCATCCTCACCCACCTGGCGAGCAGAGCAGGGCAGGAGCTGGGAGGTGCTGGGCCACGTTACCCAGAAAATCAGGGTGGAAGCAGGGTTGTGGTCTAGCAGAGGAAGGCTGGCTATGAAGGAGCCCCCAAACCACCTGCAGTCCTTGCCTGCCGTCTGCATTTTGCAGCTGGATGTGTGTCAGTGCAAACTCTTCCTGTGAAGCATGCAGGGCGCTTAATCTATTTATAAACCTAAAAAATACCTTTTACAGCCTATTAAAGAAAAAAAAAAAATCAGCAGCAAGGATTGGTTGTACTTAATGCTCAATTTTTTAATGTGCCTGGATGACCATAATTCACAAGCAACCGACTGTTATTATTTTTTTTTCCCCCACCTTCTCATAATTTCGGGGGAAATTACATGTTCTTAACCTCCCGTGTGATTTTTCCAAGTTGGTAACCCGGGAGACTCGCCGATCGCCGGCGTTGCTGCAGGCAGTTGCAGCATTTTCTCTCTCGATGCTGAGGCTGGGGGATTTTCCTCTGCCTCGCTCGCCGCGAGAGGGCCCGTGCCCGCGTGCTTCTGGCGATGTGCACGTGGGGAAATCTCATCCCCACCTGGGATTTGCACCAGTGCTCCCAGGGCTGGCGGATCCATGCTATTTTTTTCCGAGCTGCTGGGGTGTTTTTAGTGGTGGTGTTATGGGAGAGTGCTGCTAGTGGAGCGAGGAGCAATGGGAAAAAGCCCCATGCTGTTAGAGTTGGTGTTGCCACTTAGCACACGGGTTTTATTCTCACTCTGAATATTTAATGTGGTTTCAGCATGGGGATTTTATTAGATCAGGAAAAGAGCTGTTGTTAAGTGGTCCGTGATCCTGATCCGTGGGATTTGCGCTGTGTGCTTTGATGCCTGATGCTCCCAAATCCCAGCAAAGGGCCTGGATGGCTGCGAGACGTTGGGTGCTGCCCTTTGGGTGCTGGAAATTTTGCATGGCAGCTTGCTCGAAGGCTAAATGAACACGTTTATGGTCCGTGGTGTTGGCTTCTGGTGGGAGCAGCGTATTCAGCTGCTGTTGGCATCGTCAGTGAAACTTTCTGCTCGGTTAAAGCAGCTCCCATCATTTCTGGTAGTGACATGAATGGGGCGGGATGCTCCTGAGAAATGTGCTCCTAAATGAGCATAAACCAAAAAAATGTGTTGTTTGACATCTCACAGCCCCTGTCTTCATGATGGTTTTGGTTTCTCTCCACAACACGTGCTTTTTGGGTGTCCAAAACCCAGGAGGACCTCTGTAGCTCCTAATTTGCTTGAAATAATTTGGTTTCTCTCCATAATATGTGCTTTTCGGATGTCCAAAAGCCGGAAGGACGTCTGCAGCTCCTAATTTTCTTGAAATTTTTTGGCAGGAAGTGGCTGGATAGAGATTTACTTAGTCTGTCAATCCTTTCTGTGCACCCCAGGTCGGGCCACGGAGAGGGGACGCTGGATGCTCAGACAAGGACGATGCGGGCGGCGCTCTGGACGGGCTCCCTGTCTGCTCCAGGTCTTTGCATGATGTAGGAGATGGATGGACAAAAGCTAAATGCTTCCTATTGCATCTGCAGGTACGAGAGAAGTGTGTGCTGGCCTCAGCTCGTCCCCAAGGCTTTTAAATAATGATGGTTGTGGTTGATATTAAGGGGAACTTCATGGCATGGACCAAGAGGTCTTTTATTTTTCACTGCTTGAGCCCTACTTGGTTTTAGCTGGATTCCCCCCTGGTGCTCCTGCTGCTCAGTTTCCCTCTTCCCTTCCTTCACATGTTGTCCCATAGAAAGAACAAAACCCAAAAATCTGCTTCTAGCAGATGCTTGCAAGACAAACCCCTCTCCCTGGGTGAGACGGGCACTCACTCATCCCAAATTGGGATTTTTCTAAGTGTTGGGTGCCTAGGGCAGACAACGTGACATCTAGCATTGAATTCATTTTGAAAAATGGGAAAAAAATACCGTTATCATCTGCATGAAGGATTTTTTTCACTAATGTGGATTGAGTAAAGGGAGTTTTGTTGTGGTGGGAAATCCTGGATCCTCTGTAAACCCAGAAGAGACTGGCTGCTTTATTTTGTTATCCCCGCTTCTCTGATCCAACACTTAGCCCCAGAGTGGCAGGAGCTCACCGTCAAGCAGAGTGCCTGTGAAATATGTGCATATTCTTTTCTGGTCGGTAACAATCACACTTCCAGACAAATTTCGAGGATCACTGAGCCTCCGCTGAGCCCTGTCGTAGGCACTCAGCGCCAAGACCAAATAACTTCTTCTATCACTGCTCCGTGTGCATTGACTTTTCTCGTTCAGAGCTGAATTATTAATCTTCCCGTGGATTTTCTGTGGCACCCAACCAGCTTCAGACGAGGCTTTATAATATAAAAGTGTGAAGTTTTTGTTAAATTTTCCCCTCCGCCAATTTTAGCAGCTGCTTGTTTTCTAGGTGCTTGCAAGCATGCACTTTTTTGGAGAACAAATATATCCAAAATAGCTTTTTAGTCATTCCCTTGTGTTTTCCCCATTGTCCTTTTTTTGGCAAGCAAGCACTGGGCCAGGTGAGCAGGGAGCTTTAAACGGATGATATTTTACCGAGGTTTGTGCAGTCTTGGATGAAATTTAGGCTCCTTTCCGTGTTCTGGCATGGCTCTGAAGGTTATTCTACATCCCCTGGGATGCTTCCATCCCCTCTGGGATGTCTGGTGGTGACCGGCTTATAGATGGATGCCCACAGAAATAAGGACTTGGGGGCACTGGGCTGGAACTGGGCAGCACTTTGGCAACGAGAAATTCAGGATTGGGTCTTCTTGTTTAATTCTTCCCTCCCTTAAATTCAGGGCGAGGTGAGGAAATGCAATTTAGATGACAGCATCAGTGCCCTCGTGATTTTGGTCCCCCTCTACCCTAAAATAACTATTTTACGGTACCTTTCTGTACGATTCCTGTTGTCGGAGCCATAGTGGCTCTCCTCAGCGCTGGGATCTCAGCGGTGTTGGAGCAAGTGGTGGTGCTCACGTGCATCCCACGCTGGGTGCCTGCTGCTGTGCTGCTCCCGGGAGGCTGCAGATCACGCTGACCTCCACTTGCCTTTGAACCCCGGGAGCTGGGAAGCGCTGGGGCTGCGGGGAGGAGTGGAAGTGATGGGAGGTGGGAGGGAGGCAGACAAGCAGCGTGTAAAAAAAGCTTCCAAATTGCTCTACTAAAAGAGTTAATAGCTCATGCCCACGTTGCTAGTGGTGTGGGTTTTTTTTTTTTTTTTCCTTCGTGCATGTCTAACATGAGGCAGAATCAGCTCCGAGCTGGATATGCTTTGCATTTCGGAGCTGTATTTGCCTGTCTGCTTTCTGGGACGAGTGCTGGGAGCCCTGGCTGTGATGGAAATAATGCGTATTGATTGGAAAACGTCTTCTGGAGGCTGGTTTTGCAAAGCCAGCATCTTGATTCCAAGCACAGGCATGGTGGAGGAGCAGTAAATGAAATGCAGGGGTGCACCTCTTGGAATGAACCAAACAGGATTATTCCTGCAGGAATCCGTGTTTTGGGAAATATCCCAGCAAACTGGTGATGGGACTTCTGCCGTGCCTATAAATTGCTATATATATATGTGCAGGATGGAGCTGGATCGTGCTGGTTTTCGCGTTGGCAGAGGACCTTTTGTGGCTGTGATGAATTAGAAGTCTTTCTTTTCCCATTGCTGGCCTCCTTGGATTATTTTGCCAGCTGACCTTTATGTTCAGAAAAGCCTTCTTTCTCATTTTTCTGCCTGGGAAAATGGTTCAGGCTTCACCTTTTGCTTCAGCTCCGATGGAAGCCGTAGAGAAGGATGGATTAGGGCTGGACCAGATGCCCTTTGCAGGTCCCGTTCCGCCCAAAATTATTCTGCAGATTCATGGTATATAACAGCTGCCAAATGGCATTGGTTTGTTGTGGGTTTTTTTTTGGTGTGCTCTGCGCTAGGCTTTAGTATTTCTGCGTAATAATGAGCGATGGGTGGCAGTGACATGTTTTGCAGTCTGTTTGCTTGTCTGGGCTGAATTTGAGCCAAGCCTGGACCAAGGAGGTCATGTCACTACACGGCCGCTGTGACACCGGCTGGGGCTGCGACTGCTCCAGCCGCAGCTGGTGGCTCCTCCTGGGGAGCTGCTTCGTGCCCTTTGCTTGGGTAACATGAGGAGAGGGAGCCCTTATTCCACCCCCTTTTTAATTTTTTGGGCTTTTAAAACACTGATCTATTTAGGCTGGTTGAATTAAGCCTCTCCCTTCCTGCTGCCTCCGCTTGGCCTCCACGAGAGGCTGGAGGTGCGGAGCGGCTCCTCCTTTCCAGCTGGAACAAAGCACGGCTCCTGGCACGGGTCCCCCGGGTGACGTCCTCGTGAATTCCGAAATAGCCTTGCTCCGAGCTGCCGTCTGTCCGGCTCAGCTGCTCTGAGGCTAAAACATTTCACAAAAAAAAAAAAAAAACTTTTCAGGGCAAAAAGAGCTTGGGTTCCCGCCATGCCCAATGCACTTGAATCAGCAAGAGTGCTTCGAGTGCTGCTTCTTTCCCTGATGTTATTTTTTTTTATTAAATGAGAGTTCTCAGAGCATTGTTATTTCTTTTTTTTTTTCCTTCTTTTAAATGAAAAAATTAAGCTGGTAGGATGGACTTTGGTAGAGCTCCCATCAAATGCACAAGGGTGGTGCTGCCTTCTTCCAGACCTCGACTCCTCTCATCGATCCCAAATATTCACCAAACCAGACCTGCAATTTAGGAGGAACTTGGCTTTTTATCGAATTTCTAGGCTGCTGGTAGGAGATTGAGTGCTGATATCAGTGCAAACCGCTGAGATTTGGGGTTCTTCACTGGATGTGAAGTGCCCATGAAATGGTTTTTAAACATACGGAGGACAAGTGGTTGGGTCTGTCCTCCTAGACAGACCAGGGGAATGTGGCCACATTGGCAATTTGGATGCTAATTGAGCCTCTCTTCATTGAAAAATGAAGCCAGATAATATAGCAGTATCTGTTTTCACAGGTCTTCCTTCTCCCACTGTAATTAGAAGCCATTTCTGTCTGAAATTACAGACTCTTAAATCCACCTGCGAGTAGATCCCTTTCTCTGAACACCCCAGCATCACTCAATGCCATCAGCAACCCAGAGAAACCCTAGCAGGGGGCTGCTGTGTGGCGCTCGGGCTGTTGCAGAACCCAGGATTTTGCTGTGATTGCACATTTTCCCTCCATTTTTTATTGGTGGGGAAATGCAAAGCACCTAAACCAGGTCAGGAGCTTGGAGATGTCCATGTGCCTGCTTGGTGCTGGCTTTCTGTATTTTATTAACACCAAAACGTGCGTTCTTAATTTAATATTTAAATAGATATATATATATTTTGCATCAAAGGTGAGGCTAAGGGTGGCTAAGTTAGCCTGACCTCTGCAGTTGGTCTCGTATTCCAGGTGGACGGGTATGAAGTTTGAATATAATAAAATACAATTTGTGGCTGTTTTTCTGTAAGGCTGAACTCCTGACAAGCGACTCAAATTGTAAGATTTGTTTTAGGGCTGGTGCTGCCCTCTAAAACTGCTTAATCCTTTGAATTCCTTTCAATAGCAGGATGCCCCAGGGCTGGATGCGCACAGCCAGTTCCCCTTGTGTGTTTTTTTTTTGTTTTTTTTTTCTCATCCTAAGGGATATTTGCATGAGAATGAGTGACAGCACAGCATTTTGTGTAGGGAGTCCTGTGCCAAAATGCTGAGAGCCCTTCCAAGATGCCTGTTTTTGTCTTAATGCTTCATCAAGCACAGCCTGCTGCATCAGGTTGCCACAGCACGGGGCTGAATATTTGTCTTTAGGTCAAGTTTTACCCCTGAAATGCTTTTCTTTTTTTTTGGTTTTCTTTTAGGATGAGTCAGCAGCACGCGATTTGTTCTGGACCTCTGTCCAGGTCAGAGGGTTGCTTCTGGATTGCTCCAAAAGTTCTTTGTTTAAGCCAAAATCAGGGAAAAAGTGGGCAGGAGGCTTGACAAAGCTTTGGTTCTTCGTGACGCTGCTCTTATCTGAAGGTACCCAAAGCTCAGCCCGCACCCCATAGCAGGTTAATCCATCCTCATTCTGAAGCCATGAATTTCCTTCTTTTTCTCTGCTTTTTATCAAGAAAAATGTCCTTCCTTGGGTCCCTATAACTAAGATCTGAATTGCAAACTGCGTTCTATCAGTAAAAAAAGTGGCATTCCCTGACAAATATTACCCAGGCAGAAGAAATGATATCACTCATGGTGTTCCATATGACTTAGAAAGCCAGCTTGGTTCTGATTTTTGCAGCACAATAAAAAAAAATTGCTATAAATGAGCAGGAGATGACCAGGAGTGGCCTCCAGGTTGGAGAAAAGTACTAAGAAGCCGTGTCTTATGGAGACGAGGATGGGAACGGTGGGAGCTGGGTTCAGAGAAGAGCCTGCTGGAAGAATGGCTGGTTTGATCCGTTTGAAGTTTTCTCTTTAAAATGTAGATGCCCTCGGTTCTTCTGCTGGGAGCCTTCCCTTTGCTGTCAGTGAAGAGCGAAAATGAAAATTCTTGTAATTTCTCTGCTTTGTGCTTTTTTTTGTTGTTGTTGTTGTTTTTCCCTTGTATTATTAGTAGTAGTATATTTCTTTCCCTTGTCTTATTAGTAGTATCGTTATCATCATCATTATCATTATTGATTTTTTTATTATTTCTTGTTGCTTTTTTCTTTTCTTTTCTTTTCTTTTCTTTTTTTTTTTTTTTTAAGCTGTATTTGCAGTTGTATTACATGAGCTCCCAGAGAGGCCTGGAAGCTGCATATAGCTGGGCACGTATGCTTTCTTTTGAGGAGAAATGGGCCCAGATTGGCTTTCATAGTTCCCACAGTGCTTGCAACTGGTATGGTTGCAGTGCAGACTCCAAATTGCCCCGTGGCACAGGGGGTGAAGTTAGGCAGCACCTGGACCGTGCAGCCAGGGATGCAATTCAACATACAGCTAACAGATTGTATGGCCTGACAGCACGCCACGAGAGAAAATAACAGGTTTCAGCAGACGTGGTCAGCTTCCAGAGAAATATTTTGCATTTGGGGGTGAAACCTGCTAATATTTTTCGTGCAGTGTCTCTAGCGTTGCTCTGTGGTGGGGTTGTGTGGGTCTGGTGTTGTACACCAGGATGTGGAGGCTTGGAGACCAAGTTTCCTCTATCCCTAGAGCCTGTGAGGGCATCTCCATCAGGAATGCATGTGCCAGCACAGGAGAATAATCTGCTAGGAATATTCCCTCCATCAGAAAGCATCCTGCAGCCCGAGGCTAACAGGACTCCTCACCGCTCCATGGGAATGTGGAAAAAATCCCATCCGTGCTTGGTAGTGGAGGCATGGAGCAGGACCAGGAGAGGTTTACTGGCAGGTTGTGAGCTGCTCAGGCACCTTTCTCCCCCGTCTGGTGGGAAATAATCCCAAATGCTATAAAGGTGATAACATTATTAAGCCCGGAGGCACCAGCAAGAAGTCAGTGTGTTCATCAAAAGGCACTTAAAAATGCTTTCAGCCTCCAGCCTCTCGCACTGGAGAGGTACTCACAAGTCTACAGAATTTTAAGGTGCTGTAAGTGATGGACTACAGCCTATTAATTTGAAGGAAATCAGGTTTGCTCTTTGGGGTCTCGCCGAGGTTGCAGCGGTGGAGGTGTGGAGGTCGCTCCTCTTCTGTCCTGGTGGGTTTGAGGCTTGGGAAGATCCAGGGGGATCTCCTTTGGATTTTTTCTGCTAACAAGATGTCCTGGAAGCATTTCCTCAGGCATGGAGGGTGCTGGGATCCAGGCAGGACGCTCGGTGGGGCATTGGGATTAGCAATTAAATGAGGAGTGAATGGAAATCAGCAAGGGCTAAAGGAAATGTGATGGGGACACACGTTGTGGGAGAAACATGTTTTCTGCCCCCCAAAAAACACGTTTTTATGCTCCAAAGTCTTCACTCCCAAGAGGGTGGCATGCTTTTGCTGTCGTGGTTTTGGCTCACCAGCCTGAGCTTGGAAGATCCCAGCTTTGAGGAGGGGATGCTGGAACACAACCCTGGAGTATCCAAAAGGCTTCGTATGGTAAATCTCAGTGTCACGGTTTTCATTACTCTTTACTCACTAGAACATAATCCTCCCCAAAAAGGCTGCGATGATGAACTCTGTCTGCTCTTACATTTACATTTTCTCCATGGCATACGCTCCATCAGGAGCTATTTGCCTTTGTCTGGGTGCTTTCGGGGGAAAAAAAAAGAACTTTTCTGCATCTCAAAGCGTATTTGAATTTAACAAGAGGACGGTAATGCCTTTCCTGATGTATGCTGCATCCTTTAAAGTTGCTTTCTTGCATATAATAGTCATTATTTCTCTACCTCATTTTCTTTCTTTTCAGCTGTTTGCAAAGGTTTTTACGAAACCTGATTCACCTGTGACTGCTATGTAATACAATCGTTGCTGCCTTTTAGATGGTGTTAAAATGAAGCTTTAAAATTGTGCCTATAAAACACCAATTTATCAAATCCTCCTGAAAAGGGGACTGTCAAAGCAAGTTGTTTCTTTTTTTTACATCTTTATTGTATTATTATTAAAGGCTGGCAGAATATATGTTTATAGGGGATGATTCTACTTTGCATCTGCATCCCTCAGTAAAATGTCTTAGGGAATTTGAGGGATTTTTTTTTCCTATTTTATTCCCTTTTTTTTGAGGGATAATATTTTTTCTTATTTTTCCCCATTTTTTTTCCTTTTTCCACCTTTCCAATCTGTTTTGTAATGACACCTGTGTGGTTATGGCTGCTGACCAAAAATGCAGCATTAGGATTCCTGTGTCAAGGACTTTGTTTAAACACTTGGAACAGGATGAATTGTAAAGTAAGGGAAAAGAATAAAAAAGAATCATTAGCTGGGACCTGAAGAGACTTATCTTTAGTTGCAAAAACTTGGCAGAAGCTAGGCTTTGCTTGCGAGCACACTTCATTCCTCTTGTAGAGGAGAGGACAAAATGCGATGTCTTTCAGCAGCATAGGGAAGTGTTTCAGATATTCCTACTAATTGCAGAGTACAAACATGCCTTAGACTCCCTGGAAATGCAAAAAGGAATAGTTGAAGTAGTTTATTTCTGTATTTATGGTCAGCTTGCCCAGCTGGCTGTTGTGAAAGAAGGGGCCAAAGAGGCTGTTGCTGGATGAGAGGTGGCTTGGAGGCCGGTTTGCATCCCCACGCTGCAGAACCTTGCTTAGAAATAAAAATAAAGGACGCATTGGGACTGTCATGAATTTTGGGGCTGTCCCAAAGCTGGGAGGGGACCCGTGGTCCTGGTTGTCACATCGACAGGTGCTGGAGGATCGTTGCTTTCCTGTCTGGTTTCCACAGCTGTTTGCCATGGTCATCTCTTTTTCTTTTTTTATTTTATTTTTTTTCTTCTTAAACCAACAGCTTTATGACTTTAGCAAATTGGCATTAGCTTAGAGGGAGTTAGAGCAATATAAATCCCTAAGTGGATGATTTATTTTGTTTGGAATTCAGATGTGAGCAGCCACTGTCGATGAGCGAAGTCGGCTAATCCTGATTTGCAGCCCTTTAAATTATGATCAAAAGTGGTCACACAAGGATTAAGTGCAGTTCAAGTAATCTACTGGGAATGTAATTCAGATTAAACCATTTGCATCGTGTAAAGCCAGTCTCTGTTGAATTAGGCACCTTACGACACAGGTTTAATGCCCATTCCACGTTTCCCCGCATTGTAAAAATCTGAAATTCATCAAGAAAATATTTAATACTTTAGATAATCTCAAATGTAGCCTAGGTGAAAAAAGAAAGAAAAGTTTTGTGTTAGGAATTGTATTATTATTCACATTGAAGGATGTTGTGGTTGCTGATGCTGACACATGCAGAGTCCAAACGGGGTCTTGGGAGAAAGCTTGGTCCTACCTTGCCCCATTGCAGGCATCCCAAGGGGGAGAGGGTGATGGCCAAGACCTCAGATGGCTCCCACTCATCACTGTTGGTGGTTTTGGGGTAAATTGGCACCTCCTTAAATTATAGTTTAGCCACATCTGGTGGCGATGCACTATTTCTTCTGTCTGGGAGGACAGGAGAATTTCACTACAAGCTTTTCACACTCCTCCAGGTGATCATTGAGGTGAGACCAGGGGCACTCACTATGAGGCTCTCAATGGCTCTACTCCATCCTCCCATAAGACTAAGGTCGTCTAGATGCTGCTTTTACATCTTACAGCAGCACTCACGACCCCAAATTAGCTGGCTGTGAGCTGAGGGTCGCTTTGCTCTACCCAAAACCATCCGAGCAGCCCCCTCGCCATGGGTTGTGTGCCATGGGTTTGCCCTTCTCCTGCTTCACCAGCAGCCTCCATGCACGCGAGGACTGCTGCTTTGCCATCTCGTTTTCCTTGCCCTTGTTTTCAGCAGCAGTAATTACGGGTCACGAATTGCAAATTGTGACCTCGCTGCTCCGAATGCGTTTGCCTCGCTTTGCTTGAGGATGTAAGTTGGAATGATGAGAGGGTGTCTATCCGTCCAGCTTTTGGCCTCTGCCTCCAGGATCATTACTCCATTACGCCATTTAGAGACCTCAGCCTGCCCTCCGCAGCCCGATATTTAATATATGACTCCCTTGGCACCGAGGACACATGAGCATTGTCCAGCAGAGGGAATCGCCCGGCAAAAAAATTTTTGTTGGTGCAAATAAAACGTGGTTTGCATGGCAGTGCTTGGAGATCCAGCAACGGGGCTGCTGGCTCCTTCCCAGACAATGTGGGGCTTGGCATTTTGGAGGTTTAATAGCAATTCGTGTAGCATGGGGAGCTTTCTGCTTCCGAGGAAGGTGTACGGAGTCAGGGTGGTCTGCACTGGGGAGGAATCTTGTAAGCTTGATGGCTTTGCATTGGAGTTTTTAGCCAGTTTGACCTTAAACTGAAGCCCACCGCACAGCTGGAGCGCCCCTGGCATCTCGTCTTGCTCCTGCCAAACCTGTAACCACGCAATATTTGCAGTGGCTTTGGTGCTTCAGATGAATGCTCCTCTCTGGGCATCTCAGACATCTGCAGCTTGCAGGATCGAGCTCGGTTTGTTAGACCTGGGCTGTCGTCTCCTCCGATTCCCATCCCAGAGATACCGTTGCTGCGCCGTGTGTGTTGTTTTCTGCAGGGTACTGCTGGAAGAGAAATGATGTCTAGGAGAGATCCAGTGCAATTAGAGCTGCAGCAATAACCTAGATTTACTGGAGCAGTGCTGCCACTTATTAAGTGTAAGTGTGCAGGTCCTTAAATTCCCGTCGGGATTGTGTTTGCCTATTGGACTGTTTTTAAGTCCGCGTAATACCAGAAATGGCTTCTCTGCCAGAAACAATTCGGGAGATAAACAGCTCCATCCGTGCAGGCTTCAAACAAAGGTTTTTCCCTGAAGAAGGAGAACTTGGTGAAATAGCCCCTGGTTTTCCGAGAGCCAAATTTGCGAGTCTAAAGACGTGATGAAAAGGTCTGAACTTGCTTGATCTCAAAATCGCAGCTACTTTATTTTTCCTCATTGAGACATCAGCCTTCGGAATAATTTAGTACAGCTTGCTCCCCAAACAAGCTACACCATTATTACTTATTTTGATAGCGCCGCGAGGAGCTGCTTGCGTATGCACAAAAGCCACAGAAGAGACAGGCGTCGAAGATAAAACAAGGTTATTGCAGCGCAGCAGACTGACCTGGGCATTTTTCCATCTGAGCAGCAAGAAAGTGGAATAAATAAACGCTGGCACCACGTGCAGCCCCCTTCCTGGGAGGGGAGTGCTCTTTCAGATGGATTCAGCCGTCACTTGGGGTTGTCTTGAAGGAAAAGGATGAATGCATCGCTTCTATCTGCTGGTGCCAACGCGGATGAATAATTAGGCTGCTGATTTTTTCTTATGGTCTCCGCGGACCCCCGATGTATGCTGGCCGATTTTATTCTGTACGACCCAGAAAGTTATTGTGCAATTTTTTTGAGAGTGTTTTTCTGAGCGAGTTGTTCGGAAATAATTCATGTGGTCTTTGGAGCAGCTCAGCAAGTGGTGGAAGGGAAGGACGCAGCATTTCGGGGCTGGGAATGGGAACTTCAGCGGAATCCCAGTGCTCCCCAGTATGGGAGGGACTGGGGAGAGTCTCCTGAAAGGCCACCAAGATGACAATGAGCCTGGAGCATCTCTGGGACTGCTCAGCCTGGAGGAAAGAAGGCTCTGGTGGGAAATAACCAACGGGCGAGAGGATGCAAAGGCAGACGGATTGTTGTCCAAGAAAATATTTGGTTTCGGTGCACTCCTCTCCCTTCTAATTAGCTCCATAATTAGCATAACGCTGACATGACGCAATCATTCTCCGCAGAGGGGAAGGGTCCCTTGTTGGGCTGGGGTCTCCCAGCCTAAGGCCGTGATTTTTAGGATTATCATGAGCAGAGTTCACCAATGGTTCACATCACAACACTCCTGTCTGTGTTTTTCAGCCAATTGTTTCCAACAGGTTGATTAGTAACAAACTCAAGGGCATGTGTGTCAGATTCTTCCTTACAAAATGGTTTTCTTGATTAAATAGTTTCCTAGTTAATCATCCTTTGGATACCCTCAAGGCCTGGGTCATCCTTGCCTCGGAGTAGGTATTTTGCGTCTTTTCACGCAAAATGAAGTTAACAAAACAAAATTAATTAGTTATCACCATCAAGATCTTCCTGGTGCTATCTGGTGACAGGAAAAGAGGTGTTGTGTGCAGAATGAAATACATGAAATTCTTTAAACATAAGGACCTCCCCCCCTTTTTTTTAATTTTAATTGTAAGGGTGATTGGAACAGGTTGTGGAGCTAATCCAAGTCCATTGGATGCGGTCCCTGCTGTTGGTGACCCTGCTTTGAGCCAAGGGGCTGTATTTTTCTATAAATAATGCTTTAAAACCAGCTTCTTGAGGTTGAATTCCAACCAAGACATCTTAAATATCATGCAATCCAACCTGGCTTTAGGTCCTTGTCTCATGTTAGTGTTGGATTATGTTATACGTGGGGGTTTTTTGTTTGTTTGCACAATGACAAGGTAAACACAGGGAAAAAAAAAAAAAAAGAAAAAGCATTTAAACGATGACTCTACCTCTGATTTTTTCACAGCCAGGGACTTTCAGCAGAATTTTAACCGAGTTTGCCAATAGGTAGCATCATACAGATCACTTGCATCGCCTGCTGTAAAGTCACAGGCATGTGCTGGGAAAACTTTGAAGCAAAGCCAGTGCTATTGAGGGCAGGTGCACAACATCAGGAAAGTATTTGCACATTCTGGGTCCATATAGCTGAATTTTTTAGCGTGTTGTTTCTTTTTTTTTCTGGTTCTCTACCAATTATTCTCCTCTTCTCTTTTCCATTTATTACACCTTTAGGGGATAATTGCCATTTCTTGCTGCCATTAGGCAGCAGGAAACCAAGCTTGGATAGTATAGATTTTTTTGTCACTTAAAGACAGCACTGCATTTTTCATATAAATTATGCGCAAGCTGTAGCGTAGGTGGGAAGGAGGTTGAGCCCTGAAAGAAAAACCCCCGAGACGTGACATGCCTCGGCTCATTCCTTTATGTATTGCTCTAGAAATCAGCCTGACTAGAGCAAAGCCAGCTTTGCTGGGAGTTTTGTAGTGTGTCGAGGATTGTTACGGGCTTCGGCGTATACCTGGGTGCGTGCGTCTCTAAAATGGAGGAGAAAAGGGGTTTGGTGAGGATTTGAGTCCTTAACCTTCTGGATGCCCAGCAGTTTGCTATTAGGACCTGATTTTTTTCAGGTCTGAGATACAGAAGAAAGATGCAAAGACTGAGTTAATAAGCGTGTATTGTTCTGAGCATAATTCTCACCGATTCCTTTCAGATTTAGCAGAGAAGCTTTTGGAGACAGGGGAATGTGTCCTGAAGGGTGTCAGCCTGGGGCGACACTTCAGAGGCTTCGCGATTTTAGGTGATGCATGCAGATGTGCTATTCCAGGCAGGCAGAAGATGTTGTTTCTTATTTTGGGATCAGAAAACACTGATTTATTCCATCAAAACTCACTGAACGTCTTGCTGTTGGGTTTTGGGAATCCTCATGTAGGTTTTGCACCTTCAGGACTGGTTTAAAACTCCTCTGTTAACTGAGTGATAATACATGATTTTTTTTAATTATTTTTTTGTAATAAATTGTATGTCTGTTGGTAGAGGAAGAGTTCGGGTGATATTTCAGAAACTGTGCAGAGGATCCTGAGCTCTTGCAGCAACATCAACGCCACAAGCTGATTTAGGGCTGCAGCAGGAATCAGGATTAGGAACCATGCCTGACATCCCCCTTCCTTGTCTGGCACTCTGAGTTGGTCTAGAATAAAAAAGAAATAAAAAATAAAATCGCTTTATGTGCTGTAGACCGCAGTTTACCACTCAAAGGCGTTAATATCTATGCAAAATCTCATTAAGAACCATAAAAAACAGTTTCTTTGCCCTGAATGTATTGACCATTTTCTCACCATACTTAATAGAGGAGGGGGGGGATAAGAATAATAAAATAATGAGAATAAGAGTATAACAATAGGAGAGGATAAAAAAGAATAAGAACAAAAAAATGTTGTAGCATAGTAGGAGGATAATGAGAATATACCAGATGTAATTAAAGTGATCTCCAGTTCACAAGATGATTAGCTAATTCTTTTGTCTCAATAGCAGGACTGTTGCAGCATCCTCGTGTCTTCATCCTGGAAATAATAACAGGGCAAAAGAAAAAACTTTAACTCACCAATTTAATTATGATGCAGCTCATAATGGTGATATGTGGTGATCTTTTTTTTTTTTTTCTTTTTTTTTAATCATCTTTGAGTTGCCCTCGTTGTCCCTGTGCTCGATACAGCAGGTCTATGCCTGGTGGGCCATCAGGGTAAGTCCTGAGTTGCTTCAGTTCAGAGGAGAATAAGGAGTGCAAAATATTTCTGTCACTTAAAGCATAGTGAGCCCAGTGTGGGAGCATTTTCTAAATAAAAGTGAAGGATCTATTATTTTCATCTCTTTTACTCCCATAACACTGAAAACAGCCAGGACAAATCTGAGGCCATCATAAAATCTAGAAGAACCAGGATTTTCTCCTAGCCTGAAGTAGTAGCTAGATTTTGAAATCTTTGTGTAATTTAGAAATTAAATTATATTTTCAGTAGAAGATACTATTTCCCCGTGCTGTGCAGCCCCAGACATGAAACCAGCTGGCTTTGGGAAACATTCACTTCAACAGACAAAGGAGCTCATGCACAAAATGAACGTTAAATATTGAGCATAACCAGTATTGAGGGGAAGCTCTGTTAGATACTGACCATAAACCCTATTTCGTATTTTCTGTCTTACTTCTGTTTTCTCCTTGTATGCTTGGCTCGCTGCTTTTCTGAGAGAAGCGCTAGGGAAGCAAATCTTTATTTTGATTGAAAAAATCCCAGTTTACTTTGACTTTCTTAAATCTTTCCTGGGGATCACAAAGGTAGGAAATACTAGTGCAAAGTATTCCTGGATCTGAGTATGGCTTAGGGGAAGGAAATCACCTTTGGTGCAACTTAATTCCTCCATCATCTTTTCCTGCTGCGGGCCTCGAAGCTGGAGTATTTCACTCAAGCTGTTATGACCTCTTCATCCGAAATATTTCACTTTCCTTGCTGTCAGTCAAAGGATTTGTTTTGGGGTCGGTTTTCTTGCTTTTTAATCCTCCTGATAGAGTGAGTTTCTGGGTCTACAGAGGCATTGAGACAGCATCTATAACCCATCGTGTGAATCCCACCTCAACAGATGGATGGCATCGACCAGATATTAGCAGCAGATGTCAAAATGACACCTATTTCTGGAGGATTAGCCCCAAAAACACGCAGACCTCATCCCTTGGTCATGGGAGCCCTCAGAACAAGCTCTATTCTGTTGAGGGGGGGGATTAGAGAGACCTTTCCCCATGGATCTTGGTTTTGGAGATGAACTCATTTGCCAGAAGGTGTTTTGTGTTTTTGTGTTTGCTTGGCTTGTTCAGAAGCAGGTTGGGAAGTGCTGTGCCCTGCATGTTTCTTGCCTGCTTAATGAGCTGTGTCTTTGGAGCTGTGAAGCCAAGGTGATTTATTAGGAGCTCCGTAGGTTAGAAAACGATGAGCAAATACGATTTTGGAGCAGCTGCTGGTAGCAAGCAGAAGTTCAGCCTTTCCGCAAGCCATCAAGATGCTATGGCATGGTCGTGGTCCAGCTCCTCCATCCTCATCGTCACCAAAACCCGCAGCAGCCCGGTGGCTCATGTAGATGTAGAGGAGCTGGTCTGAGTTGGACATCCCAATTCTTCACTTTCTACCTTATTCCTTCCCCAAACCAGCAAACGGGGTGTCACAGACTCCACACTTTTCCTTTCTCATTCATTTTTTTGGGAAAGGTCTCTCTTCCTCTTCCTTATTGTCTTGCTCTTGGTTTTGCTGCTAAATCTCGGGCTTTAAATTCTGCTGCTGCTCTGCTGTCCCCAGATTACTGTTCCTCTCTTGCAATTAATTGGCGTCCTTAGCAAGGCAATTAAGCTGTCCATCAGACTTCAGAAAGGCCTCAAGCTGAAATTTCCCCTTGTTCAGATCTGTCAGGAGTTCTGAGACTGACAGTATTATTTTTTTTTAAGAGCTTTTTGAAGTTTCTCTGCATTTCCTCACTTCCCTGTGCCTGCGGTTTATGTTGCCATCTAGCTGTTGACTCACGATAACCCTTCCCGTGTCTGCTAAATGGTGAAATGTTCAAGTCACACGGCGACTAAAAATATATGCCAGCCGTTCTGCGTCGAGGAGCTGCAATATGTGGTTTCTGTGGCCAAAAGTAAGTTCCAAAATGTGAATCTTGATGCCTCCAGGGGAAGCATCCCCAGCAGTGGCATCCTGATGCTAATTAACCTTGCAATAAGCTGACGTTGCTGGTAAAACTCAGAACTCAGACATGGCACAACATAGGGTGAGGGGCACAAAACCCCAATGCCAAGCTGTTGTGGGTGTTTTTTAAGGTGCAAATTTCCTCTTTTTTATCTCAGGACTGTTTTGGTGGCCTGAAAAAGACGGAAAGGACTGCTGCAGCCACTGGGTATGGAAATACCCCCCAGAACCCCATACTGGAGACCTGAAGGGTTGGGATGACGTTTGGAGACTTCTTGCTTTTGAACCACCTCATTGTACAGTTTTTGGTTTATTAATAGATTCTGGAGGTCTAGATTGTTTGCTAACCAAGCTCACAGAGCAAAATGAACGTTCAGACTTTTAATTGGCACCCAGGATTTCCACCACCCCCACCCCATAATGACAAAGCGCAGGAGTTTTTCTTAATGTTGCTGGCACATCTGTATTCCCCTGGAGAAATCTTCATTTCTCTGGCAGCGTAAAGCTAACGAAGTCACTCATTTTGCATACAGAATTGACGGTTATATTTGAAATAAGATGAGGTGGCAGGGTCTGTAAATATTGTTATTGTTATTTTTTTAAAGCAAGATGTAGGTGTTTGGATGGCTTCAAGGGGGAGAGGGAAGGAAGAACTGGGAGAATGGGAAGGACACAGCTGCATGCTGTGAATAATCCCCCAAATCTGCTGCTTTACAACATCAGGTTCAGCCTTGTCATGCCAAGCCCATTGGGAAGGAGCGGGGATGGGTTCATTTACATGGAATTGCAGTGAAATGAGGAAATTCCCATCTCCAGCCTGGCTGCTGCTGCAGAGCTGCTCGTGAGCAGCCACCTTTGCAGAAACCTGGAGTTTAATTTAATGTAATGGGTTGGTACGGCATTTTAACTAGGCCAGTACTCCTGGATTTTGGGGATTTGGGTCCGGTTTTGCTGTTGAACAGAATGTACTGCTTCTGCCGAGTACCTGGCAGGAGGCTGAATCTCTGACCAGAGAGCCTCTGACATCTCCCAAATGCTCAATTTGATGCATTCTTGGGGAAAATGAGCTTAATCTGAGATAAAGTCAATCTCATGCGTTTTGCACAGTCAGGGTATATATAATTCCTGCGAATGGGAGTGGGACCTATTAACACCCGAGCATTTGGCACAGGTTTATGAGCACTGGGGTGCAGAGCATGGTAGATCAATATTTAATTTTATTTCCTTGGGCACTTGGGGTGCCTTGTCCTGTATTCTGCGGTGGATGTTTGGGCCTGTTTTATTCTGCACCTTGTAGTTTCAGAGGAAGACCTGGCTTTTAGCAATTCTGCCTGGTTTCGAGAGGTGCCTCGGCAAAAATTGTGCAGAAATTGGCTGCCCCCTGTAGCGAGCCACCCTGTTTGGGATCCAACCCCTGTAGTATCCTCACCCCTTGCACTGCTGATAAAGTGCAATTCCCAAAGGGAATGGGACCTCTTAATTGCAGGATGGATGGCCACAATGCTGCACTGCATCCAAAAGGAGAATCCGTCACCTCTAGGACCTCTAACCCCTTAAAGAAAGTGCACCAGGCTCCAAAAAGCAGCTTTGGTGCTCAACTTGGAGGTCACTTTGAAAGTGGAACAGCTTAAACTGCCCCTTTTCCACCAGGAGATGGGCCCTTTCATATTTCTAAAGATTGTTTCTTTGTATTTTATCTAAAGCTCTAAGGCTTCAGAGCAGCGTTCTCGCATTTAGGCATCCAAACAAATTTAAATAACAATAAAATCTCCTTGAAAAAAAAAAAAAAAAAAGCAGGCAGCTCTTCTATCCTTAAACTACCATCTCTTTGGTGTCCAGAGATAGCTGGTTCAGAATTAAGTTTGTGTGAAAGAAAACAATCTTCATTTAGAGAAAGAAAAAAAAAAAAAAAAAACAGTTTTTGGAGAACAGGGCACTGACCCGAATAGCAGCTGGAACACATTAAGTGCTTCAATTAGCAAAGGCAATAGCCACTAAAGCCGGGATGAATACAGTCCCCCAGACTGATATTGTACAAAGGTCATCTACACCTATTTTGTTTTCCATCAAGTCATTAGATTTTGTTATTTTGCATCTTATTATTTGTTTTCTATGCTCGCAGCGTTGCTTAGTTTGGCTCTGTAGGTTTTCAGGAAGATATTAGTACATTTTTCAATCCAGAAAATTATGTTAAAACAAACTTTAAACTACTTTAAAAGCAAATCTTGTCCAGTCTATGGTGGTCCAGGCCTGGCAAAGGCACTTTGTCAGTGAGGACACAAAGAAGGTCTTAACTTGTTAAGCATCAGCTAGATATGACAATTAATGGGGTTGATTTTTGAATTCTCCCCCCCCCTTTAATTTTTTTAATTACATTTCCGAGGGCTTTGTATGCAAGGGATTTACGTGCTTCTCCTGCACACCCACCAAAACCTGGGAGGGTGCATGCATTAGCAGAAGGTCAGATATTGCAAAGGAATTGAAGCATGAATAATTCCGTTCATTATTAATAGCTTACTCTAGTTTGAGTTAATTAATTCACCAGAATGGACTTAATTGTATAGATAGTCATTTTATCCGATGGTAAATTGAAACAATCTCAGTAGTATATTAACCTCTGGAACATCCCGTTAAAAACCTGCAATTCTACAGAATTTGGAGCATCCTGTTGAACATGAATGAAAGAGGCAATATTTATGCATGCCGAGTGATCCCAGTCAGATGCGGAACCCGCAGGTTGCAGAGTCCATCAGAGAGTAAAATAGATCTATTTTTAATAGTATTTATGAAGTTACGGACTTCACAGCAAGTTGAGATAAGGACAAATGAATTTAACAAACCGTTTAGTTATCTTTTTTTTTTTTTTTTTGCCTGTCAAAAAGTATTCCCCAACCAGACTCTGCATGCTGCAGTTCGCTGCACTTGGCTTGTTTTATCTTTTCTGACCCCTAGGAAAATGTGTGCTGCTTCAATTCCCCTTCCTTCCAACAGTTAAATAAATCTCAGTGTCTGTGCATTAGTTGTTGGCTTCTAATGCATTTCTGTTTTGCAGAGAGGGTTAGCAGTGGTTGTAGAGAAAGGATGTTGCCTCCAAAAGCCCAGAACATTGAAGGCTAATTCATTTTTTTTTTTATTAGAAACATGAAAAAGCATAAAGTTTTGAGGTCACCAAGGTTAGGACAGCATTGGATACGCTTTAATTTCCAACGTCTGCTCAATTAGAGTCATCTGGAGCAGCATAACAAAATTTTACATGAATATAATAAAAAGGGGCTGGAGTTTTCTGATGATTATCTCACAGCAGTGAGTGGCTTGGATTTCCATAATGCTTTTCATGAGGTGGAACGTCTCATATTGCTTTGCAAAGCATTTAATCAGCAGCCATGCTGAGGACGGCGTCAGAAACAGTGTCAGAAATAACAATCCTCTAATTCCATGTCCAACCAGGAGCATTTGGAAATCTTTCAGCTTTCAAAAGCAACTGTCCTGGGTTTCTGAAAGGTCAAAAAGCTTGGCCTTCAAGTTCAACTCTTGCATTCCTCAGCCTGCAGAAGAGGTTTTAATTGGGAGGGGAAGGTTGTGATGAGTATGCAGAAGCATAGTCAAGAGACCATGAGTGTTGATGAAGACGACCACCTGCCAGAAATGGGTCAGGCATGGTTGATCCACTGCAAAAAACGCGACCTTGTCAGTTAAGTAAGATATTTATGGTGAAGGGAGAGGATTTACAGGTGCCATGAGAGCCCTACAGCAGCATCCTTAATTACTTATGGGTTCGACTTAATAAGTAATGGGGATGACCTAACTGCTGTGTGTTGTATGGAGGGAAAAAAGTCTTCCTCTGTTATGTGTGTGCTCCTAAATAACTAAATAATAACGCCTGCAGAGTTGTGCTCCCTTTTGCTTGTCAGGCGCTAGAGAGAAAATAAAGCTTTCTGGTGCTTGCATAGTATTTGTGCACTGAATGCTTCCAAATAATCTTCCATTTTTAATAATTTGCATATTGTAGAGTCTTGGGGGAGAATGAGAGTGTTTAGACCCTATTCAATATTTATAGCTGTGCTTGCTCGTACTCTGAAAAAAAAACAGCTCATTTTCTTCCTGGATTAGGTAAATTCTTAATGTTGCAGATCATTGTATATTGTATTTTTTTTTTCTGTACATTGTGTGGGGTTGTTTTGGTGGTGCTGACTATCTGCTCCAATTTAACTGAAGTAAGGTGTTTCAAAGAGATGCCCTTGATGCTTTTATCCACACACAACGTGAGAACATCTTGCTGGCTTACCGACAGCCCCCGTCTAGCAGAGGCAGCTCAGGCGTGCTATAGGTGATGCTAAGCCTGTGGCTGTTTGCATGAGCTCTTGCGGACACCCTCACCCCAGCCAGCAGGAGCAGGCAGCACGGTTAAGCTCGCTGGGCCTGGATATTATCCAGAAAAACCTGTGTGCGTCACATTTCAATGCGTACAATTCCTGCTATTTAAGCAGCCCCTTGGGTGTTGTGCGTAGCACAGATGTTGAGGGGCTGAGTTCTGGTTTCTTCTTCCTCTGCATCAGGAAAATGAGACCAACCGGGAGACTGCAGCTGCAAGAAACCTTTGGAAGGGGACAAGTGTCCTTAACCAGCCTCTGAAAACCACAAAAAGCTGAGGTTTAGTGTTGCCTGGAGGCAATTATGCGATAATGCAGATGTTTGAATTAATGGCTTAATTATCTAGCTATCTCTAAACAGCAGTGGATTTTGCCAAGGCACTCTCTTTCTCTGTTCCTAGTCACAGGCTCAACCTCAGCTTACAAGAAGAAGAACGGCATGTTTAAAAACCCAAACCAAACAAAACCATCATATTTGGATACAAACACTCGCAAGCCACGTTCAGCCAGGCTGGCTGAGCACTGATTAAACGTGCGCCGGAGACGTTCAGCAGCGTGCTTCCTATTTCTAAAAATACTTTTGTCTCCATGCGCTGTCGTCTAAGGAATTTCTCTGGTGGAAAAAGAAAAAAAAAGGCTTATAGGTACATAAGGCTTATAGAGCTCTGCAGAAACAGCCTCTGTAAGAGGTGGGTGATTAATTAGCTGCTCAAATCCATCCTGAGCTCCTGCGTAGGGTCGAGATCTCTGTGTTAGAGCAAGCGTGTTCCAGTTGGAGTTTCTCATTTCTGAAATGAAAGCCTTTTGGGGTTTATTGTTTGTTATTGCTTGAGTCGTGAAGACAGCTATCTCTGCAGTGGAAATCAAGATAAGTGACAAAAACAGAGTAATTGGCGCTCATAAATAATCTCCCTTTGCTGGCTGCTCCTGCGGTGCGTGTTATGCATACCAGAAGCAAGAAGGCATTATGTCGCTTGATAATCCAATTTGAAATCATTTTAAAAAACAAATACTAAACCAGGGGCTTCATTTTGCTTTTCTTTAATCCCCCACCCCCATTTTATTTTGTGTTTTTTTTTTTTTCTTTTGACTTTTAGTGGTAAGCAAAGCTCTGAAGGTTCATCAACCCTTGCGGTTGGTTTGTCTCCTTAGGGAGTCAGATGGAGCCAGATTTTTTGAGGAATCACACTTTATCAGTCCTTCATGGTGTAAATTCGCACATTCCACTGATTCTCTCTTGCTGTTGATGATGTTGTAGGACTCCTCGTCCTACTTGCAGGGTACATGAAAGGACAAGGCACAAACTTGTGATCTCGGCTCTACGTGCACCACTCTCCACTCCAGCCTTTTTCTGAGGATTACGAGCATTTCACAAAGGAGCTGCTCCCCGGGGACCCTGAGAGGGCTCATTTTCTAGCTGGTATTGGATTTCCTCTCGTGTGTAGCAGATGCTTGTACGATTATAGAGACGCATTCCCTTTCTGTTGAAGGCTGCAGGTCTTGCCAAATGTCTGTCCATCTGTCTCACCAGAGCACTCAACTCTTTCTCTGTAGTAAGACCACAAAAAAAATAATAATAATCCTCTTCACTTCTGCTTCTCAACAGCAAAGCTGAAATCAGTGCTGTATCCGAGGGATGCTTAGCGGTCAGAAATTAATTGTTATACACACGTACCACATCTTTTGCGGTGGAGGGGTCGCTTGCATGAGATTCATAATTCAAAGAGGAGTAAAATAGCCTTTTAAGCCTTGTGTGCCAGCTTATTGTCTTATTAAATATTTAGCATTTGTTTCTGAAGGGAATGGTGGTAGTTTTTGATGCTCAGTTTGCTACAGCCTTTGAGGAGCTTGATTATTTTTTTTCCTCCCCTAAATGCTTCTGAATCCTTTACCCACGAAGGTCAAAGTGTAGCTAACATGCTGCTTTCTTTTGTTCCCCCTCTCTGCTGCACCTTTTGTTTCATTTTTTTTTTTTGAATGAAAATGCCAGTTGGGATTAACTTTCTGCATGCTTTTTGTGCTCGAAGGCGGCGTGTCAGCCTCTCGACATACTCTGGCCAGCGACAAACATGGGAATTAGGAATAAACCTCATGCACA
Source organism: Aythya ferina (assembly GCF_964211825.1). NCBI lineage: Eukaryota > Metazoa > Chordata > Aves > Anseriformes > Anatidae > Aythya > Aythya ferina. The sequence continues at coordinate 513,900 of NC_140332.1, forward strand.
CCAACACGTGGAGGCACAGTAATGACCTGCTCGTAAGACTTTGGTTGGCTGAAGTGCGTGTTAATTATCCGGGTGAGTTTTTGAACTGCTGTGTCATCTTAGAAGATGCATCCAACACGCTTCTCTTTATCCTCCATAGCAGCCTTGTTAGAAGAATTTTATATCAGGAGCCCAAATATGCTTCTGGGACAGCATCCCAGTTCTTAAGGCTAATTAGGAATGACAGTAGAGCTTGTTGAATAAATTCCATTAAGTGTGGTCAGGTTAATACTGAATTATGAGGGGTGTCTATAGCTTTGTGTTAGTGAAGGGGTGGCGTCCCCACCCCTGGAGGTATTTGGGAGATGTGTGGACGTGGCCCCAAGGGATGTGGTGTAGTGATGGGACTTGGTGGGTCAGGCTAACGGCTGGACGTGGTGATTTTGGAGGTCTTGGACATGATGATTTTGGAGGTCTTTTCTAACCCAGATGATTCCATGAAGAGAAGAGCAGGGATGTGGGCTTGGGGAACCAAAAAGGTCCCATTTTGGCAAGCTCAGGACGGCTGCAGGAAGCCCTTTACTGACCCTCTGTATTTTTGGGCAAATCACTTGGCAGTCAAGGATAAAATAGGTGAGTGAGTAGATATCACAAGAACTCGGGAACACCGTGATTTGAAGTGTAATTTTAAGCATTTTGGGTAGGGCACAATGAATTGCTGGTCTTTGTAGCTGCTGTGTTCCTTCTTGCCATGATGACTGATCTGGCGTCTCCTGACAAACGTGCTCAACGAGGATTCATTCCTAAAACTTCTGCTTTCATGGCACCCGCAGTTTTCTGATTTAATGCTTTAATCAGGGAAGGAGGGAGAGAGAGAGAATCTGCTCCAAGCTAGGAGAAGAAATTGCGAGCCAGGAACAAGCCGTATGCATTGCAGAATTGTTCTGAGCAATTGCAATTTAAAAAAGACGTTGTTAATCATGATGTCGAGGGGCTTTACAAGTCTCTTTGGGAACAGCTTCATGCTGGGCAAGCCTCGTGAAAATGTCATTGCTTTGGGTGATGGCAGCAGGGTGGAAGGCAGGTAGGGCGATGGGAACATTGAACAAACCCTGAGTTTTGCATTTCTCTTGCAAAAGAAGAGCCCTGCCATGTGCTGCTTGCATTTTGTTGGTCGTTCTCTGTCTTGCCAAGGTATCTGCAGGCAGTGGATTGACTCTTTGTGACAGCAGTGGGGCTTCCAAAAGGAGTTGGGATGTGTGGTGGTGCTATGATAAAGCCATTATTGGGTGTTTTTTTATCCATAAACAGAAGACGAAGCTGTTGGGTGGTACAAACTCAGGGGTCATCTGCTTAACCGGCCTCCTCTTTTGCTAAGGAAAAGGAAATTAGCAGCCTTGGGTGGCATCAATGCTTTGGGGGAGATTGGGTTAAAAAATGCCGTGAATTTCTGTTTCTTTTTAAGAGAAAGGGCCGAGGTTTTGCAAAGTATTCAGATGCTGAGGTGTGGGCACACCGTTGGAAGGACCCCATTTAATTTTTCCCTGGTTCCCAGCGGGTTCCCAGTGCAGCCCAGAGGAGTTATTTCCTAGGCTCCAGACGCCTTGGAAATGCTGAGAGCTGTCGGGCAAAGGCATCTGTGTGCCCTCGCAACAGGGAGGCAAGGCAGCAATAGCAACGATTTTCGGCAAGACACTTCCCAGCAGCTGACAAAATGGCTTTCGGCAGTGCGTTGCAGAGGTCGGCCGATAAAGCACGCTCTGCTGGGTTACAGCAGAGCTTCTACATCCCATAGACTGATTTTTCTCCAGCATAGCCCCATCGGTGCCAGCAGTGAGTTGTTCGAATGCATTAACGCTGAACTGCTCTGAGTATTCCCATTAATTCCTCACATGCTAATGAGCAGACGTGTAGATTAAGTGTAAAGATTATATTTCCTTTTCAGTGAAGAAACGGATTTAGAGGTTTGCTGAACGTGGTTTAAAGCAGCCTCCTTATTCTTACAGATCACATTTTGGCTGTCCCACAGAGGGGCAACTCACTTCGCTTCCAATGTGTAATGCAGTTTACATAAAATTAGAATGGCATAAAATTAGAATGGCATAAAAACAGAATTGCATAAAAATAGAATTGCATAAAGCGCAAATAAACAAAGAAATAAATCCTGATGTTATGCTGGTCTTGGATCCCTAAGTATGAGCTGGAAGGATGGAGTGATCAGCTTTGCAATGCCCTGCTCACAACTCATCTTCATCCTACTAACCACAAGGACAGGGATGAGCAGAAGGGAACTTTGGAGAGATTAAAATAAGTCTGTAAAAAGAGAAGCATTTTTCCACGCAGCCCACTTTCTTCGTATCCAACTAAAGGTGATTTTTCACATGAATATTGTTCTTTTGTTAAAGCACTGTCTACAAATACTATCATTTCTTTGTCAGAGTAATGACACACCTGCCTGCATACATACCGAGCGTGCAATTTTATGCTTGTTAGACTTTGAATGGTGGGAACGGTGGTGGCATGGGATTTGTAATGAAATTATTGTCTGCCAGCTTTGTTATAAGTGTCATTAGCTGTCATCAATTGTAAAACATTTTGGGCTGGTAAAAATGTGGAAGTGGTAGAGTTGGTAGCATTCAGCGTTGAACACCTTCTCGTAGCAAACGCCTCGTAGTAGTAGTAGGTGGACACTTCATTTCTTGATGTTTCATTTCTTAAAAATAAGTCTCAGATGAATGCACTTCCAAGCAACACACAACTGTGGCCTGGTTAGCACTGGTTAATGGTCTTAGTGGTCATACTGGGAGAATCTGCACGCCATGAAGTGGTTGAAGCAAAGCCAAGTGCTGGGATTTGTGCTCTGTCCAGCAGCCGTTCCCACCAGGGATCGCGCGCGTGTCGTTGTACAACTGTGATTGCATTTCACAGCCTTGCAACGCTCTCTCAGTGCACCATCCCTTCCCATTGCCGTGCTAAAAACAAAATAATTCGGCACATTTTTCCCATGTAGGAGGTTGGCTTTTTTAATTCACAAAGTTAGTGGGTTAATTGGGCGGAACTCCGGCTTTTTTTTTCCGCAGAGAAAACTGCCGTTTTCTGACTGCTTCCAGCTTTAAAGTCGGCATCAAACACACAAGAGGAAATACGTTCAGAAGGGGAAGGGAATTTCCTGGATGGGGAAAATAACCAAACAGACCTGGTGCGCTGAAATCAGTCCTCTTGAAGAGCTTGTGGAAGACCGAAGTGCTACCGAAATCCCCCACAGTTTGTCAGACACCGACTGTGCTTGGGTGAACAATAAACCCATTATTCCATTTGTTTTACAAAGTGGCTGACTTCTCGTGGCTTGAGGAATTACTCATCCTCTGAATATTAGGCAGTGAGCTTCTAACAGGGTTTTTGCCTTCTCTTGACCTCCTGCTTTCTTCCACTCTTTCATTAAGGCTGCTTTAAGAGGAACGGGGTGGTGGATGTGTTGCAGTCCTTAATGTGTCTTCCAATAAAGAATGAAAGCTCCTAATTGCTGATATTGGCTGTGCTTAAGTGTAGCCTCCGTGAAAGACATACAGCAAGACTAAGAATAGCTCGTTTATGAGCGCGGAAGCTCTGAAGCAGCATTACCTGTTCTGTCCTTAAATAAAACATCAATATATAATTCACTCTCTGCTTTTCATCTTCAGCAGACCTTGGACCATTCATTAAAACCCACAGGAGCTGCTTCGGTTTCCTAATTGACGCTGGTCTCCTGGCTACCTCAACCAAGGATTGAATGGTTTCAGGTCAGGATTTTTGGTAGAGAAAACAGCTTAATACAGGGAAAGAGAGAGTGATGGAGCGCAGGTACGCACACAGTAAATCCATAAAGTGCTTAACCTTTTGGTGGCAATCGTCACTTAGATCCTGCTTCTCCTTCCACAGGAGATGGTACACAGTAGGCTTTAGGAAATGGAACAGGAACCAGCATTTTTTTGAGAAGTAAAAATAACAAATAATTAAAAAGAAAAAAAAAAGAAAAATATTTTCAGAGCTGTTAATGGGCTTGACAGATGATTGAGGCATTAGGTGAAGCAAATGTGACTTTTTCTTGTGTGACCAATGCACTTCCCCAGGCAGCAGGCGATCACCATGCAAATGTGGGCATTGGGAAAATGCAAATGAGTTCATTTGCATAGTTGGCCTGTCTGAACACTAAAGAACGTGAGAAAAAAGAATAAACATTCTGCATTTTGATGTCATTTAGTATTAAATACTTGGGGGTTCTTATTTTGCCGTGATCTAGATTTATAAAACAAAAAGTTGTATTAACATCAATTACAGTAATTTGGCTTCAGACTTAATATTCCAAATGAAGTGTTTGCAGCAAATCTGCTCCATGCCCAAGTGTATCAAGAGATGCACTCCCAGTGTGTTGGTCTTGGGGAAAAAACGGGAAATTAGCAATATGCTTTTTAAACATTTACTGGAAGCACTTCTTGCCCGGTGCCAGGTGGAGTGAGCAACAGTAAATTAAGCACATTATTTATTGTTGGTAAATTAAAGAGACTTTTCCAATGTGGTGGTTAATGCTGGACCAGAGAAGAGTAATAATGATGCTTCCCTCGAGAAAAAAATAAAGCTTTTTTCTAATGTTATTTCTAAAGATGCAGATGGTGAGCACCTGGTTTGTGCAATGAGCAGGTTGGCATGGCAGTGGGATGGCAAAAAAATAAGTATTTGGGAGATGATGGGGCTCGGCCTACTACCCTTGGCCAGGATAACTGCTGCAGGAATGCCTTGTACAATGGGTTTGGGGTTTTGTTTGCTGGAAAAGCAATATTTTACGGATGAAACATCTCGGGACGTGTTTCTATGTGATGAGGGCATGAAATAGATATTAGCCACCGCCTATACATTGCTATTTCTGCGCTGCAAGGAGCCAAGGTCTGCTGCATTTAGGATCGCGTGCTGGGTTTTTTTCATGATGGGGCAGCTCGGCAGCACTGCTAGAAACAGAATTGCTTTGGGCTTTTTTGGACCAAGCCCACAAGCTGACTTCGAGTTCCTATTTAAACTAGGGCCTTTCATTTTTTATTTTTTGGAGGATGGGAATTATTCCTTGAGGCTGGTAAAATAGCATTTATTATCCGCCCTGAAGCATGTGCATGTGTTTTGCAGAGTGTAAGCAATCTCCATACCACAGTACCAATTTAAAGCTGTTAAAATGTGTTACATTTACAGCCAAGGCAATCCAAACTCTTTCCGACGGAGCAAAGTTAATAGCCCAATAGCTGCAAATTGTGGGAATTAAATATCCCTTTCTTTTAACATCGCTTAGACTTGAAGCGATAGCCGATGTTTTTTTTTTTAATAATGTTTTCCTGCTACTGATCTCCTGTCGCGTATCTCGAACCAAAAAATCTCAGCAAAAAATCTGAGATGTGGATGTACTGCCACTCATCTGCCAGCAAAATCTTTATTATTTCGGAATTACATGACTAAAACAATTTTTTTTTTGTATGAATTTTAAACTGCAACCATGCAGAAGCAAACCAGGGCAATGAGTTGAAAAGCAACAGTTCAGGAAAAAAAGTTCTTTTTGCTTATGCCCTAGATCTGTGCACAGTCCTATAAACACAAAGTTTATTTCTTTTACCACCTTCTGTTGAGATGCTGTGGATTAAACCATCTTGAAAAATACTATTGTGTTACCAGGCAATCAGGTATATTCCCAATGCAGTTTTTAGGTGCTAGTACCAAAGCTGCTTTTAACTAGAATCCAGGGCCATAGCAGTAATTCACTTCTTTACAGCTTTTCTTTTACAAGTCGCAATTTCCTTGTGACTGTCATATAGTTTGTAAGGGTAATTGCACTATGCTTATTGTTGGCTCTAAAAATCATTAATTTTAGTGCCACGGTTTCACATTAGCAACGTTTAATTATTTTTTAACAGAATAATGGTTGAAGTGAGATGGTTTTGAACTGGATTCTTACAGCCCAGATGGTAGTTAATCCATTAAAGTTGCATTAATATTTGTTAATGACAAAACAAGGGAATTACAATATTGCACAGCAGTCCATTTTTTTGGATAATTATGCATCTGTTAATCATTGATACCTCGCAGGAGTGAAAAGCTGGAGTCGTTAGAGGCAAGAAGGGTTTGGGGCGCAGGATGGAGTGACAGTAGGAAAACTGTTGAGATAAATGATCAGGAAGCAAGACATGAAGAAGATGCTTATTAGAAACAAAGCAAAACAAAAAAAATGAAGTTATAATACTTTATAAATGATCAGTTGGTTTTAATTTTTTTTTCTCTGTGGAAAATCTGATTTCTAGACCAACTGTGCTACCGTAATTCTGTTCTTGAAAGATCTGCTTCCCTGTAAAGGAGCTCTAGATCCTGGTAACCCTGAATAAATGAAATGTATATACATGAAAATATAATATATATATACACACGTAGCATGAGACTCTGCTGACACCTCAAATTGTGCCCTTGTGATTCAGCAGGTTATTGTTGTCCCAGCTTTGTGCTGAACTGAGGATTAAGTCTTGTGTTGCATGGCTCGCTCTCAGAGGCAATAGCTTGTTATTTTACAGCATTCTGCATTTACCCACCACACAAGAGGGTTTGCATGTGGAATTAACTTTAATTGGTCATCTCTAGTGTGCTGGGACTTGTATGTGAAGTCAAACTACGTGTGCTGTTTGCAGGAAGACGACAAGGTTCTTCTAGAGTAGGGTTGTACCAGGACACTTGGGCGAAACATGGAGTTTGAGTCCTTTACATTGCAGATGGGGAGCCTTCGTGGTCGCTTGAGTCACCACACTTAATGCTTAGCAATTTTCCAGCCAGCTGGAGGTGAAGTAGAAACGAAAATCAACCCTTGGTATAGCAGCGAAGCACTTCAGGTACAATGGGAAATAACTTGGCACGCACAAGATTGCACGGAGATAATTTCATTGACCAAAACCATGTGTAATTATGAAATTTAGTTTCTAAAGCTAAAAAAAAATAAAAAAGAAAAAAAAACTTTTTTTTTTTACAGAAAAAAAATAAAAAAATCACAAAACATATACCTGCTTCTCCAATTAAACACAAGCTTGCTTTTCAGCAATGCCTTTGAAGGTGTTTCTCCTTCTTTATTTGCTGGAAAAGTTTTAGTTCTCTGCCACCGCCTGGGAAAAAGCCCTGGCCTTGAAATGTGCGCTCTCCAAGGAGCTCCCTGCTTGGTATAGGCAGGGCATAGATGAGCTGGGGAAAGCCAAAGAAAGCTGCTAGAAATCCATAATGGCAAAAAAAAAAAAAAAATGAGGCGAGCATTACCACAGAGTAATGAAGCGATGCACAGTTCGAAATGAGGTTCTGACCCACGCAAAGAATAACGACAACGACAGTGTAAACCTATTTCTAATGCTCAATTAAAATATATTTACATGGATTTCTTCTTTCCCCCCTTTAGGTCTGCTATTTTTCTTACGATGGAAAGGCTGGTTGTCTATCTACTGGTTATTAGCACAGCCGTGAAGGCCATGATGTGCCCCAAAAGATGCATGTGTCAAAACCTGTCTCCGTCTTTCACCATCCTCTGTACGAAGACGGGGCTTCTCTTCGTGCCCCCCAGCATCGACAGGAGAACGGCAGAGCTGAGGCTGATGGACAACTTCATCACGACGCTCAGGAGAAAGGATTTTGCAAACATGACCAATCTCATTCACTTGACGCTGTCGAGGAATACAATAAGTCAAATCATGCCTTACGCATTTTTTGATCTTAAAGGCCTTCACGCTTTACACTTGGATAGTAACAGACTGACCTATATCAACGAAGATCATTTCAAAGGTTTGATCAACCTTCGACATTTAATACTCAGTAACAATCAGCTAAGCTATATCTCTCCCGGGTCGTTGGATGACTTTATTGAAACCATCGAAGACCTGGATCTGTCCTACAACAACCTTGTTAACGTTCCCTGGGAAACAATCGCCAAACTTTCCAACGTCAACACGGTCAGCTTGGATCATAACCTCATCGAGTTTGTGCCGGAGGGAATCTTCTCCAATCTTCACAAGCTTGCCCGTCTAGACATGACCTCCAACAAGCTGAAGAAGATCCCTCCCGATCCGTTGTTCTCCAGGATCCCCGTGTACGCCAAGTCCAAAGGATCTCCGCTGTCATCTTTGGTGCTGAGCTTTGGGGGCAACCCTTTGCACTGCAACTGCGAGCTGGTGTGGCTGAGGCGCCTCACCAGAGAAGACGACCTAGAAACCTGCGCCTCCCCACCAGAGCTGATGGGCAAATACTTCTGGTCCATCAAAGAGGAGGAATTTGTCTGTGAGCCCCCGATGATAACACACCGAACCCCCAAGCTAACCGTAACGGAGGGCCAAAGCGTCTCGTTGAAGTGTAAAGCTGTGGGCGATCCGGACCCCTACGTTCGCTGGATTGCACCCGACGGGAAGCTGGTCTCTAACACCTCTAGGACGATTTCTTACGAGAACGGTACCCTGGATATTTTGGTTACGTCTCTGACGGAGAAGGGCACGTTCACCTGCATAGCATCAAATGCTGCGGGAGAATCGACGGCTCCCGTCGAGCTCCTCGTTACCCCGTACCCCAACCTCGCTAACAGCACCAATTGCGATAAAGACACAGAGCCAGGCCCCTCGGATATTCTGATATCTGCCAAGTCGAGCTTTCCGAACGAAACGAAGGCTCAGCAAGAGAAGGTGGTGGTGGTCGCTGAGCTGACCTCGTCCTCTGCTCTCATCCAGTGGCCTTCTCAGCACCACCTCCCCGGGATTCGCATGTACCAGATCCAGTACAACAGCTCCTCTGATGACATCCTCGTGTACAGGTAACCCCGCACCTCCTCCCTTGTGGAGGTGGAAGCAAGAAAGAGGTGATAAGAGTGTAGGTTGAATTATTCCCTGCAATGGCAGCTAATTGCAGGCGGTGGCTGTGAACGAGGGGACGACTTTGCTCGTTAAATTCCCATCGTTGAGGAGTTGTACTGTTAAAACTCATAATACACACGCTTCTCTGCTGCCTCTCGAGGATCTCGAAGCCCTTTACAGCCATAATTAATCTTCAGAGTCCAGTTTAATGGACGGAGTGAGGCTGATGAGCATTATCTCAGTTAATACACCCAGGGAAATTAAGATGGAAAGTTTAGTTACCTTTCATGCTGATTAAGTGTAATTGCTTTACCTAAATATATAGGAAAGAGAGGAAAATCGAGATGCCCAAATCTGTGAGATGTCCAGAGATGCCCCAAGGCCACATTTTGCCTGTATGGCAAATATGTATGGCCATACTATGTCTCTTGTATATTATGCCAAACCTTCAGCCCCTAAAAGTCATCACGCAATTCCTCTATTCCACTTCCATGCTGTCACGGGGACAAAGCTCACGGAGGGAATCGGACATTGCCCGGAAAGCTTTAGGTGATGAATTTTGTGGGGGTTTCACTTTTAAAGGCGCTGATTCATCAGCTGGAGTTTATTTGGTAAAATTTACTCGGGAATAACTATTTGCTGCTCAGCTTCAGTGGATGTTGTGCAGATTTTTATAGTTGCTCCCTGGGCAGGGCGGTTGAGTTTCTGATTACATGCCTTGCTGCTTATAGGCTTTTGTTTGTGATTAGCTTGGGGGGGGGGAAAGGGGTAGACTGACATTAAAGCAGGAGCTAGCACTTGATACGGAGTTAATATTCCAGAGTTGTGCTTTTCATCAACTTCTTTAAACCAAGCAATGATGATTTACCTAATGTAATGCTGCTGGTTGCACTAAGGTATGGAGAGGAATAAGCAAAAGGGGAATTGCATCTAACAGCTGAAAGGCTGGGTTCAAATATACTGCTCTAGTAAGCAGTCCCCTAAGGAAGGGAATGTAGGGTAGTTGTTCCCCTGGGATTCACATTTCAAATGCCTACCTTTGCAGGCAAATTCTTGTTAAAAAAAGATAAAAAAATAAAAAGGAACTGCATATGAAAAATGTTGAAGTCCTTGAAAGAGACTTTCACTTTGCAGTCGCTTGGGATTTTTAAAAGCCTCATCTTAAAATGCCCATCCTCAGAGTCCCTGTGGGGAAGGATGCCATCCCGGCGTTGCCATGGCTACGGGCTGGAAAGGATGCGGAAAGACTGGGCGAGGATAAGCAAGGACCTCTTAGGAAGTGGTGGGAGGGTGGTTGTTGGTATCTGATGGAGGGCGAGGAGCTGGCTGGGAGCTGAAGCCTCATTTAATTGTCATCTGCAAGCACATTTGTGACACTGCTGCTGGAGGGATCTGCAAAGTTGTGAAACGCAGGGAAACACAGAGCAGAGATGTCTCAATAGCGGTGGCCGGGGCTTCTAAAGGGCATTGATTCAATTTTTGGAGTAAATCTCAAAGTAAATCCAAGCACGGCGAGCGGCAGCTGGGGCTGGGCAGGCAGTGGGGTGCAGTGGGTGCAGGACAAGGGTTGTTTGGTGACATTTGTGCATCCTTTCCCATAACACTGGTCGGATGATTTGCCAGCCTTCGTGCAATCGCAGTGATTTGCTCTCGGCGAGTTTTAGCCTTCCCAAAGCCTCCGACTCATGCGACAGCTCGTTAATTAGTCAGTCTGTCAAGAGCTGAATCAAATGCTCTTGCTGCTGAATGCTCTTGTGCCGAAAGAAGAGCCATGTGGAAGAAATGGGGAAGAGTGCTCCATCTGCATGTCCCTTTCTCAGCCTAAATTCCCGTTAAGTGAGAGGCCCAGGTTGATGACCAAAGGATAAAACACTTGATGCTTTGACTCACAGAGCAGCGATTTCAAGTAATGTAATACACCATAGTATAATGGGCCTCTCCGAGATGAAAATTTGCGTGTTCTTCTTCAGTTCCCACAGTGAGCAATCATCAGATAGAGATCCTTAAAGGAAGTTTCATGCTAAAGTGATGGGAGTGGTAATTGGGCGGCAATTCTGCATGTGCAGTTATCTGCACTGCTCCTACTTCAAGCCACGCTGTAAATGTCAGAGCGATTTAAGCTGAGCGCAGGAGCAATTAAGCAATTAAGCATTGCACACCGTGTGACTGGGGAGCCAGGAGCCCTCTGCTTGCTCGCTGCCCCTCTCGTGTGGTTAAGCCCAGCCCATGTCACCGGTATACAAACATCTGCTCCACGGCATCAACCTGGTGGTGGATGGGGATGCAAAGGATGCAGAGATTCCCAGCAGAGGTGTGGAGATGTGCAGGATCCACAGCAATTCAGCCCTGCCAGAGGAGCTGGACGGCAAGCTGCCTTCCACCTCCAGCACAGGTGGAGCTCTGGCGCCGTGTAATTTATTTCTGGCAGGCAACCCCTGGGAAAAGCATTAAACGGTGCAGGATGCATCAGAGACCCGTCCCTTCCGTCAAGTTGAGTGGTACCACGGGTGAGCAGTTTCTATGGTAACTCTGCTTTATCTTGCGAATTTTAGCTGCTCCTTTGACTCCCTTATTTTTCCTCACCTTCCCGTTGCCTTCACCCTCTGGGTAGGTATTTCGGGGTAAGTGCACGCCTGTCTGTGTCTGCGTTAGGATGCTATGAGAGTAAAGGTGATGTTTTTCCTAATTTTCCTTCTGGACTGCTACCAATATTTCCGGCCAACTGGCTGAGAATAACGTATGCACCCTATGTGCATGTAAATGCACCCTAATTTCCCTTGCTGCTCCCACCTTGCAGCCCCACAGCATTTTCCCCAGTGCTGAATACGGAAAGGGGACCCCAAAAAATTAGGAGTTGTGCATCTGGCTCTGCTTGTCTCGGGTGAGTCACTTAAATTCCCTCTGGAGTGACCACGGCACTGACCTGCCTCCTGGGGAAGAGGTGAGGTTTGGTTAGCAAAACCAAGGGTAGGTGCTAGTTAGGGAGCAAGAAAATTGCATCCGAGTGAAGCATCGGGCACGGTGAGTAGCAATGATCCCGAATCAGTAAATTAAGGTGCAGGTAGCAATTTGTGGAAAGCATCAATATTGAAAGCAAGAGCTTTGTTTGTTTGCAGGAGAAAGGTCAGAAAGTGGCCCCGTGCTGCCGTTGTACGGAGTGAATCAAGAATCGTAATAGCCACTTTCTTCTCGGGGATATAAATGGGTCTGTATTCTTTAAACAGCTTCCAATCCTGATGCTGATTACAGTCCCCGTGCAGCTTGGACTTTCACAATGCTGTAATTTTAGTTTAACTGTCACTGCTCAAGTGGCCTGCCCAGGTTTCCAATGCTAGCCTCAGGGAAGAGATAGCAGCGGAACCGCCTTTCGATACCAAAACAGTCATTGTGCCAAACCTTACACAAGCTTTGTGAGGTAATAATTAATCCGTGAGTGAAACCACCCTATTTTTATTTTTGCTGCTTTGTCGTGAGGTGTATTTGTGTGTACATACAGAAATTCCATTTCTTCTGCCTGTTAAATGAGCCCATGTACATATTTATGAAAATAACTCCTTTTAGGTTGCAGGAGAAGGCTCATCGGAACACAAAAAGGAGCGCAGGGGAGCGGTGACACGAACCCAATCCCCTGCAGGGGCTCCCGTTTTGTCTGCCGGTGTTTCCTCAAATGGCCAGCAAATTCAAACCCGTGACGCTGCCTTTCTGAGATGAAGTTCAATTTGTACCGCCGCTGATCGAAGCAGCAGATTATTAATGCTTCATAACAACCTGATTGATGCCCTAGTCAATTAGAAGCTGGCTCTCATAACATCAAAGGCAATAGTCTCCTAAGCATTGAATTTATTCTTTTATAGCTGGTGATCATCTAACTTTAATTAGCCACAACTACAGGCTATAAATTAGAAGATCAGTATTTAGTAGTGATGCTTCTCTATAGATAATTGAGAGACTGTATATTGCATAAACCAGACGATAATATGTCCTTGTTTTCACTGTTGAGAGGAAAAAAAAATTAGAAATTGAGAGGCAGATCACTTTTAATACGGAGTACAAAGTACTGTTGTTTAAAGGGCAGAGCTGTCACTCTCGGGGAAAAGGTGATATATTGCCAGATCGATATAGCAATGATTACATCTGTTGCGTGAAAAGCAGTTGGAATCAGCCACGCTACGTCTGCTCAAAAAAATAAATAAATCCTTAAATTAGTTCAGGGCTGTGCAATGGAGAAGCATCAGGACGATGCCAGATTTCGAAGACCTTGCACGTGCCCTGCATGGTTGGAGGGATGCGTGTGGGTTGTACGAGATGCGTTGAGAACGATGCGGTGATTTTGGTGTACGTGGGGATTGTCGGGGCTATCCGTCATATCTGTGTGCCAGCAGCTCATCAGGGCTCAAGGAAATCCTGGTCAAATGGTCATGGTTGGGTTTCTTCACCTAGATAACCTCAAGAAAAGAGGAGGGAGCAAAAGAAGTTGGGAAATGCGAGAGCCACTGGTGCCTGGAAATAGGAGGGATCGCGTGACTGTCGCTCTTTGGGTTGCGTTTTGGTAGCTTTTTTTTTTCCTTATCTTGCGACGTAGCTGTTGTCATGGCAGTTCCCAGGCTTCTTTAGGGAATTTCTCCTTGGAAACCTCCTCAGGTTTCCCTTGATTGGAAAAAAGCCTTCTGGGCTCATAGCTGGTGTGCGCTGAGTTAATGAGGATTTCCCTTCTGCAGCTGGATTCCTCGCAGCATGGGGGACGTTTCTCCATTGTCCTCCCCACGTCCCTTTGGTCTTCGTTAAAGAGGCTGCCCAGGCACTGACCGCTGCTGGAGCTTCACCATGGCTTATAAAATAAGCAGACCTCGCAGATTCAAATATTGGCTGGCAGTTGTTGCACGATGGAGCAGAACATCCAAGCGTGAAAAATCAATGTCTTTTTTTTTCCCAAACATTTCAAGTTTTTGAAGGGGGAAAACCTTCCCGTGCCACCCCAGCTGTTTCAGAAGTATGGTTTTTTAATAGCCCAAGTGAGAATCGATGGCTGCCGTTGCTTCTATCGAAAATTTTGGCATGATTTGTGTGAAAGCTTCATAACTCCATCTTTCAGTGCGTGGTCATTTCATCTCCAGCCTGTAACATCAACCACGTGAATATAATTCTGCTGAAAGATGCAGCCAGCAGTCCGGGTTCAGGAAGAGACGAGGATTTTATGCTTAGAACAGTCTTGTTGTTGTTTTTACCTCCACAGATGCCATAGATCACATTCAGATCTCCGTGGATGTTTCTGCGAGATAAACAGACTCTACACTGATTGCTTTTTAATCCCTTTAATCAGTTGAGTAAACTGGGTGCTCGGGAGCTTGTTGACAGAATTGGTTCAAAAAGACAGAATTGGTTCAAAAAGACAGAATTGGTTCAAAAAGACAGAATTGGTTCATAAAGTTTCCAAAAGGTGGGGTCCCTCCAACACCTCAACCTCCCCATCCCTTCCTTCCTCCCCTGCACCTTCCCCTCCGACTGGAACCATTGAAAGGGCAGGAAAGAAATTCAGTTTTGCAAACCGTATTACATTTTCTTATATTACCGTTAATTAGAGTCTAAACAAACAACAAAAAAAAAGCTCCATCTCTGTTTCAAGCTGCTCAGTTTATTTTGGGTTTGGGGTTTGCTTTTTTTGTTGTTGTTGTTGACAGTGTTGCTAGGAAATATTTCCAATCCCACAAAACGGTGTTTTGTCAAATTTTTTGTGAGCAGATTTCACAGTTGAGCTTTCACCAAAGGGCTTTACTTGTTACTGGCTGACTGCAGATGGCAGGGGAAACTCTGGCGTGGATTATGGGATGGAGGCTGTTGCTCTTAAACCACTTACAGGAAAACGATTTGACAGATTTGCACCTAAAATTGTGGCTTCAGCAGTGTCTACAGGTAACAGGAGGCTGAAATGTGAATTAAGATTTTTTGATAAAAGTCTAATTGGTAGTTATGGTGGAATACAAATGTGAACATTTCTTGAGGAATTAAAAGACAAAAAAAAAAAAAAATAAGCAAAAGCCCCAAAAAGAATAACCAAGGAAAAGGTTTTTGCATCCCCCTTGGGGATCTCGTGGCAGATAAAAGTCTTTCACTTCCTGCATCGCTATTGTGAAATGTCTTTCATTCAAAGTAATTATTTCAGCAGATTTTAATTCTGAGAGCTCTGAGTTGGAGACAGAGCCATGGTTCATGAAGAGGCTGATGAGCTTTTATCTTTCTGAAACCCACGGTGTCCCCTAAATCCAGTCTCTTGGGTTGTGACAGGTCCTACAGCACCCTCGATAGGCCTGGCCCTACGTAGTCCACTCCACTTAAGCTATTATTAGGTTAAATTAAGTATTCCTGGGAATGTTTGTTCTGCTTTGTAAACCCTAGACCATGGGTTTTAGTGGAATGAGAAAGCTCTCAGGTGACACATTTGCTCCCCATACCTACCTACGTGCTTTCTGGTGGTTCCTCCTCATCCGTGCCTGGCCCTAAAGGCCTGCCAAGTTTGTTATAACCATTACAGGCAAGCCCGTGCTAATTGTCAAGCTGATTCGATCTTTTCTAGCCTTACTACATAAGGTAAATAAGCTGCAGGGAGGACAGAAGTAAATGCTCTGCAGGCAAAAGCAAGAGCACACACAGAGATTCAGTCCTGACTGACTGCATACGCAGTTCTGAGCTGTCCTTCTGAATTTGTAGAGATTTCCTTGAAACTTCCTAAAT
Organism: Aythya ferina; assembly: GCF_964211825.1. Lineage (NCBI taxonomy): Eukaryota > Metazoa > Chordata > Aves > Anseriformes > Anatidae > Aythya > Aythya ferina. The sequence goes on from NC_140332.1 coordinate 529,484, forward strand.
ATGCCAAAATAGCTGCCTTTCCCTGGAGACATGCCTGGCCAGAACTGCTTAGCCACTGATGAATCCTTATCTGCTGCCTTATCAGGACTTCACGCTTCTCCTTCTCCATGTAGTTGAAAATAGCCTCGCATTACCAGAAAAGCCGATAAAATTCAAATACATATTTGGCCTTATTCAGCGTTTGTGCTGAGGATTTAGAACCTCCTCTTTTGGGATGATGATGACTGTAGAAGCATTTCAGCGCACTGTAATACAGCGCATGCTGTACATAGCTTTCCATGGTAATTAGTCAAATTTCAATACCAAGCCCTTCACTGAATAATCCCGACAATAACGTATTGCAGAAAGTTGTTTGAAAGAAGAAAAATGAGCATCAAAGGCTGCTGAATAAGCCAGATAATGCGGACATTAGGAAAACGGTACTTTGCATAATTTTTTGCAATTACACCTCCCTCTCACAGATGGGCAGGCTCCTAAACACTACAAGATGCTTTCTGCGTGGTGTTTGCTATCGATTGCTTCTCATTGCTCAGCTGGTCTTCTAGGCAGTGCCTGCCTCTGCCTCCTGCAGCCGTTCTCTATGACATCCCTTAATTTTTTTTGCGTGTTGTGCCCCGAGGTTGGGTGACAGTTTTGTTGATGTCAAGCAATTTTAGACGTTGTGCCACGATCGGATGCAGTTGCCAGCGGTATTTGTCTAGGGGGCACGGCTGATTTTTAGCGGTGAAGGCAGACAAACAAAAATCTCCGCCTCGTCAGGCGCATCCCTTCAGTGTGACAAGCAAAAATCTTCTCTTATGCTTAGTTTCTGTGCAGTTTGGTATTTGAACTGACTCAGTGCTCACGCTGGGATGCCCACAGCCCAGCAAGCTTTAAGGATGAGGGAGGGCTGCTGGCCAGGATAGGCCATGAAGTTAGTTCCCCAGTCCATCTCTTGGGGTGGTTGGTCACTATAAAACAGGGCCGAGCGGAAGCCTGAAATGTTAATTAGCTATTTATCTGATAATTGGTCACTGGTATGTGTTCTGGGATGGTGAAGGTCAGGCCATGAATAATTCCGAGGGCTTGTTCTGCTGGTCTGCAGCAGTTGCTAACCTTGTACGTTTTCCCATGCATTAATGCTGGATTTTTTTTCTCATTTATCTTATTTATCTCAAATTTATTTCTCATTATGCACACACTAGGACTTGTTAATACTGTTTGGGTGTTTCAGTTTGACAAATGGGTCTTTGCGCAGCTTCCTCTCCATCCCTGCCTTTCCTGCAAAATGAAAAAAAAAAAATCCCATTAGCCCTAAAGCCCAGCCCGTGGCCACATTCTTTGCAGGTCATGAAGCTGCTGTTATAAATGAAGAGTTGAGGTTTGGGAAATTCAGATTGGAGATAAGGGAGGAAAATATCTACTAGGAGGGTAGTTCAGTGCTGGAATGGTGCCTGGAGAGCTCGTGGAAGGTTTTTTGAAGGGTTGGCAAGGTAGACGTGTGGTTGACCTGAACTTCTGTTGGTGGTAGGTTCTGAGTGGGATGCTGGGCTAGAGATTTCTATGAATGATGGTACATGGGCATTTTTTTTTCATATTTACAGAAAATTGGTTGTTCTACATGAAGTAGGCATGCGTCTGGAGATCATTCCTTTGAAGGTGTAGCTCTTCTTTCTTTCCAGTCTAAATACATATAGTCCAATGGATGACTACGTGGAAAAAAAATGTATGACAAGCAGATAGTTTGGGTGTTTTTTTTCCCCTCTTTTAATCGGAAACAGAGCTTACGATTCTTCCGTTTTTTCTTCTTATTTTAAAAGGCTTGGTGGCCAGGAGAAGGCCACGTTCCCACTCACTTTGAACAAATGTAGTTTGTTTAAACTGACTCCTCTGCAACAGCACCGCTTCGCTCCAGCGAGATATCTGAGCCAAATATACAGAGAGCTGATCTGCTGTGAGATATATTGGGATTCATATGGTCATTACCGTGGTCTGTGGGAATGTGTTAACATAGCACACAGCTCTTCTCCTGGGATCCTTTTCATCTGTTGGTTTAGTACCCATTCATGCTTCTTTGTGGTAAATGAATAATTGGAATTTACGCAGAACAATCCCAATGTTAGGGCTGGATCAAGGGGAGGAGGTCAGTCTGTGCTGTTATTTGGGTAGAGAAGATGCCACGTAGCTGTGAGTGCACATGTTTTGCTCTAATTGTTCTTACTGGCTGCCTGATTACGAGACACTGAGCACCATGGAGCTGCTGGAAAGTGGGAATAAGGCTAATCTGTGGACCAAAGGTTTGAATTTGCCTTTTTCCCTTTCGTCTTCGCAATGTGCTTCCTGTGGGTGTAAGATTACTGGAATACATTTTAATTACCGAGTGTTGGAGTTGATCCTGTTCTGCCATTTAAGCCCTTAAGTATGTTCCTTTATAGATTTTCAAACGTTGACAGTATTCCAGTCTGCATGGGGCACGTAATGCCCCCTTTTAGGCTGAAACTGCAGAAATTGAAAATAATGCAGATCAGAACAATAAATCAGGTCTGACTTCTCCTCCAGCCACCACAAGCTTGTGCATTCCAGTGCATGTTTGTTTGAAATGGTCGAGGTAAAGACATTTTCACTGCTAAAATCTGTATTTTCCGTCCCTACCGAGTAACCCAGGGAATGCTAGCTGTTTCTGCTTGTTCCGATTGCCATGCTTGTCTTCTGCTCTGCTGGTTTCCTTACAGCAGGCACTGATAGCTTGAATTGGTCTCCTTAGGTTCGATCAGCTTGGATGTTTACTGGACTTATTTTCTTTTCCAGGATGATCCCTGCTGCTAGTAAATCCTTCTTCTTGACTGATCTGGTTGCAGGACGTGAGTACGACCTCTGTGTCCTTGCTGTTTATGATGATGGATTGACATCTTTGACTGCAACCAGAGTGATCGGATGCGTGCAGTTCACAACCCAGGAGGAATACAAGCAGTGCCGATCCCTTCACGCGCAGTTTCTTGGAGGAACCATGATCATCATTATTGGGGGCATCATTGTGGCTTCAGTTCTTGTCTTCATTTTCATCCTCCTCATGAAATATAAAGTCTACAACAATCACCACAAAAACAAAACTACTAAAGTTAATAACGTCTGCTCTCAAACCAATGGAAGTCAAAGTGGCTCGATGGCTCGATCCACTTCTAAACTGGCAGAGAGGCGGGAAAGTTTGCACCAGGAGTGCTCGGGATCTTCCAGCAAAGGAAAAACTGTTGTAGACTTGGACTGTGAAAAAGTGACTCCAACCAACACAACCTTTTTAACAACCGATGCGTTATCTTAATGGCCATTTGACAGGACACACCAAGGTGGTATTGCTTGAAACATTTTAATGCGAGTGGTTGTATTTTAAGCTTCACTACTATTGTCTATTTTTAAGATCAGATGGTTTAAAAAATATTTTTTTAATCTGTAAACAGTTCTTGCATTCTTAACTATTTTGTTTCAATATATTAAATATAAGTGTGTGATTTACAAGATTTTTTTACTGGTTCTTTTATAGCATACACCTCTGGTATCAAGGCAGCAACATAGCTAAATTCTGACTAGGTTTGTCTGTAGTGAAATGCACTATTTTTTCATTTGGTTACTGACCAGCAGCAAAGACGTACTCTCAGGATCTTCAGACTTCTTTTCTCACAGCAGAGTCACCAAACTACTCATCTCTTCAAGGAATGATGTGTTATAGAAAGTCTCAATGCGGAGTTATTTATTGCCATAGGTATGTTGTATACATGCTGCTCACAAAAGAAGTAAAATTAGTAGAGGTTCCCTATGGAAAAAAAATAAATAAAAATATAAGCACTACTTTAAAAAGAAAAGAAATAAAGAAAATTTAAAGTACTTTAAGTACTTTACCATATTCTCTTGGAATTATTCACTGGCACAGAAATATGGACTCGTATTGTTTGCTTTGTAACAGCTGTTATCTGTCTAGGCTGTGCCTTCGAGAAACCTCCTCTTGTTCTTGGAAGTCAGATTTACCTCTGGGCAGGACGAAGCCCCCGCTTTTTGTTCTTCCTAAATTGTAAAACTTCACAAACCGGTTGAAATCAGGTGTGTTCCACTGTGCACGTTTTTGCTATGCTGAAAACCATGCCATAGTCTCCCGCTCTGAAAGCTGAAGGTATTTTTCTCTCTTTTTATTTCGGTGGTAAATTTGCTGAGCGAGGACCCGCAGACGAAAGCTCCCGTGTCCTGAGGCACACTGCACAATCTCACTGTGACACCTCATCTTCAGATGGCTTTTATACCAGTCTCTTCTTTCTGTAATGCTGCATGAAGTGTAATGTAACTGGCTGATAGATGAATTATGTGAATGTGTCCGGTCAAGTCATTTTAACGCATCATATGGAATGAAATGTTCCTTTTGTTTCAAGGGATACTGGCAGATCGAGATGGACCCAAGGTTTAGGTTTTGAAATATGCACAAGAGGAATTGGTGACCTCGACCAAACAAAATGTCATCTCTGCCATCCTCATTGGTCGCTGATCCTTTGCAAAGTACCTAGCTCTGTAAACAAAACAAGAGAAAACAAGGATACCTTTTATTTATTGAAGCTCAAGAAACGGAACGAAAAAGCAATTGACAGGAGAGGCTTGCGAGCTGAGTGACTTTACATCTTTTCAGGTGATTGAGATCTAATTTAGCAAAGAAAAGTATTTCTCCTAACGTTGTCCCTTTAACTGTCTATAAATATTTCTCCTGTTTGAATATGAAAGAATGCTCAAGAAAAGTTACCTGGTGGACAGCTGAAAGCTGTTTAACTCCACTAAAATTAAATACTATATTTTAATACAGTTAGTCTCACTAATTGCCTAAGTAGGAGGCATTTTCTTGAGGTCTCTATGATGCCCAGATTTGGTGAGGTCCACGTTTTGTTCTGATTCCCAAACATAAATTGAGAAAGAAGTAACTGGGGGAAGGGAGGGGAGGGGGATGTCTGTTATCAGGTATATTTGTAAAAGTGAGGTAAGGTTGCGCAGCTACACTCATATCAGTTTTATTTTATTTAATATATATATATCTTTTCCCACTCACAAAATTCAGTGCTGGAATTTGAACATGCTTTTCTGAATTACTGCAACCTGACTGCTACGAGTATCATGAGTGGCTCAGCCCACCTGCACATTAAATCAATTTATTGGTGACATCCTGCCATTTTCTGCCAGTAGCAATTTCTGTCATGCCCTCTTATTTGGTACCTACATGCTAAGTATGAAAACTCTTCTGTTGCTGAGCAGCATCTCATGGGATTCAGGGGCTGGAGCTGGAAATGCTGTATTTTGACAATTTGCGGTGTGTACTCAGGTTGTCCATCTCATCTTCAAACTGGTGTGAGTTGTGCTAGCATCATCCTTGCTTGCCTATGACAGCAGCAGCAAACTGGATTTGTTTTAACTATTACTCCCTTAAATAGAATTGAGGTTTGGTGATTCTCTCCAGGTTGTTTTCAGATCTCAAGGTTGGAAGTGACTCTGAGCTCCTGATGTCTCTGTTATACAAGCAGAAAAGTGTGGAAAGCAGCAGAAAGCCAGAGCCCACTGATGAACCCTCTGCAATTACTCTATATAAAGTTAGGGAGCAGATTATTCTGGTAATTATATATATATATACATATATATCAAAGAAATAACAGACAATGCAGTCATTAGACAAAGCCAGTATGGGTTCACAAAGGGCAAGTCCTGCCGTGCAAACTCATAATCTTTTTAGGACAAGGTTACCCACCTGGTGGACAAAGGGAAGGTAGTGAGTTTGTGTTCATTTTTTTAGTCTTTTGTTGTTATTTTTGGATTTTAGCAAATTTTTTGGTGCTCCCTCACTATCAGCTGGGCATGGACACCATAGGATGGGGGAACCATTAGCTGAAGGGTCGGGCTCAAAGTGTTGTAACTGGGGTAACATCAGCTTGGTGGCCAGTCACTGGTGGTGCTCCCAAGGCTTATTTTAAGTCAATTTTTCTTCAATATTGCTAGCAATGACCTGAACATGGGAGTTGAATGCACGCTAAGGTTATGGGTGATGTTGAATCAGGAGCCATTGGTTTTCTTGGGGGTTGTAGAGGTTTTACAGGGAGATCGTGGTAGATCAGAAGGAGGCAACGCTACTTGGACGTGCCCTGAGGAGGGCCATGAAGGCGGTGTAAGGACCCGTGGCCATGGTGTGTGAGGAGCAGCTGAGGGGACTTGGGTTGTGCAACTGGGTGTGCCTGGGGAGCCTCCATGATGGGACAAATGGTGGTAGGACGTGAGGGAACGGCTCAAACTGTGTGAGGACATTTGGGATAAGTCACATTTGAGGTGCAGGCCCCACACCTGTGGGTGCTCACAAAGCGCTTGGACAAGGCTCATGGCGACCAGGCCCCAGGTGGGCCTGTTTGGAGGACCGGGGGGCGCCATGAGCAGGACTCGCTGGTCCTCCGGGGGGTCCCTTCCTGCACAGGCCACTCCGCAACTCTATGGTCCTGCCCTCCAAGCGCATGCGCGGTTCAGCGGCTCAGCTCCCTGCCGCCACGAGGCGGCGCTGCACGCAGCCCTCCCCACCGTGCGCATGCGCATTGCCCCCCCCCTCCCGCGGTATGCTGGGAGATGTAGTCCTCCTGGCCGCCAGGTCCCCCTCTGTTTGCATTCATTACACTCAGAGCCCTCTTTCTCCTTCTTTTCTGCGTGTATTTCACCCCACAACGCTCCTTTGGCCACCAAATTCCCTCAAAGTGTCTCCAATTTCCAATTTTCACCCGCCACCTTCACCTGCTTGGCTCCCCAGGAACCTACCGGCACCCCAATGTGCCTTCTGAGGCGCTCCAGAGGCCTCCATTTGCCCTTTCAGCCCCCTTGCACCCACCATCAGATCCTCAGGACCCCCTCATTTGGTCCTCCTTGCACCCCAAAGCCCCCCGCTGGCTTTCACAGTACCCCTAAGGAACCCCACACCTGGCCCTGTGAACTCCACAATACCACCTGGGTCCCCTCTGCAGGCATTTATTATGTCCCAGAACCTTCTGGTGCCTCTTCACCCCCCTTAAGCCCTCTCTATTCCCCTCAGAATCCCTCCTGAGGTGCTCCTTAAGCTCCAAAACCATTTTTTTTTTCCATAGTGGTTCCCTCAGCATCTCTGTGGATTTCTCAGGACTATTTCTAAGGACCTCGTGGTGTCCCAGAGCCTTCTTTCTGTTTTTTTTTTTGTGTGACCAGGGGTGTATATGGGGGTACTGGGAGATTCCTGAGGGTCTGGGTTAGTCCTGGAGGGCTTGGAGTGGGTTTTATGGGTGCTGTGAGGGTCCTGGGTGTTTCTAAAGGCTCTCAGGGAATTTGGAATAATCTGGGAGGGTCTTGGGGTTACTGGGAGGATCCTGGTGGGCTCCAGGACATACAGCGAGGCTCTGGGAGGGTACTGGGGGCACTGGGATCACACTGGGTGGCTTTGAGTTCTGTAGGGGATGGTATTAGGTGGCAAGGGGGGCAGAACAACACAAAAATCAGGAAATACTTCTAGGAACAGCCTCTGTGTAGGACATTTCCTTCCAAAGAGCTAGACAACTGCTGCTTTTAAGTGCTTTGAGTCTTATAATCTGGTCCCTTCCGTTATCTCCAGGATTAGATGCTTCAACATTGCAGAAGATCGGGGGAAAAAATAAAAATAAATTAAAAAAAAAAAAAAAAAAAAAACACTTTTTAAAACCAATTACATTTCTGCAGTGAAGCGTTCCCAAGTAGACGCGTGCAAGAGGATGGCTTCGAGGTCAAGAATTGGGCTGATGGGGACAGACGCAAGGACATGCATCGATGGAAATGGGGCCAAAACAGACCCCAAAAAAAGTGTTTTTGTTTTTTTTTCTTAGGAGAGAGATCTGATTGCAGTGAAAATCCAGAACACCACAGCGACAGGCAGATGAAGGAGAAACATTATGAGAACCAACAGCTCGCTTCCTTGATCATTCCGGTGCTCCCTCACTGTTTAATTAATATTTAAACACATCTTTTCAACATGGATGAGCTTTTTACGTAACGGTTTGCTCTTCCGTGGGTCTGCAGCAACCGGGGGAAGGCGCGGAAATAAAACACAAGGGAACGGTTGACCGAATTAAAACGAGGAGGACCTCCACGATGAAGCATCCAGCAGCACTTTGGGGTCCGGACGGGACTTTTGGAGGTCTGGTTGGACCTTCCCCAGCTGAAAATGGGGTCGAGGAGCCCCCCCGTTGCCTTTTCCAGCTGGGTTCCCCCCTCTGCGGTCCTGCCACCCCGTGAGCCTGTTCCGAACTGTGTCCCCAGGGGTGGGTGACAGCAGGGGACACACCGCCAGGCACCTAGGATTTAATTCGGGGGGGCTCCCAGCACGGCCAGGGGCTGCCCGATGCCCCGGGGGGGCTCAAACCGGAGGGCGTCGGGGGTGTCGGGGTGGCTCAGAGCTGCAGGAACTCGGCCACGAAGGCGGCAAGGATTTTGCAGAGGTCCTCCACGGTGGGCAGGTGGAGGTTGGCCTCGTTGTCCTCGGTGGTGTGCCAGACCCAGGGGAAGGGCATGGGGATGAGATGCAGCACGGGGACGCCTGCGGGGACACAGGGAGGGGACGCGGTGGGGTGGACGTGGACACGGGCAAGGTGACGTGGAGCTTGGTGGGGATTTGGGGACAGTGTGGGGGACACGGGGACGTTACCACGTTGTAGGAAGGGGACGTGGTCGTCCTCGACGGGCCCCGGGGGTGGGCTGAGACGGAAAAAGGGCTGGTCCTTGGGGGAGGCGTGCAGCAGCCCCAGGTTTCGCAGTCGTTTCTCTGCACGTTGGGGACACAAAGGGGACACGGGGGGACAGAGAGGAAGGCATTTGGTGGCACTGTGACACCCCCGTCCCCATCCCGTGTCCATCTCTGTCCCCATCCCAGCCTCCTCATCCCATCCGTGTCCCCATTCCCATCCCTATCCCAGCACCCACCCTGTCCCCATCCCCACGTCACCCCACCCCATGCTTGTCCCCAAACCCAGGGGCGTCCCCAGGTGCCACCCACTCCCTGTCCCCATCCCCTTGCCCCCCATGCTGTCCCCATGCCACGTCCCCAACCCTTTGCACGTCCGCAGGGCCCATCCACGCCCTGACCCCATCCATGCCCTGACCCCACACCCATCCCCGTGTCCCCACGTCCCTGTGTCCCCATGTCCCCATGTCCCCAGGGCGCACCGATGGCGACGAGGCGCAGGAACCAGTGGTGGGTGCGGGGGAAGTGGCTGTGGATGGCGGGGTGCTGGGTGCCCAGCAGGTCCAGCAGCACCAGCAGGCTCTGGGGACACGGCGCGGGGACATCAGCACGGCCACGGGGACACCACGTGGCCATAGGGACACCACCCTTGGGTGCTCCAGGACCATCCCGGTTGGGCCACCGTGGTGAGGGGGGACAACCTGGCAGTGCCACCACCCTGCCACCACTCTTGGGTGCCATGGGATTGTCCCAGTGGGGTCACCACCACCCTTGGGTGCCATGGGACTGTCCCAGCTGGGTCACCACCACCCTTGGGTGCTACCACACCACCCTGCCACCACCCTTGGGTGCCAAGGGATTATCCCAGCAGGGTCACCACCACCCTTGGGTGCCATGGGACTGTCCCACCTGGGCCACTACCACCCTTGGGTGCCATGGGACCGTCCCAGCTGGGTCACCACCACCCTTGGGTGCCACCACACCACCCTGCCAGCACCCTTGGGTGCCGGGGGGGTGGGCCACACTCACCATGGCGGTGATCTGGGTGCCGTGGGGGCCGTGGCGGGTGGCAGCCATGCGTGCTGCCAGGTGCCGGGCGCCGTAGAGCGAGTCGGTGGCACTCCACTCCTCAAAGGCCTCCTCGCCGTCGAGGAAAAGCAGCTGCAGCGTCACCTCCGCGCCCTGCGGGGACCGAAATCTTCCTGGGGGGGCCCTCGGGGGCACCCTGGGGTCCCAAGGAGGGGTCTGGGAGGGAGCCGGGTGGGATGGGAGGGACCCAGGGGGCTCCGTGGAGGGTTACGGGGGGGGAAAAGTGTCCCAGGTGGGCTTGGGGGGGGACCCAGGTGTCCCAGGGGGGGTCCAGGAGGGACCCAAGTGTCCTGGGGGTGACTTGGGGGGGGATTCAGGTGTCCCGGGGGGGACGCAGGTGTCTCTGGGGCAGACCCAAGTGTCCTGGGGGTGTCTGGGGGGGGACCCAGGTGTCCTGGGAGGGAACCCAAATGTTCTGGGGTGTATGGGGGGGGGACCCAAGTGTCCCAGGGGAACCCAAATGTCCTGGGGGTGTCCCAGAGGTGACCCAAGTGTCCTGGGGGTGTCTTGGAGAGGACCCAGTTATCCTGGGGGGGGTCCCAAGTGTCCTGGGGGTGTCTGGGGGGGGCTCCCAAGTGTCCTCGGGGGACTCCAGAAGGGACCCAAGCGTCCTGGGGGTGTCCAGCAGCGGACCCAGGTGGCTGGGGGTGACCTGGGGGACACCAAAGCACCCTGTTTGGGGTCAGGGGTGGGGGGAGCGAGATGGGGGGGGGTCTCAGCACCCACCCTATCCTTCGCCCTCCGCAGGGGCCGGTCGAGGGCGGCCGCCAGCTCCAGCAGCATGGCACAGGGCACGGCCGAGTCGGTGGCCCCCAAAAAGGGGAGGCGAGCCGGGGGGGGCCCCGGTGGCAGCACCTTGGTGTCGTAGTGACAAGCCAGAGCCAGGCGGCGGGGGGCGGCGGGGGCCAGCGTGGCCACCAAGCTGGCGAAGGCCACCGGCCCCCGCGGCGTGGTGGCCTCGAAGGCGTCGAGCTCCAGGTGCCAGCCAGCCGGCAGCGCCGCCAGCCGGTCTGCGATGTGCTGGGGGGGGACACACGGTGATACGGTGTTTTTTTTTTGGGGGGGGGACATGGGTGATATTGGGGGGGGGCTTACCTGGCGGGCGGCGAGGCTCCCGGCGCTGCCCGGGGGTCGTTCCCGTAGGAGGGGGCGCAGGAAGGCGTCGCGGAGGCGGGGGGGGTGCAGCCCCCCCAGGAGGGAACGGAGGTCCTGCTCCGAGGGGGGGGCCCGGGGGGGCTGTTTGGGGTATGGTTGGGGGGTCAGAGATAGGGGGTGGGGATGCTGGGAGGGGTTTTGGGGGGTGTAGGGTTGGGGGGGGGTCTGGGGGTCAAGGAGGGGTTGGGGGGGGGTCTGGGGGCTCCCATGGGGTGGGGGTGTCCTGGGGGGGGTCTGGGGGTCTTGGAGGTTATGGGGGGGGTGTGGGGGCTCCCATGAGGTTGGGGTGTTCTGGGGGGGATTGGGGGGGATGCTCTGGGGGGTCTTGGAGGTTCTGGGGGGGGGTCTGGGGGCTCCCATGGGGTGGGGGTGTTCTGAGGGGATGCTCTGGGGGGTCTTGGAGGTTCTGGGGGGGGTCTGGGGGCTCCCATGGGGTGGGGGTGTCCTGGGGAGGGTCTGGGGATCAAAATCCCAGGACCTCCCCCTAATCCGGGGCCCCCCCCTAATCCTGGTACCCCGCTCCAAATCCCGGGACCCCTCATAATCCCGGGAACCCCCCCAATCCACACACCCTCCCTCAATCCCGGCACCCCCCCCTAATCCCGTTTCCCCCCCCTAATCCCGGTACCCCCCCCTTAATCCCGGTACCCCCCCCTTAATCCCGGTTCCCCCCCCCCCCCCCCCATTTTACCGGTCCTCCTCCGGTGCCCCGCTCCCCGGCGGGCCAGGCCGCGTAGAGGATGGCAGCGGCCGCCGCCAGGGCCAGGAGCAGCGGCGGCAGCGGCCGGGGGCAGCCCCGGAGGCGGGGGCAGAGCCCGGGCACCGGCAGCGGCAGCGGCACCGCCACCGGGCCGGGACCGGGACCCGAACCCGCGGCCCGGGACCTCCGGGAGCCTCCGGCGCACTTCCGCATGGCGCGGGGGCGGGGCCACCCGGGAGGGGGGCGTGGTCTTCGAGAAGGGGGCGTGGTCTTCGAAAGGCGGGTGTGGTTTCGCGAAAGGAGGGTGTGGCTTCGAATAGGGGGTGTGGTTTCGTAGAGGGGCGTGGTTTAGTGGGTGGTGTTGTTTAGCGGAGGGGGCGTGGTCTTGGTGGTGGAGCGGGGCGTGGCTTGGTCGCTGGGACACGCCCCCTTTTCCGAAGGGCGGGGGGGAGGAGGGAGAGGCGCATGCGCAGTGGGGTTGGGGACGGGGATGGGGACAGGGATGGGGACGCGGTGGTGGCGCCGTCCGCGGGGAACCTGCGGGGGGGTGGCACCACCGGGGGTGTCACCCCCATGGGATGTCACCCTGGTGGGACATCACCCCCATGGGATGTCACCCCCTTGGGATGTCACCTTGAGGGGATGTCACCCCCATTGCATGTCACCTTGGTGACATGTCACCCCCATGGGACATCACCCCTGTGGGATGTCACCCCTATGGAATGTCACCCTTGTGAGATGTCACCCTGTTGGGACATCACCCCCATAAGACGTCACCCCCATGGGATGTCACCTTGGTGCCACCACTGACATGATGTCCCTATGGTTCCACCACCCCATGGTGCCACCACTGGCATGATGTCCCCATGATGCCACCACCCTGTGGAGCCAGCACCCCATGGAACCACCACCCCAAAGTGCCACCACCGACATGATGTCCCCATGGTGCCACCACCCTGCAGAGCCACCACCCCAAAGTGCCACCAACCCAAAGTGCCACCACCAGCATGATGTCCCCATGATGCCACCACTCTGAGGAGCCACCACCCCAAAGTGCCACCACCGACGTGATGTCCCCATGATGCCAGCACCCTGTGGATCCCCCACCCCAAAGTGCCACCACCGGCATGATGTCCCTATGATGCCACCACCCCACAGAGCCACCAACCCAAAGTGCCACCACCCCAAAGTGCCACCACCGACGTGATGTCCCCATGGTGCCACCACCCTGCGGAGCCACCACCCCAAAGTGCCACCACTGGCGTGATGTCCCCATTATGCCCCCACCCCAAAGTGCCACCACCAGCGTGATGTCCCCATGATGCCCCCACCCCAAAGTGCCACCACCCCAAAGTGTCACCACCAGCATGATGTCCCCATGATGCCACCACCCTGCGGAGCCACCACCCCAAAGTGCCACCACTGGCGTGATGTCCCCATTATGCCCGCACCCCAAAGTGCCACCACCGGCGTGATGTCCCCAAGATGCCCCCACCCCACGGCGCCACCACCGGCGTGACACCCCCACAACACCCCCACCCCCCGACCCCCTTTCCCCCCACACCCTCCACACCTTTCCTTCCTCTTCCTTCCGTTTCTTTTCCTTTTTTTTTTTTTTTTTTCCACATTTTCCTTTTTTCCCCGCCTCCTCCTGCGCCCCGGCGTCCCCCCCTCCGCGTCCCCCCGCCGTCACCGTCCCTTCCTTCCGTCCTTCACCTCCCGTCGTCGCGGCGGGCGGCCGGGTGCACCCAGTTGTTGTCGTGCAGCCCCACTCGGCAGCCGGGCGCCTCTTTATCGGGGCGCCGGCAGCACATCCAGTAGGAGCGGCCGTAAGGCAGGTCGTGGTGGTAGGGTTTGGGGTGCCAGCGGCACAGGGACACGTCCCCCTTCTCGTAGTGCTTCTTGCACTGCTTGCAGGGGTCGTCGCGGTACAGGGGGTCGCGGTTCCAGCGCGAATCGGTGGCCTGCACCCCGAAGGTCTCGATGATGGATTTGAAGTAGTGGCACGAGCACTTGAGGGCGGCCAAAGCCTGGGTGGGCAGGTAGCTGAAGATTTTCACCATCACGTGCTCGGGCAGCAGCAGCATGTACTGCCGCGGCTCCAGCAGCCGCTGGATTTTGAAGCGGATCTCCAAAAAATCGTGCGAGACGTGGCGGTACAAGCGGCACAGCGACGGGTCCGGCGTCACCGTCGCCGTCACCGTTTCCTCGGCCGCCTCCGCCGCTCCCGCTCCCACCTCGGCCGCCTCCTCGGCGCCCGGCAGGAGGAAAAGCTGTCCCGGCGGCGGGTCGTCCTGCGGCGCCGGCAGCCTCACCGTCTCCTCCTTCATCTTCTTGGCGCTGTCCTTGCCGAAAAAGACGCACTGGTCCACCACCCCCGTCACCACCACGTCCACGTGGAAGCCGGACGCGCAGTCCCGTGCCGCCGATGATGCCGCCGACGCCGACGCCTCTCCGCCGGATCCTTCGGCGGCGTCCGGCTTACCGGGGGGCGCCGTCCCCTCGCCGCACCCCATGTCCACGTCGGCGCCGTCCCCGTCCCCTTTGGGCGCGGCGCTGGCCAGGAGGAACTCCACGTTGTTGGGCAAGGCGTCGCGGGACGGGCTGATGAGCTGGTAGAGGTCGCAGGTGATCTTGTCCTTGGCGCGGGTGCCACCGGCGGCCCCGCACCCCACGAAAACGCAATTGGGGCGCCCACCGCTCGCCGCCGGCTCGGCCGGGGCGGCTCCGGGCCGGTTTTCACGCCCGCTGGAGATGCGGAAAGCGATGCGCACCTCGCCGGGCGCCGGTGCCACCGCGGCGGTGGCCGTGGTGGCGGCGGCGGCGGCGGCGCACTCGGCGCCGGGGTGGCAGAGCCCGTTGTGCCGCGCGCCGCCGCGCTGCCGCGACTCGAATTGAGCCACGGCTTCGGCCACCCGGCTGCAGTCGGCGCTCGCCGCGGGGGTTTTGGCCTCGCCGGCCGCCTCCATGAAAACCACGGGCGCCGCCGGGGGTTGGAAACCCTGCAGGGCCAGCGCCGTGCGCTGCTCCACCAGCGCCACCATCTCGGCCACCGAGAGGAGGTCGGGGGGCTCGCCGCCCCCCTCGCCGTCAGCCCCGCTTTTGCTTTTGCCGGGGTGGTGGCAGCGCCGGCGCCGCTTGGCTTTGGAGCTTTCGCTGCCCCAGTTGCCCTTCACCTTCATGGTGCTGGCGCGGCCGGTGCCGCCACACTGGTGGGCCACGAAAAAAGCCACCTTCTCCTTGGTGTTGCCGGGTTTGATGACGTACCAAGTGTCCAGCAGCACCCTGCCCTCGTCCGGCGGGGCGGCGGGGGGCGGCGGGGTGTTTTCCGAAGGGGCGCGGGGTCCGGCGGGTTCTTCGGGGGCACGGCAAGGTTTTTTGGTGGGGCCGGGGACCGGGCATGGCTTGTTTTGGGTGTAGGTGCCGAAAGGGCGCGGGCACCAGAGCTGGAGCTGGGGGAAGGCGTTGGGCTCCATCAGGGCTGCATGGCACGGCCGCCGCGTCGCCGAGCTGCCGGCGCCCGTGCCCAGGCCTGGGGAGAGATACGGGGACGTTAGCGGGGTCGGCAGGGATGGGGTGGGGTGATACGGGGCTGGCGGGGACAGCGTGGGGCTGGTGGGGGCAGGATGGGGGAATATGGGGCTGGGGGGGGATAGGAAGGGGATGATATGGGGCTGGGGGGACAGCAAGGGGACAATATGGGGTTGGGGGGCATGGGGTGGGCACAATATGGGGCTGGCGGGGACGGTATGGGGCTGGTGGGGGCAGGATGGGGGAATATGGGGCTGGGGGGGAATAGGAAGGGGACGGTATGGGGCTGGTGGGCACAGGATGGGGACAATATGGGGCTGGGTGGGACAGGAAAGGGATAATATAGGGTTGGGGGGGAGAAAGTGGGACAATATGGGGATGGTGGGGACAGTATAGGGTCGGAGGGGACAGGGTGGGGACAATATGGGGCTGGGAGGGACAGGGGGAGACAATATGGGGTGTGGGGGACAGGAAGGGGACAATATGGGGTTGGGAGGAACGGGGGGGCAATATGGGGCTGGGGGGGACAGGATGGGGTCGGAGGGGACGGGGTGGGGATAATATGGGGCTGGGGGGGGACAGCAAGGGGATAATAAGAGGTTGGGGGTGCAGGGGGGCAATATGGGGCTGGGAGGGAGGGGTTGGGGACAATATGGGGCTGGGAGGGACAAGAAGGGGACAGGGCAAGGCTCCTGGGGCCAGTATGGGGCCGCTATGGGGCCAGTGGGGGCGTTACTGGGGTCACTGGGGCCATGAATGGGGCTGGGACGGGGCCATGAATGGGCCCAACCCCGGCCCCGCCCCATCAAGCCCCGCCCACCTTAAGCCACGCCCCCTCAAGCCCCGCCCCGACGAGCACCTGCCCCCCAATCCCTAAACCCCGCCCCCAACCCCTAAACCCCGCCCCCCGCGCACCTGCCCGAGGCCCCGCCCCCCCCGGCGCTCTCGCCCCGCCCCCTCACCGGCGCCGCCGGCTCCGGCCGGGGGAAGGAGGGGGGGGCCCCGGCTCTTAAAGCGGCCGCGGTAGCCGCGCGGGGGGTGGGCCCCGTCCGGCGCGCGGCGCGCGGCCCTTTTAACCGCCGGCCGTTTGTCGGCGGGGGCTGCGCGCGGCCCGCAGCCAATCAGGGGGCCGCGCTCGGGCCATGCCCATATATGGACGGCGGCAGCGCGGCGGCGGCGGGCGGGCGGGAGCTCAGCGCGGGGGCGTGGCCGCGGGAGAAAGGGGGCGGGGCCAAGCAGGAGGGGGCGGGCCCTGCTCCCCCCCCGCCCTCCCCAGGGCCCCGGGGACGAACCCGCGCCGCGGCCCCCGCGCGCCCCCGCCCCGCGCGCGCGCGCCCCCGCCCCGGGCCCGGCCCCGGGCCCCCGCCCCGAGCCTCCGCTGCGGGCCCCGGGCCCGAAGCCGCCGCCGCCGCCGCCGCCGGGCCCCGCCGCCGAACCGGGCCTCGGCCGGCCCCGCAGGCCGCAGCCCCGGTCCCGCCGCTCCCCGCCGCCGTTACCCCGCCGCCGCCCCCGGCTCCGGGCCCCGCCCGGCCCCGCCCGGCCCCGCCGCCCCTCCCCCGCTCACCGGGCAGGTGCCGGGCGCGGCCGCTCCGCCTCTCCGCGCCGCTTCCGGGGTGCCTCGCGCGTGCGTACGGCCGCCGCGCTCTGCGCGTGCGCCGCGGGGGAGGGGGCCGATGGGAATTGTAGTTCCCTGCCCGGCGGCTGAATCCGCGCATGCGCGGTGCGAGCAGCCGGTTACCTGGCGCTGCTGCGCATGCGCGCAGGGGCATGCTGGGAGATGTAGTCCCCAGCTAGGGGGTAACCTTAGGGTGGTGCCAACCCCCCCCCCCTCAGTGTGTTCTCCCCTCCCCCCCCCCCGGCGCAGATATGACGTCACACGAGCCACTGCATTACGTCACAGCTTTCTTTGGGGGTACAAAGCTGGGGCCAAGCAGCCCGGGGTACCCTGGGACCACCCCCACCCCCCCCCCCCCCAGCACCCAGAGGTGACAGTGACACCACCCCCAGACCCCTCCCCCAGCACCCAAAGGCGTCCAGGACCCCCCCCAGACCCCTTCCCCAGCACCTTAAGGTATTAGGGGCCCCCCCAGACCCCCAGCACCCAAAGGTGTCAGGGACTCCCCCCTAGGCCTCCCCAGCACCCAAAGGTGTCCAGGACCCCCCCATAACCCTCCCCCAGCACCCAAAGGTGTCAGGGTCCCCCCAGACCCCCAGCACCCAAAGGTGTCCAGGACCCCCCCAGACCCCTCCCCCAGCACCTTAAGGTGTCAGGGACCCCCCCCCAGCACCCAAAGGTGTCCAGGACCCCCCCAGACCCCTGTCCCAGCACCTTAAGGTGTCAGGGACCCCCCCCCAGCACCCAAAGGTGTCCAGGACCCCCCCAGACCCCTCCCCCAGCACCCAAAGGTGTCCAGGACCCCCCCAGACCCCCAGCACCCAAAGGTGTCCAGGACCCCCCCATAACCCTCCCCCAGCACCCAAAGGTGTCAGGGTCCCCCCAGACCCCCAGCACCCAAAGGTGTCCAGGAACCCCCCAGACCCCTCCCCCAGCACCTTAAGGTGTCAGGGACCCCCCCCCCAGCACCCAAAGGTGTCAGGGCCCCCCCCACACCCTCAGCAGCAGCTCTCAGCCAGGGGGTGCCCCCCGGAGTCTCGGGGCACCGGGCGAGACCCCCCCACGGCCACGTAGCGCCGGGGACCCCGGGGGGGTCCCCGGGGGGGTCCCCGGGGGGCTCCTGGGGGGCAGGGGGCACCCAGGCGGCACCGCTGCCACCCGCGCCGCACCTCCGCCTGCACCTGGAGGGGGGGGGGGCACGGCGACAGGTCACGACATATCGTGATATTGCGCCCGACGAGTCGTGACAGGGCCTGGCATGGTACGACAGGGCGCAGCACAGCCCGAGGCGGCGCAATATGTTGCGATATATGTTGTGTGTCCCCCCCATATCGCGACATGTCGTGACACGCACCTCCTTGTTGACGAAGCAGTAGAGGACGCTGACGATGAGGCCCTGGGGGGGAGGCACCTGGGGCTTGGGGGGGGGGGGGACACCCCCCTGCCTGACCTCTCTGCCCCCCCCATTGCCCCCCTATTGCCCTATTGCCCCCCCATTGCCCCCCCACGCCCCCCATTGCCCCCCCATTGCCCCCCATTGCCCCCCCACGCCCCCATAACCCCCCCATTACCTCCCCATTACCCCCCTATTGCCCCCCCTGCACCCCCCTACACCCCCCATTGCGCCCTCCCTACCCCTCCCACCCCCCCCATTCCCCCACACACCCCCCCTCACGACCCCAATTGCCCCCCCACGACCCCAATTGCCCCCCCCGGTCCCCCCCCGGTTCCCCCCCGGCCCCCCCACGCCCCCATAACCCCCCCATTACCCCCCCATTGCCCCCCTATTGCCCCCCCTGTACCCCCCCACACCCCCCATTGCACCCTCCCTGCCCCTCCCACCCCCCCCATTCCCCCCCAACACCCCCCCCACGACCCCAATTGCCCTCCCACGACCCCAATTGCCCCCCCACGACCCCAATTGCCCCCCCATGACCCCAATTGCCCCCCCACGACCCCCCCAACCTGGCTGGAGGAGAGCAGCAGCTGCAGGAAGAGGCGCACGAGGCGCACGGTGCCGCCCGCCTGCTCCTCGGCCACCAGCGCGAAGGCCACCTCGTGCACCCCCAGCAGCGGGATCAGCGTCAGCGTCGACTTGGCCAGCCTGTGGGGACACCGGGGGACACGCTCGGGGACGGGGACACGCGTGGGGACATGTGTGGGGACGGGGACACGCGTGGGGACACGTGTGGGGATGCGCTCGGGGAGCTTACGGGCACGGGGAATGCGCCTGGGGATGTTACATGGATGGGGACAGGCACTGGGACACGTGGGGACACGCTTGGGGACATTATCCTGATGGGGACAGGCATGGGGACACACCTGGGGACACACTTGGGGACACTTCTGGGGACATTACACAGATGGGGACACTCACAGGGACACATTTGGGGACGTTATGTGGACGGGGACACGCGTGGGGACACATGGGGACACACCTGGGGACATTATCCTGATGGGAACAGGGATGGGGACACATGTGGGGACACTTCTGGGGACATTACATGGATGGAGACACTCATGGGGACACATTTGGGGACATTACCCTGATGGGGACACACCTGGGGATATTACAGGGACGGGCTCAGGTGTCCCCATACACATCCCAGTGTCCCCTTGTCCCCATGCACATCCTGATGTCCCCAAGCACATCCCAGTGTCCCCACACACCCCCCCGGTGTCCCCACACACCCCCCCGGTGTCCCCATGTCCCCATGTGTCCCCACCTGACCCTGCAGTCCCCGCGGGCCACCTGATGCGCCCGCACTTTGGCCACCAGGATGCGGACGATGCGCACGAACACCACGAAGTTCACCTGTGGCAAAGAGAAGGGACAGGGACAAACGATGACACCCCCGTGCCCGTGTCACCTCCCCCGTGCCCGTGTCACCTCCCCCGTGCCCGTGTCACCCCCCCCGTGCCCGTGTCACCCACCGCCACGGCCATCAGGATGGGGCAGCGGATGATCCACCACACGGCCGCCTTCTCGTTCCTCTCCCAGCACCTGGAGCGGGGACGGAGCTCGGCGCTGTCCCCCCCTCCTTGGGGACACCCCCTTGGGGACAGCGGCGTCCCCTCCGGGTGACAAAAATTTGGGGGGGCACAAAGGGACTCACCCCTCGTTCTCGTAGAGGTAGCGCACCACCACCCACGGCACCACGAAGAGCACGGGGGCGCCTGCGGGGACGGGGTTGGGGACAGGGGTTGGGGACCGCGGCGTGGGGACAATTGGGGACACGGGGGACATGTGGCTCACCCCAGCCGAGGAGGAGGAAGGCGGGGAGGCAGCGGTCACCCGAAAAGGTGGCCAGGACCAGCAGCTTGTGCAGGAAGAGCCCCTCGGCCAGCAGCCACCCGTAGTTGGCACCCACGCAGTACTGGGTCAGCGCCTGCGCCAGCCGGCACCCCGCCACCGCCTGCCGGGGGACGCCACGGGGACACCGGGGTGGCACCGGCGGCACGGTGGCAGCACCAGCAGCATGGTGGCATTGCCATCCTGGTAGCACCTAGTGGCACCTGGTGGCACCTGGTGGCACGGTGGCACCAGCAGCACGGTGGCATTGCCATCGTGGTGGCACCTGGTTGCACCTGGTGGCACGGTGGCACCAGCAGCACGATGGCACCAGCACCGTGGTGGCATTGTCCTTGTGGCACTGTGGTGACATTGCCATCGTGGTGGCACCTGGTGGCACCTGGTAGCATGGTGGCACCAGCAGCACGGTGGCATTGCCATTGTGGTGGCACCAGCAGTGTGGTGGCATTGCCATTGTGGTGGCACCTGGTGGCACGGTGGCACCAGCAGCACAATGGCATTGTCCTTGTGGCACCATGGTGGTACTGCCAGCGTGGTGGCACCAGCAGCACGGTGGCATTGCCAATGTGGTGGCACCTGGTGGCACCTGGTGGCACAGTGGCACCAGCACCGTGGTGGCATTGTCCTTGTGGCACCGTGGTGGCACTGCCAGCGTGGTGGCACCAACAGCACGGTGGCATTGCCATCCTGGTGGCACCAGCATCATGGTGTCACCAGCACCGTGGTGGCATTGCCACCATGGTGTCACCAGCCCCGTGGTGGCACCGGCACCCACCTCAGAACCCCCAAAATTTTGCGTTCTCCCCCCACACATTCCCCCCCCCAGCGGGCATCCCCCACCCACGTGCGCCCCCTCCCTCGTGTGCCCCACCACCCAAGGGTGCCCCCCACCCATGGGTGCCCCCACCTGCTGGCTCAGCAGCTGCAGGGGGTCGCCGAGGCCGGGGCGCAGGTGGCGGTGCAGCAGCGCGTCCCGCGTCAGGATGGCGCCCGCCCGCAGCACGAAGGAGAGGAAGAGGTTGGCGTGGATGTAGTTGCGGGTGCAACGCAGGCGCCTGGGGGGGGGCGAGGGGGCTTGGGTAGCACCCAAGGGTGCCCGGCAGCACCTATGGGTGCCGCTGGCAGCGCCCGATCCCCCCGGTACCTGAAGAGCAGCAGCAGCAGCAGCGCCAGGAGGAGGGAGATGAGGGACAGGGAGTAGCCCACGGTGTAGACCAGGCGGAACTGCTCCAGCAGCCAGGCGTGCTGCTGTGGGGACGCGGGGACAGCGTGGGGACATGGGGACAGCAGGGGGACGTGGGGACAGCAGGGGGACGTGGGAAGGCAGCGTGGGGACACCAGGATGGCATTGGGACACCAGGATGGTGTGGGGACACTTGGATGGCATGGGGACACCAGGATGGTGTGGGGATGTGGGGGCAGCGTGGAGACACCGGGACAGCAGGGGGACATGGGGACATGGTGGGGACACAAGGATGCCACGGGGAACGGCTCGGGACACACACTGAAGGGTGCTGGGATGTGGTGGCACACCGGGATGGGGCACGAAGCATGGCACGGTGCAGCATGGCATGGCACGGTGCAGCACGGCACGGTGCAGTGCCGCAGGGCATGGCACGGTGCAGCATGGCACAGTGCAGCATGGCACGGCACGGTGCAGCACGGCACGGCATGGTGCAGCATGGCACAGCACGGTACGATGCAGCACAGCTTGGTGCAGCACGGCATGGCACGGTGCAGCACGGCACGGCATGGTGCAGCACGGCACGGTGCAGTACGGCACGGTGCAGCATGGCACGGCACGGTGCAGCACGGCACGGCACGGTGCAGTACGGCATGGTGCAGCACAGCACAGCGCAGCATGGCACGGTGCAGCATGGCATGGCACGGTGCAGCACGGCACGGTGCAACACAGCACGGTGCAGCATGGCACGGTGCAGCACGGCACGGCACGGTTTAGCATGGCACAGTGCAGCACAGTATGGCAAGGTGCAGCACAGCATGCTGCAGCATGGCACGGCATGGTGAAGCACGGCACGGTGCAGCACGGCATGGTGCAGCACGGCATGGCATGGTGCAGCATGGCACGGCATGGTGCAGCATGGCACGGTGCAGCACGGCACAGCACGGTACGATGCAGCACAGCATGGTGCAGCACGGCACGGCACGGTGCAGCACGGCATGGCACGGTGCAGCATGGCACGGTGCAGCACAGCACAGCACAGCACAGCACAGCACGGTGCAGCATGGCACGGCACGGTGCGGCACGGCATGGTGCAACACGGTGCAGCATGGCACAGCACGGTGCAGCATGGCACGGCATGGTGCAGCATGGCACGGTGCAGCACGGCACAGCACGGTGCAGCATGGTGCAGCACAGTGCAGCACGGCATGGCAAAGTGCAGCATGGTACGGTGCAGCACGGCATGGTGCAGCACGGTGCAGCACGGCACGGCGTGGTACAGCACGGCACGGCGTGGTACAGCATGGCACGGTGCAGCACAGCACGGTGCATGTCACGAGCACGGAATGGTGCAGCTCAGCACGGCACGGCACGGTTCGTGTCACGGTGCAACACATCACGGTGCACAGCACGGTGCAACACGGCACGGCACGGTTCATGGCACGGTGCAACACGGCACAGCACGGCGCACGGCACTGCAACACGGCACGGCACATCCTGGCACGGGATAAGAGCACGTTGTATGGCACAGCACGGCACGGCACGGCACGCTGCAGCACAGCTCACTGCGATGCAGCCCCCCCTTTGCTCCCCCCCGTCTCCGTGCACGCATTTTGGCACCGCCCCGGCTGCGTCCCATCATGTCGCGGCACCTCGCAGCGTGGCACGGCACGGAATGGCACAGCACGGCGTGACACAGCATGGCGTGACACAGCACAGGATGGCACAGCATGGCACAGGATGGCACAGCACGGCACGGAATGGCACAGCGTGATGTGGCACAGCACGGTGTGACAAGGGACAGCGGTCACAGCGACATGGCACAGCATGGCACGGCACAGCACGGCACGGAATGGCACAGCACGGCGTGACAAGGGACAGTGGTCACAGTGTGACATGGCACAGCACGGCACAGAATGGCACGGTGTGACGTGGCACAGCACGGCGTGACACGGGACAGTGGTCACAGTGACATGGCACAGCATGGCACGGCACGATGTGGCACAGAACGGCGTGACAAGGGACAGCGGTCACAGTGTGACATGGCACAGCATGGCACGGAATGGCACGGCGTGGAATGGCACAATGTGACATGGCACAGTGTGACATGGCACAGCACGGAATGCCATAGCATGACATGGCACGACATGGCATGACACGGCATGACATGGCATGGCACGGCGTGACATGGCACAGCATGTCAACACATGGCATGGTGTGGCATGGCATGACACAGAATGTCACGGCATGGTGTGACATGTGATAGCATGACATAAAATGGCACGGCATGGCGTGACACGGCACGACATGGCATGACATGTCACGACATAGCAAGATGTGACATGGCACAGCGTGTCACTGCATGGCACGGCACGGCATGACACAGAACGTCACAGCACGGCGCGACGTACAACGGCGTGACATCAAACAGCACGTCACAGCGTGACATGTCACGACATAGCATGCCATATCGTGACACGCCACACCACCATCGCCACCCACCTGCAGCGGCTGCTCCTGCTCCAGGTCCTCGCATTGCGAGTGGTCCCTCCAGGGCCGCCCGGTGCCATCGGTCACCCACTGCCCGTCGGGGCCGCAGCGCCGGGCCACCACCCCGCCCTGCACTGGCCACCACGGCCACCACCGCGTCACCGGGGGGGCCACCACCAAGTCCCCCGTGTCCCCCCACCCCCCTTGCAGCGTCCCCTTACCTCGGTGGTGCCAGGGCAGGTACCAGGGGCAGGGCACGGTGGCGGTGCTGTTGGGGGGCGCGTCCCCCCAGCACACGTACATGTCAAAGCTGCGGTTGCAGACGGGACCTGGATGGGGGGTGGGGGGTCGGTGTTTGCGTCCCCCTCACCCCCCCGAGGTGTCCCCAAATGTTGTCCCCACCCCGTGTCCCCCGTGCTCACCGGGTGCCGGGGGGTCGAGGCGCAGGCGCAGCTCGCAGGCGTGCCGGTACTGCTGCCACGCCGCCAGCGTCGCCTGGGCAGAGCGCTCGCCCTGCAAGGGGAACGGTGCCACCCCCAGGGCCACCACCGTGGGGACAATGCCGTGGGGACACCATCGTGGGGACACCACCATAGGGGGCACCAGTATGGGGACAATGCTATGGGGACATCAGCATGGGGGGCACCAGCATGGGGGGCACCACCATGGGGACACCACTATGGGGACACCACTATAGGGATGTCACTGTGGGGGCACCACCATGGGGACAATGCCATGGGGTCACCACCATGCGGACACCACTGTGGGGATGACATGGGGGGCACCAGCATGGGGACACCACCATGGGGGGCACGAGCATGGGGACAATGCCATGGGGTCACCACCATGGGGACACTACCGTGGGGTCACCACTATGGGGGGCACCAGCTTGGGGACATTGCCATGGGGACATCACCATGGGGGACATCACCATGGGGGACACCACTATGGGGACATCAGCATGGGGACACCACTGTGGGGATGACATGGGGAGCACCAGCATGGGGACAATGCCATGGGGACATCAGCATGGGGACACCACCATGAGGGGCACCAGCATGGGGACATTGCTATGGGGACACCACCATGGGGACAATGCCATGGGGTCACCACCATGGGGACACCACCGTGGGGTCACCACCATGGGGGACACCAGGATGGGGACACTGCCATGGGGCCACCCACCATGGGGCCACCACCTGGGGGGGGTCCTGGTGGTGATGGGGGGACCTGGGGGCAATGGGGGGGTCCCGGTGGTGATGGGGGGGGGTCCCAGGGGTGATGGGGTCTTGGGGGGGCCTGGGGGGTGTTGGGGTCCTGGGGGGGGACATGGGGGTGATGGGGGGGTCCCAGTGGCGAAGGGGGGACCAGGGTGGTGATGGGGTCCTGGGGGGGGTCCTGGTGGTGGTGGGGTCCTGGGGGGGACCTGAGGGCGATGGGGGGGTCCCGGGGGTGGTGGGGTCCTGGGGGGGACCTGGGGGTGACAGGGGGCTCCCGGTGGTGCTGTGGGTGTCCGGGGGGGGGGGGGTCCTCACCTCTGCCCCACGCAGGACCCTGGTGAGCAGGGGGGGGGCGTTTGCCCGGCGCCCCATGACGGCAACAGCAGCTCCTGGGGCGGTTGGGGGGGGGATGGAGGAAAAGGAGGGGGGGGGGGGCACCGGAGGGGATCGGTCCCGTGCCCCCCACCACCACCTTTCCCCCCCCCCCCCAAGGCCCCGCTTTTACCGGCGCCGCCCCCCCCCCGCTTTGACGCGTTCGTTTCCAGGGAGCCGCGGGAGGCGCCCGGCCGGCACGGGGCCCGACGGGGGGGTCCGGGACCCCCCCCCATTTCCCCACCGGGACCCCCCCACGCTACCAGGACCCCCCCCCTTTAAACCCACGACCCCCCCCCCCCCTCCCGGTGCCACCCCCGTCCCGTCGCACCGGAGCCCCGTGGGACACCGGAGCGGTGCCAGCCGTCGGGGGGGGGCTCCCAGCAGCCGCCTTCCCCCTTCGACCCCCCCCCGGTACCCCGAGCCCCCCCCCCGGTGCCCACACATCCCCCCCCCCCCTCTCCGGTCCCCCCGTGCCCCCCGGTGCCGCCACCGTTGCGCCCCCCCGGTGCCCTCCCGGTGGCCCCGTTCCCCTCCGCTTCACCCCGAGGCGCCCCCCCTCGGGTTCCCGTAGCCCCCCCACCAAAAAAAAAGCCGTTCCCCGGTGTGCCCCCCCCCTCCTCATCCCGGTGCCCGACCCCCCCCCCCCGGTTCTCCCGGTACCGGCTCGGCGCGGGGGCTCCGCCGCCCTCGGGGCACCGGCACCGGCTCCGGCGGCACCGCCCCCGGGAGAGGCGGGGCGGGGGCCATGGGGGGGGGGGGGCACCGAGGTGTGGGGGGGCCATCCCCAAAATCTCCCCCCCCCAGCCCCCCGTTATTACCCCCCCATCGTCCCCGTACCCCGCTCTTGCCACCTGCCCCCCCCCCCGAAGTGTCCCCACGCCCCCCCCACCCCCACCCCGTGGGACCCCCCCCACCTCGTGGGACCCCCCCCCTCTTCGTGGGACCCCCCCCATGTGTGTGTGACCCCCCCATCAATTTGGGCACCCCCCCAACTTGCCCCTCCCCCCCTCCACAGAGCCCCCCCGGCGCTCGCTGAGCCCCCCCCCCCGACACGCGTGGAATTGGGGGGGGGCTGCCCCCCCCACTGTACCCCATCAGCACCCAGTTGCCCCCCCCATTTACCCATTGCCCCCCCCATTATCCCATTACCCCCCCATTACCCTATTGACCCCCCCATTACCCCATTGCCCCCCCATTATCCCATTATCCCCCCATTACCCCATTATCCCCCCATTACCCCATTGCCCCCCCCATTTACCCCGTTGCCCCCCCATTATCCCATTACCCCCCCATTACCCCATTACCCCCCCATTACCCCATTGCCCCCCATTACCCCATTGCCCCCCCCATTTACCCCATTGCCCCCCATTTACCCCATTGCCCCCCCATTTACCCCATTGCCCCCCTATTTACCCCATTGCCCCCCCCATTATCCTAATGCCCCCCTATTGCCCCATTGCCCCCCATTACCTCCTGTGACCCCAAATCCCCCCCCCAGCTCCCTATTACCTCCAATTAACCCCCAGCCCCCCCAATTACCCCAATGCCCCCCCCAGCCCCTCATTACCCCATTGCTCCCCCCCTGTCCCCCATGACCCTAATGCTCCCCCTTGCCCCCATCACCCCATTGCCCCCCCAGTCCCCCATTGTCCCCTGTGACCCCAATGTCCCCCTATTGCCCCATTGCCCCCCATTACCCCCCATCACCCCATTACCCCCCCAGTCCCCCATTGTCCCCTGTTGCCCCAATGTCCCCCTATTACCCCATTACCCCCCCCATTACCCCCCATTAACCCCACCACCCCATTAACTGCGCACCCCATTAGCCCCCCCATCACCCCATTACCCCCCAGTCCCCCATTGTCCCCTGTGACCCCAATGCCCCTCTATTGCCCCATTGGCCCCCATTACCCCCCATCACCCCATTACCCCCCCATCACCCCCCAATACCTCCCCCCACCCCATTACTCCCCATCACCCCATTACCCCCCCATCACCCCATTACCCCCCATCACCCCATTGCCCCCCCTAGCCCCCAATTATCCCCAGTTATCCCAATGCCTCCCTATTGCCCCATTGGCCCCCATTACCCCCCATCACCCCATTGGCCCCCAATGCCCCCCCCACCCCATTACCCCCCATCACCCCATTACCCCCCCATTACCCCCATTGTCCCCTATGACCCCAATGCCCCCCTATTGCCCCCCATTACTCCCCATCACCCCATAACCCCATCACCCCATCACCCCCCCCATTACCACCCCACCCCATAACCCCATCACCCCATAACCCCCACCACCCCCCCACCCTCCCCTCCCCCAGCCAATCACACCCCCCTCAATTTGCATAAACCACGCCCCCTCCGTTTTCCATTCACTCCCGTGCGGCACACAACGGGTTAAACCCGACAGGGGGGAGAGGTGGGCGTGACCAGGCCGGGGATAGGCGTGGCCACGGCGGAGTGGGCGTGGCCACGGCGGAGGGCCTGGCTGCGGTGGGTGGGCGTGGCCACGGCGGCTGGGCCGAGACCAGGAGGGGGGCGTGGCCACGGCGGGAGGGACGAAGCCAGGAGAGGGGCGTGGCCACGGAAGGGGGCGTGGCTACAGCGGGGGGCGTGGCTTGCCCCCCCCCCCCCCTCGCCGCGCGGCGCTGAGGTCACGGCGCGCGCCGAGGATGGTGGCGGGCGCGTTCCCGATCGCCAAGCTGCTGACGCTGGGCGCGCGCCAGCTCAGCCGCCCCCTGGCCGCGCGCATCAAGGCCGGGGCCCGCGCCAGCCCCTTCTTCCGCGCCTACATCTGCCTGCCGCCGGCCCAGCGTGAGTGAGGCGGAAAGGGGGGGCTCCGCGGGGCGGCCAATGGGAGGGCGAGGCGGGTGAGCGGCGGCCAATGGGAGGGCGCGGCGGGCGGATGTTGGCCAATGGGAGGGAGAGGGGGGCGGGCGCAGGGAGGGCGGGGGGAAGGGGGGGAGTGACGGCGGAGTGGGCCAATGGGGAGAGGGGATGGGAGACGGTGGGAGGCCAATGGGAGGGCGCGGAGGGTGGGCGGGGGAAAGAGGGTGAGTGATGGCGGCGCGGTCCAATGGGGGGAGGCGCCGCGGAGGGCGGGCAGCCAATGGGAAGGCGCAGCGGGCGGGCGCGGGGAGGGCGGGGCGAAGAGTTGGATTGACGGCCGCGCGGCCCAATGGGGGGAGGCGCCGCGGGGTGGGGCGGCCAATGGGAGGAGGAGGCGGAGCGGGAGGGGGGTGACATTGAGCGGCGGCCCCGCAGTGTACCACTGGGTGGAGATGCGCGCCAAGATGCGGATCATGGGCTTCCGCGGCGCCGCCGTGAAGCCGCTCAACGAGGAGGCGGCGGCGGAGCTGGGCGCCGAGCTGCTGGGCGAAGCGATCGTGTTCGGCGTGGGCGGGCTCTGCATCTACCTGGAGTACGCGCGGCAGGCGGGGCAGGCCCGGCGCCGCGAGGAGGAGCAGGCCGCGGCGCTGCGCGAAATGGCGGCCGGCCTAGAGCGCATGCGCGCCGAGCTCGACGCGCTGAAGGCGGCCAGCGGAGGGGGCGGGGCCGAGGCGGGCGCTGCGCACGGCCCCGCCCCGGGCTCTGCACACGGCCCCACCCCCGGCGCTGCGCAAGGCCCCGCCCCCGGCCCCGCCCATTAAAGCGCCCTCGCGCTCTTCCCGCCGGCGGTCCCCTCGGGGGGCGGGGCCGCAGCGCGGGGGCGGAAAGGGGGCGGGGTAGGTGAGAGTGGGCGTGGCCTCCCACCCTTAAAAGGGGTTGCGGGCCCGGATTGGAGGGGCTGTGCAAAGTGGGCGGGGCGTGGGCCCTGCGGGGGGCGGGGCCTCGCTCAGCCCTAGCAGGGGGGCCCTTTGGATGGGGGCGGGGCTGGTCCCTTCGCGCGGGGGGCGGAGCCAAGGGGTGGGGGCGGGGCTGTGAAGAAGGGGCGTGGCCACGGGGAGTGGGCGGGGCCTCAGCCCCTCCTAGGGTCCACGTGGCTGAATGGGACGCCCCATTTGGGGGGGGGGGGAGTTGTGACCCCCATGTTCCCCCCCCAGTGACACCCGGGGGTCGCAGCCCCCCCCCACGGGGTCAGGTGACACCGAGTGACACAGGAGGGGGGTGTCCCATAGAAAAGAACCGCCTTTATTTGGGATTTTTGGGGGTGTGGAGGGGGGGGGGGGAGCAAATGGGGATAGGACCCCATTTACACCCCCCCCCCTTATTTTTCTTTTTAAAAAAAAGGTGAAAAAAATCAACAAAAGTGGCATAAAAAAAGAGCCTGAATGCGTGTGTGTGTGTGTTGGGGGGAGGGGCACAGTGTAGGGGGGGAGCAGCCCCCCCCCCTCGGCCGGTAAGGCACAGCCTGGGGGGGGGGGGTCCGGCCCAGTGACCCCCACCCCCCCCATCCACTGGCTGAGGGCTGGGAGGGGGAGTGCGGGGGGGGGGGGGGGGGGGTTGGGGGTGCTAGGGGGCACCCCGCTTCCGCAGCTCCACCACGAATGCTGGGGGGGGGAGAGGTGGTGTCATTTGGGGGGGGCCCTTAAGGTGCCCCCCCCCATTTTCCTACAGCCCTCAGCTTCCCCCTTGCCCCCCCATTTTCTCCTCTGCTCCCCCCATCTGTCTATGCCCGTCCTTTACCTCATAGCCCCCCCCATTACCATATTGCCCCCCCCCATGCCCCTCATTTCCCCATGGCCCCCCCATTTCCCCCCCCCAGCACCCACCCTCAATGATCTCCTCCTTCATCTTCTGCAGCTCCCGCCGCACCTCCTCCAGCAGCTCCTGCACAGGACAAAGGTTGGGGGGGGGTCCCCAAATTACCCCATCATGACACCCCCAAATCTTCTGCCCCCACCCTCAATACCTGTTTGAGCCGTTCCAGGTCGGGCTCATCCGCAGCACTGGGGGGCTCGCTGGGGGCAGCTGACTTCATCCTGGTGGGGGGGGTGGGGCAGGTTGGGGACCCCCCAACATCACCTGAGCCCCCCCCAGGTTATTCCCAGCCCCCCCCCAATCAACCCAGCACCCCCATATTCCCTTCCTGGACACCCCCAACCCACCCCCCAATCCTTTCGCAAGCACCCCCCCACCCACATATCCCCCCCCAAGGTGCCCCCAACCCTACCTCGTGCACACTCCCAAATCTCCTGCACCCCCCCCAAAAAAAATCCAGCCTCTATACCCATCCCCTCCCCCAAATAAGCCCCCCCAAACCCCCACACCCCCCCCAAACCGGCCCCCACCTGGGCAACGTGCTGCTCGCCTTCTCCCACGGCCTCCTCACAGGCTCTGCGGGGAGAGGGCAACGAATTGGGGGGGAGGGCGCGACCCCCACCCCCAAAAAAAGCCCCCTAAACCCGCCCGCACCTGCAGGACTACAACTCCCAGCATGCCTCGCTGCTGCCCCCCCACGGCTGGGCATGCTGCGGGCAGCAGCGGGGCATGCTGGGAGTTGTGGTCCCCGCACTCACCCGCGGGCTGCGCTGCGGTCCTAGCGCCCGGCTCCGCGTCGTCCTAAAGGGGTTGGGGGGGGGGGGGGGGTCTTGAATTGGGGCTGGGGGGGGGGGGCACCCCAAAACCGACCCGGGGGGGGGGGCCACGGGGGGGGGGGCGACCCTCACGTTGGTGCCGTCCTCGTCCTTCTTTGGCGCTGGCTTGTCCCCCTGCAGGGTGGCCTTCCTCCTGGGGGGGGGGAGATTTTGGGGTGGGGGGGGTCAATATGGAAAAAGGATGCCCCCCCCCCCCCCCAAAAAAAAGACCCCCCCCCGAATTTGCCCTCACCGTCGGGCCAGCATGGCGCTCATCTCCTCCATCAAGCCCCCCCCGCCCCCCCCACCCTTGGGGGGGGCGGCAGGGGGGGGCCCCCCGCTGGGTGCCTCATCCTGGGGGGAGAAATGGGGTGAGCTGACCCCCCCCCCAAAATTTTTAACCCCCCCCCCCCCCCAAATTTTTAACCCCCTTACCTTGCCGACTTTCCTGAGTTTAGCCCCCGCGATAGCAGCAGCGAAGCCGGAGCCCCCCCCCGAGCCCCCCCCGGCAGCCCCCGCACCCCCAGGTAAGGGGGGGGCTGGCGGGACCCCAGCGGTGGGGGGGGGTCCTGGCGGTGGGGGGGGGCCCGGAGGCGGGGGGGGGCCGGGTGGTGGGGGGGGTCCCCCTGGGGGTCCGGCTGGAGCAGCTGGAATTGGGGGGAAAAGGTTTTTTTTTTTTTTTGGGGGGGGGGGGGGGGGGGGTAGGGGTGAGCCCCCACTTGTGGGTTTTTTTTTTTGGTGGGGGGGGGCTTGGGACCCCCCCCAATCACCCACCTGTAGCCGCCACACGCCGCTCTGGCTCCTCCGGTGCCTGCCTGGGGGGGGGTAGAGGGTCAGATCTGGCCCCCCCCCAAGGCACAGGGACCCCCCCCCAAAGCACAGGGACCCCCCCCCACTGGAATAGGACCCCCCCCCCATGACACACAGACCCCCAGCACCCCCCCCACAACCCCCTATAAGGTTAACCACCCCCCCAGGACACCCACAGACCCCACCCTGAGTGGGGGGGGCACCCACAGATGCCCCCCCCCAACAGGACCCCCCCCCAAAACATGGGACCCCCCCAATAGAACACAGACACCCCCAAAAACACCCCCCAAACCCCCCCAGCACAGGGTGTCCCCCCCAAATACGCTGCCCCCCCAGCACCCATTGATCCCCCCAGCACCCATGGGCCCCCCCAAGCACCCATGGGCCCCTCCCCAGCACCCATGGGCCCCCCCCCATATTTTTATTTGGGGGGGGGGGCACCCACCTCTCCTGGCTCTCCTCGGGGGGCTCCGGCTCCGTCCAGGGCTGCGAGGGTCCTATTGAGGAGGGGGGGGGGGGTCAGAGGGTGTGCGTATAAAGAGGGGGGGGGCATTCAGGGGTGCCCCCCCCCAGGCCCCACCCAAGGGTGCTCACCCTCCTCCAGCGCCTGCAGCGCCCGCAGGACGGCGGCGGCGAAGAGGGCGGCCTCGCGGGGGGCGCTGAAGCTGAGCCCCCAGACCCAGCGGGACCCCCGCCACTGGTGGAACTGGGGGGTGGCCTGGCTGTAGCGCAGCCCCCGCCCCAGCGGGCAGTTCAGCACCACCTGTGGGGGGGGGGGGATAGTGAGCACCCATGGGTGCACCCCAGCACCCATGGGTGCTCCTTAAACCTCCCTCCCTGCGCCCATGAGGGTCCCGTAATCCCCCCCCATTTTAATGGGTTTCCCCTAATACCCCCCCCTAAGCACCCACGGGTACTATAGCACCTTGCCCAGCACCCATGGGTGCACCCCAGCACCCATGGGTGCTCCTTAAGCCTCCCTCTCTGCGCCCATTAGGGTCCCGTAACCCCCCCTCCATGTTAATGGGTGTCCCATATTCCCCCCCCCAAGCACCCAGGGGTCCTATAGCACCCCGCCCAGCACCCATGGGTGCCCATACCCAAAGTTACCCCACCCCCCCACATGCCCTATAACCCCTCACCACCACCCATAGGTGCCCCGTAGCCCCCCCGCATCCCTCACAACCCCCTTAACCCCTGCACCCACAGGTGCCCCCTTGCCTCCCCCGCCCCCCCCAGCACCCATGGGTGCCCCCACCTGCTGGTCGGGCTGCATCTTGCGCCCCACCAGGCGGAAGGCGTGGTTGCCGGGGTGGTGGTAGAGCTGGACGCAGCTGGGGGTCTGGGGGCCCCCCCCCGCCGCCACCCACTGCTTCTGGGCCTCGTCGTAGAGCAGCACCGTGGCGCGGGCGCTGCACAGCACCGTCTCGCTGCAGGGGGCACCCATGGGTGGGGGGGGCAGGACATCAGCACCAGAACCCAACATGGGATCCCCCCCCCCCACTGTATGTGCGAATGGGGATCCCCCCCCCAGCACCCATGGGTATGGGACCCCCCAGCACACGCCCAGCACCCATGGGTGGGGGTAGCACCCCCAGTATGGGCACCCATGGGTGGGGGGGCATGGCATCAGCACCAGCACCCATCATGGGACCCCCCCCCAGCTGTACACGTAGAAGGGGATCCCCCCCCCCCCCCAACTAGCACCCAAGGGTGGGGGGCCATGGGTATGGGACCCCCCAGGACACGCATGACACCAGGGGGCACCCATGGGTGCTGACACCCCAGAAAGGGACCCCCCCAGAACCGGTACCCACAGGTGTGACCCCCCCCAGCACCCATGGGTGGGGGGCCATGGGTATTGGACCCCCCAGGACACGCACGACACCAGGGGGCACCCATGGGTGGGGGGAAGCGCCCAATATGGGCACCCATGGGTGCTTGCACCCCAAAATGGGAACCTCCCCAGTACCGGTACCCACAAATGAGGAACCCCCCCCTCCCCCAACACCCTCTCCACTATCACCCATGGGTGGGGGCCATGGGTATGGGACCCCCCAGCACCCACCCAGCACCCATGGGTGGGGGGAGCCCCCCAATACGGGCACCTATGGGTGCTAACACCCCAGAAAGGGACCCCCCCAGAACCAATACCCACAGGAGTGAACCCCCCAGCACCCATGGGTGGGGGACAAAGGCTATGGGACCCCCCCAGCACCCATGGGTGGGGGGAGCACCCCCAATACAGACACCCATGGGTGCCTCCACCCCAAAACAAGCCCCCCCCCGGGTACCAGCCCCCCCCCAGCCCCCTCCCCCAGGGGTGAGCCCCCCCCAGGGCACCGGCACCCATGGGTGGGGGCACCCCAACACTTGGGGTTCCCCTCGGGGTGCTGCCCCCCCCCGCCCCCCCCCTTTTTCCTTCCTCTTCCCAACGGCTCCGGCCGCGGCCCCGCCCCTGGGCGGGCACATCCTGGAGGGGGGGGGGGGGCAGTGTTTGTGGCGGCCCTACCCAAACACCCCCGGACCCCCCCGGTGCCCCCCCCTCCCCCGGTAAAGCCCTCGGTCCCCTCACTGCTACCGGGACCCCCCCCGGGGGTTTCCGGGCCCCCCCCGGTGCCATTGACCCCCCCCCCAGGTGCTTCCGAGCCCCCTCCCCGGTGCTACCGGGGCCCCTCCCGGTACTACCGGGGCCCCCCCGGTGTTACCGGGACCCCTCCCGGTACTTCGGGTCCCCCCCGGTGCCACTGACCCCCCCCCCCCCCCCGGGTCTTCTGAGCCCCTCCGGTGCTACCGGGACACCTCCCGGTACTTCAGGTCCCCCCCCCGGTACTACCGGAACCACCCCTGTGCTACGGGGACGCCCCCGGTGCCACTTTACCCCCCCCCCCAGGTGCTTCCGATTCCCTCCGGTACTACCGGAACCCCCCCGGTGCCACTGACCCCCCCCCCCCAGGTACTACCGAGCCCCTCCGGTGTTACTGGGACCTCTCCCGGTACTTCAGGTCGCCCCCCCCGGTACTACCGGAACCCCCCCGGTGCCACTTTACCCCCCCCCAGCTGCTTCCGAGCCCCTCCGGTGCTACCGGGACCCCCCCCCGGTGCCACCGGTGCCCTCCCCCATGGCTTCCGATCCCCTCCGGTACTACCGGAACCCCCCCGGTGCCACTGATCCCCCCCTCCCAGGTGCTTTCGAGTCCCTCCGGTGCTACCGGGACCCCTCCCGGTACTTCAGGTCCCCTCCCGGTACTACCGGAACCCCCCTGGTGCCACTGATCCCCCCCCCCCAGGTGCTTCCGAGCCCCTCCAGTGCTACCGGGACCCCCCCCCGGTGCCACCGGTGCCCTCCCCCATGGCTTCCGATCCCCTCCGGTACTACCGGAACCCCCCCGGTGCCACCGGTCCCCCCCCCCCGGGGCTTCTGAGCCCCTCCGGTGCTACCGGGACCCCTCCCGGTGCTACCGGAGCCCCCCCAGCCCCCCCCCCGGAGCCAATTCCCGGTGCTTCCGGCCCGGTTCCCGGTGCGGGAGGGGCTGGGCCCGGGCCTGGCCGCTCACCTCATGCTGGCGGCGGCGGCTGGGGCCGGGCCGGGCCCTTCCGGTAGCGGCGGCGGCGGCAGCGGCGGGGCGGGACCGGGGAAAGGGGGGGGGAGGGGGGGGCGAAGGACCCGGCGGCCGCGACCCGGCGCTAAGCCACGCCCCCTTTTTCCTGGCCACGCCCATTTCCCCGCCACATCCCATTCGTTTAGACCACGCCCTCTGTGCGAGGACACGCCCCTTTCGCGTGACCACGCCCTTTTTGCTATGCCCAGCTCCTTCCACCAGGCCACACCCCTTTCCATAGGCCACGCCCTCTTCGCTTCGCCGCGCCCCCCGTCCCTTTAGCCACGCCCCCTTCGGTCGGCCCGGCCCCCCGCTCTAAAGGCAGCGGCCTCCTTAAAATGGCGACGCCCCGAAGTGGGGCCCACCACCAGGGAGGGGTTAAAAGGGGCACCTGGTGCCCCCCCCCGGGGTCCTCCCAGAACCCACAGTGCAAATCCTGGCTCTACGTGGGACCAAATACCCCCAAATTAACCCTAATGCCTGAGAACGAATCCCTCAAGCGTATCATGAATCCGAGAATCCCCAAATATCCCCACAAGGGACCCATAGGGATCACCAAGACCAATTCCTGGCTCCGTATGGGAAAAATCACCTAAAAATTAACCCAAATCTCTAAGAATAAATCCCTCAAGCGTGTCTAGAACCCTAAAATCCTCGAATATCCCGAGCTGGAAGGGATATTGAGGTCCCAGTGATCCTTGTGGAATCCCACAAGGATCACCGGGACCAACTCCTGGCTCCATATGGGACCAAAGACCTGAAAATTAACCCAAATGTTATAAATGAAGTCTCAACTCAATCTGAATTTAGTAATATTTATAAAAGAATATTTATAAAAGGCAAGTAAACAGCACTGGGTGTGCGGGGAGTCTACGCTCTATCAACATGCACACACAAATATCAAATATTCTAAATATACAGAATATTGCTTTTAAATACTAAACCCGAGTACACCAAAACATTTGTACAATCAGGAAAGGTAACAAACAATCCTTTAAGTTTATTACTATACAAATATTTATTGTGTATTACAACTGTCAATGTCCGTGACTGGGGGAGCAGAGTTGGCCTGGCTGAAGTGCTCCCATATCTTCCATGACTTATAACAGTCTCCATTTCCCATTCCTTTTTCTTAATTACAGTCTCCATTTTCCATTCCTTTTGAACAATATGTCTTGCTTTAAGTTGTCAAGAAACTCGGCCTTCAGGCCTTATGGATCCTGTTCTTCCTGGATTGAAGAAAAACACATCCATCTCCTTTTCAAGGCCGTAGGGCCTAGGCCAAAAGGCACGTCCAGGTCACCAGGGGCATAACAGCAAAGGCCTTCGATGGCTGTAGCAGCAGAGGGGCCGATGGCGTGGCAGAAGGAGCAGTAAAGGAGCCCGCAGCTCCCTCACTATCTGGCAAACCACACGTTTCTGATTGTGGCCCCACACGGCTCTGTAAGGCCTCAGAGACTGCTCGCCAGGTGCCGAGCAATCCCACTGCAACCTTGTCGTTTTTAGTTGCAGAGTCCCACACCTTACAATAAATTTGGTCCCGTATTTCAGGCTCATAAACTGATTGTTAATAAGGAGAATGAGCTGTGAGGTGACCAGGACAGTCTTTGTTCCTAAGGACGTATGGTTCCCCATATGAGCAGCGAGGGGCAGTTGTGTGCTGGCTCCACTTCTCTCAGCTCCAGCTTCTGCCCAGCTCCAGTGCCTATTTCCAGAACTTTCTGTAGAGCTTCTTTGAGCTGACTCTGGCCGAACCCATCTCCATGAGGCGATCAAAGTGCCTGTTCCCGTCCTGGTCTCCATTCTGCCAGCCTGTTCCTCTTCATTCCTTCTTTCTGCTTCTTTATCGGTGACAGAACTTCATCGTGTTGCCTTTATCTTGAGGGCAGGCTCCCCTCTTTTCCCCTTCTCCCCACAGCAGTTCTTTTCAAAACAACTTTTCATTGCTCAAACAACTTTGATTGTAACAGCAACAGCAAACACCCAGAAACTTCCATGCCTTAATGGCTGGAGAACAAGAAACCCGAGTCTCCTGAATCACCCTTCTTGGTTCCCTCTAAACTCTTTTACATTCCTGATGGCCTCCTCATTAACAGTCTGATGTTATCTCAACCATGGGTCTTTCCAAGCCCCATGGCCACACTCCCAAATCTCCCCCTTCTTTATTACTATCAACCATTATCTCCACACGAATTACCACTCCATATATCACAATCCCTCCTCTTCTTTTGCGTATCATTAATTCGTGTCTTTTTTTTCAAATTTGTGTCTTTTTTTTCAAATTTGGCCAAGGCCAATTGAACCACAAGAGAACGCTTTCACAATATTCTCTGCAAGATTTATAAACAAGTTTTTAACAATTGCTGGAATCCCACATCTAGAATATTTCACCCAACTCATTGTTCCACAAGGTGTATACTAATCATCCCCAGCAGCATCACACACATCAAATTCGATTGATCCAAGTAGATAACCAATCCTCTAGGTATATTTCCCAGCTATTATTTTGATCGCTACAATTAGCATCCAACAGGGGTAGCTCTGCCCTGATATACTTCCGAATCCCACCCAACCGAATGGTATCTTCGTTTGGGTCTTGCGCGCAGAATTACGGGTCACAAAATAAGAGTTCTTGGTTCTTTACTTGCCTCTTACGTTCGAAATCTTGTTGGACTCTAGCACCGCTATCGGCAAGGGCCACTGTGTGGGGCGCCTCCCTTTACCGGTCACAGATCCAAAGTCCAAGAAGATCACGTCGGGGTCACCAATTTGTTATAAACGAGGTCTCGACTCAATCTGAATTTTGTAATATTTATAGAACAAATATTTCCAAAAGGTAGAAAAGCCATAAAAGGTAGAAAAGCTATAAAAGGTGTAAAAGGCAAGTAAACAGCGCTGGGCGTGCGGGGAGTCTACGCTCCACCATGTACTGGGTCTGGCATTCTGGGGGAACTTTCTGAATCTGATGATTTTCTGAATCTCCTGCTGGTCTTGCAGGAGACCTGGTCTTCTAAGGGCAGCAACCGGCCAGCAGAGGACACCTTGCTGGAAGAAGGTGACATCCCAGATGAGGACAGCATCCTATCTGAGGATGGCGAGGGGAGCCTGGACGACCTGCTGGATGTGGAACGCAGCCTGTCAGAGGACATGGAAGTGTCACAGCCCATCCATGAGGCCCAGTTGCTGGAGAAAGCCGGTAAATGAGGGTCCCTGTGAGACAAGGTGGGGGCCCAGCGTGGGAGAGAGTTGGGGGACCCCATCCCGTCCCGTCCCGTCCCGTCCCATCCCATCCCATCCCATCCCATCCCATCCCATCCCATCCCATCCCATCCCATCCCATCCCATCCCATCCCATCCCATCCACCTGCGGTGGGGCCGGGCAGCGAGAGGCACCCGCGGGGAGTAATTAGGCCCTATGGGCCTTCAGGACCCTCCCAGTGCCCCCCAGTAATGCCTATGGGCCTTCAGAACCCTCCCAGTGCCTCCCAGTAATGCCTATGGACCTTCAGGACCCTCCCAGTGCCTCCCAGTAATGCCTA
Organism: Aythya ferina; assembly: GCF_964211825.1. Lineage (NCBI taxonomy): Eukaryota > Metazoa > Chordata > Aves > Anseriformes > Anatidae > Aythya > Aythya ferina. Next base: position 568,336 of record NC_140332.1, read on the forward strand.
TGGGCCTTCAGTACTCTCCCAGTGCCCCCCCAGTATTGCTCAGAGCTCCCCAGCACCCTCCCAGTGCCCCCCAGTATTGCTCAGAGCCCCCCAGCACCCTCCCAGTGCCCCCCAGTAATGCCTATGGACCTCCAGTACTCTCCCAGTGCCCCCCCAGTATTGCTCAGAGCCCCCCAGCACCCTCCCAGTGCCCCCCAGTAATGCCTATGGACCTTCAGTACTCTCCCAGTGCCCCCCCAGTATTGCTCAGAGCCCCCCAGCACCCTCCCAGTGCTCCCCAGTGCTGTCTTCAGCCCCCTCAATTCTGTTCCAATGCGCCCCAGTAATGCCTGGAGACCCCCCCAATTCCCTCCCAGTGACCCCAGTGCTGTCCTGAGTGTCCCCAGTTTCCTCCCAATGCGTCCCAGTGTTGCTTAGAGCCCGCCAGCACCCTCCCAGTGCCCCCCCCCCAGTAATGCCTGAGGATCTTCAGCTCTCTTCCAGCGCCCCCCAGTGTCGCTCAGAGGTTCCCAGCACTCTCCCAGTGCCCTCCAGTAATGCCCAGGGACCTCCTGTAGGCATTACTGGTGGGCACTGGGAGAACACTGAGAGGCTCTAGACAGCAATGTGGGGCACTGGGATGTTATCGAGGGGCTCTGTGCAGTACTGGGGGGCACTGGGAGAGTACTGGGGGGCTCTAGCTACTTCTAGGTGGGTACTGGTGGCTCAGGGGAGCACTGGGAGGGTACTGGGTGGTCTCCAGGCAGTGCTGGGAGGCACTGGGAAGGAATTGGTATGCTCTGGGCATCACTTGGGGACACTGGGAGGGTACTGGGATGCACTAGATGCGTACTCTGGGGACTGTGGGGAGCACTGGGTGGAACTGTGAGCACACTGGGGCACGGGGGCCAGCACTGGGGGTTACTGGGAGGGTACTGGTGACCTCTGGGCAGAACTGGGGGACACTGGGAGGGAGCAGAGGGGTCTCTAGGCATTACTGCGGGTCACTGGGAGGGTGCTTGGGGACTCTGAGCAATACTGGGGGGAACTGGGAGAGAACTGGGGGCACTCAGGACAGAACTAGGGGGCACTGGGAGGGAACTGGGCATCTCCGGTCCTTACCGGGGAGGCACTGGGAGGGTACTGGGGGTCTCCAGGCATTACTGGGGGGCACTGGGAGGGCTCTGAGCAATACTGGGGTGCACTGGGAGGGAACTGGGTGTGTCTGGTCCTTACCGGGGGGGCACTGGGAGGGAACTGGGCATCTCTAGTCCTTACTGGGGGGGCACTGGGAGTGATCTGGGCGTCTCCAGTCCTTACTGGGGGGCACTGGGAGGGCTCTGAGCAATACTGGTGGGCACTGGGAGGGAACTGGGTGTGTCTGGTCCTTACCGGGGGCGACACTGGGAGTGTACTGGGAAGGGGGGGGGCTCCGCTCTCCGCTTCCCCCCCCCCCCGGCCCCGCCCGTACCCCGCCCCCCGGCCCCCTCCCACCCCCCCCAATCCCCCCCCCCGCCGCCGCCGCCGCCCTTTGTCCGCCGCCGCCGCCGCGGGCCCCGCCATGGCGCCGCGGTGATGCGCGGCGGGGCCGGGGGGGGGGAAGCGGGGGCCGGGGGCAACCGGGAGCCTGATGCCGGGGCCGCCGCCATGGGGCAGGTCCTGGGCTTCGCCCACTGCAGTACGGAGCGGTACCGGGAGCGGGGGGGGGCGGGGGGGGGAACCGGGAGGGGATGGAGGGGATGGGGGGGTACCGGGGATGGAACCGGGAGGGGATGGGGATGGGGATGGGGGGGGCACCGGGAGGGGATGGGGGGGGTACCGGGGATGGGGGACACCGGGAGGGACCGGGGATGGGGAACCGGGAGGGGATGGAGGGGATTGGGGGGGCACCGGGGATGAGGGGGGTACCGGGAGGGGATTGTGGGGGTACCGGGAGGGGATGGGGGGGGTACCGGGAGGGGATGGGGGGGTGGGGGGGGCACCGGGAGGGACCGGGGATGGGGAACCGGGAGGGGATGGAGGGGATTGGGGGGGTACCGGGAGGGGATGGGGGACACCGGGAGGGACCGGGGATGGAAACGGGAGGGGATGGAGGGGATGGGGGGGCACCGGGGATGAGGGGGGTACCGGGAGGGGATGGGGGGGTACCGGGAGGGGATGCGGGGTGGGGGGGTACCGGGATGGAACCGGGAGGGGATGGAGGGGATTGGGGGGGCACCGGGAGGGGATGGGGGACACCGGGGATGGGGAACCGGGAGGGACCGGGAGGGGATGGGGGTGATGGGGGGGCACCGGGAGGGGATGGGGGGGGTACTGGGAAAGGATGGGGGGGGTACCGGGAGGGGATGGGGGGGCTACCGGGTATGGAAACGGTGATGGGGGACCGGGAGGGGATGGAGGGGATGGGGGGGCACCGGGAGGGGATGGGGGGGGTACTGGGAGAGGATGGGGGGGTACCTGGGATGGGAAACCGGGAGGGACCGGGAGGGACTGGGCGGGGATGGGGAACCGGGAGGGGGGGCACCGGGAGGGGATGGAGAGGGTGGGGGACACCGGGGATGGGGAACCGGGGGGGGGGGACACCGGGAATGGGGGCACCGGGAGAGGATTTAGGGGATGGGGGGGGTACCGGGAGGGGCTGCAGGGGATGGGGGCACCGGAGGGCAGGGTGGGGTACGGGGAGTGTCCGGGGGGGGGGCGGGGGGGGCACCCGTAATGAAGCCACGGGGACACAGTGGGCATAGGGGTGCGGGGGGGGCAGGTTTGGGGGGCACCTGCCACTGAGGGGGGGCAATACGGATGCTTGGGGGGGGGGCAAGCCTTGTAGGGTGACCCCATGCCCCCCCCCGTCCCCCTCTTTTTTTCCCCCCCCCCCCCCAGAAGAGGCTCCATCCACGGCCTCCACCACGCCGGACTCCACGGAGGGTGAGTGGGGCCGAGCCCCCCCCCAGCCCAAATTAGGGTGACTGTGGGGGGGGGGGGAGCAACCCCCTGACCCCCCCCCCATCCCTATTTCCCCCCCCCCCCCCTTCAAGGCAGCCCCGAGGAGCCGGATTTCCCCGAGCTGCAGGCGGCACCGGAGCCCCCCGAGGAGGAAGAGGAGGATGAAGATGCGGAGGTGGCGGCGGGGGGGGGCCGGGGCCCCCCCCGGGAACTCACTTTCTCCTACATCGCCTTCTCCGGGGGGGGGGGGGGGGGGGCAAGGCGAGACGGCTCCCCGAGGTCGTCGGGACCCCCGCCGGGGTCGCCCCCCCCGCCTGAACCCCCCCCCACCCCGGGGGCCGGACCCCCGCGCTTCTGCTCGTGCCCCCCCCCCCCCCACGAAGTGCCCGGGGGGGCCAGGGGGGGGCCCTTCGGTGCTGGCAGACCCCGTGCCCAGGGAGCCCCCACCGAGCCTGGGTATGGGGGGAAATGGGGGGGGGGTAAAATGATGGGGGGGGGGCAAAATAATGGGGAGGGGGTGATGGAGGGGATGGGGGGGGGAAGGGAGGGTGTTGGGGGGGGGCAGGTGATGGGGGGGTGACCTGGGGGGTCTTAGGGTGCTGGGGGGGGGGGCAGAGGGGGCTGGTTACTGGGGGGGTCTTGGGAGGGGGGGGGGGCTCAGGGCACTGCTTGTGCCCCCCCCCCACAGCTTCTCCCCCTCCCCTTCTCACAGCAGCACCCGTGGGGCCCCCCCAGCCGCCCGCTCTGCCCCCCCCGCCTGCAGGGGGAGCCCCTGGAGCCCCCCCGCTGGAGCCCCCCCCGGCCCCCCCCCAAATCCTCGAGGGGCCCCCGCCCCCCCCCGACCAATCGCCGAGCCCCACAGGAGCTGACGTCCTGGGTGAGCAGCCAATCAGGGCCCCGGGATGCATTTTTTGGGAGGGGGGGGGGACCTTGGGGAGGGGGGGGGGGGCAGGAATCCGGTTGCAGGGTGGGGCGCGATTGGTGGCTAAAAATAGGGGGGGGGGAGGCCCCCCCCCTGCACACAGCACCCGAGGCGCCATGGAGGGGCAAGGTGGGTGGGGGGGCCCCCCCCAAGCCTTTTGGGACCCCCCCCGGCCCTTTGGGACCCCCCCCAGCCTTTTGGGACCCCCCCCGGCTTTTTGGGACCCCCCCCAAAGCTTTGTTGGCCCCCCCCTGTGCTGGGGGCTGGGGACTGGGAGCACTGGGATGTACTGGGGGGAGACTGGGGGCGCCGGGAGAGGCCGTGGGGGGGGGCTGGGGACGTTGAGGGGGGCACTGGGAGGAACTGGGGATGTGGGGAGGGGGCTGGGTGGGGGTACTGGGGGTTACTGGGAAGTACTGGGAGGTTCTGGAGGGGATACTGGGAGTATGGGGGGGGTCTTAAAGGAGTCTGGGAAGGGGGGGAACATGGGGGGCACTGGGAGGGGTCTGCGGGGGGCACTGGGAGGCACTGGGAGCACGCTGGGGGCACTGGGGTGATCTGGAGGGGATAGTGGGTGGACACTGGGAGCACTGGGGTGACACTGGGACTATCAGAGGGGCACTGGGGGGACCTGGAGGGGCTTCTGGGGAGACTCTAGGGCTACTGGGAGCACTGGGGTGACCGGGGGGCGCTACTGGGGAGACTCTAGGGACTCTGGGGTGACCCAGAGGGGCTACTGGGAGCACTGGGGTGACACTGGGACTATCAGATGGGCACTGGGGTGACCTGAAGGGGCTACTGGGAGCACTGGGGTGTCCTGGGGTGGCTACTGGGGAGACTCTAGGGACTCTGGGGCGCCCCAGAGGGGCTACTGGGAGCACTGGGGTGACACTGGGACTATCAGATGGGCACTGGGGTGACCTGGAGGGGCTACTGGGAGCACTGGGTCGCCCCAGGGGGGCTACTGGGAGCACTGGGGTGACACTGGGACTATCAGATGGGCACTGGGGTGATATGTAGGGGCTTCTGGGGAGACTCTAGGGCTACTGGGGTGACCCGGAGGGGCTACTGGGAGCACTGGGGTGACCTGGAGGGGCTACTGGGGAGACTCTGAAGACTCTGGGGCGACCCAGAGGGGCTACTGGGAGCACTGGGGTGACACTGGGACTGTCAGAGGGGCACTGGGGTGACCTGAAGGGGTTACTGGGAGCACTGGGGTGACCAGGGGAGGCTACTGGGGAGACTCTAGGGATGCTGGGGTGACCCAGAGGGGCTACTGGGAGCACTGGGGTGACCTGGAGGGGCTACTGGGGAGACTCTGAAGACTCTGGGGCGACCCAAAGGGGCTACTGGGAGCACTGGGGTGACACTGGGACTGTCAGAGGGGCACTGGGGAGACCCTAGGGGCACTGGGATGACCTGGAGGGGCTACTGGGAGCACTGGGGTGACCTGGAGGGGCTACTGGGGAGACTCTGGGGCCTCTGGGTCGCCCCAGAGGGGCTACTGGGAGCACTGGGGGACCCGCTGGGAGGCCCTGGCACCCACACCAGTATCCCCGCAGTGTGGGAGCTGCTGTACTGGCGCGCCCCGGGGCGCTCGGCGCTGGCGCTGGCGGGGACGCTGGGCACCCTTGGGTGCTTGGCGCGCTTCAGCGCCGTCAGCGTGGGCGCCTACGGGGCGCTGGCGGTGCTGGGGGTCACCCTCCCCCTGCGCCTGCACCAGGCGGCCCTAAGGGCGCTGCGCCGCGCCCCCCCCGAGCACCCCCGGTGAGTGGCACCCCCCGAAATCCCACCCCAAATCCTCCGGGGTGTCCCCGGCCCTATGGGATCGGGGGGGGGTTTGGGGATCGGCGGCCCCGTGGGTTGGGGTGGCCCCCGGGGTCGGTGGCCCCGTGGGTTGGGGTGGCCCTTGGGATCCCCATCCCTGTGTTTTGGGGTGGCCCTGTGGTTTGGGGTGGCCCCTGGGATCCCCATCCCCATGGTTTGGGGTGTCCCCTGGGGTCCCAGTCCCTATAGGATTGGGGTGTCCCCTGGGATCCCCATCCCCATGGCATTGGGGTGTCCCCTCCTGTCCCTATCATGGGACGTCCCCTCCTGTCCCCATCCCCGTCACATCGGGTGTCCCCTGGGGTCCCCATCCCCATGACATTTGGGTACCCCCTGGCATCCCCATCCCCATGCCATGGGGTGTCCCCTCTTGTCCCCATCCCCATGACATTTGGGTACCCCCTGGGATCCCCAACCCCATGGCATTGGGGTGTCCCCTCCTGTCCCCATCCCTGTGACATTGGGGTGTCCCCTCCTGTCCCCATCCCCATGACATTTGGGTACCCCCTGGCACCCCAACCCCATGACATGGGATGTCCCCTCCTGTCCCCATCCCCATCACATTGGGTGTCCCTTCCTGTCCCCATCCCTGTGACATTTGGGTACCCCCTGGGATCCCCAACCCCATGGCATTGGGGTGTCCCCTATTGTCCCCATCCCCATGACATGGGACGTCCCCTCCTGTCCCCATCCCTGTGACATTGGGGTGTCCCCTGGGGTCCCCATCCCCATGAGTCCCCATCCCCATGACATTTGGGTACCCCCTGGGATCCCCAACCCCATGCCACGGGGTGTCCCCTCCTGTCCCCATTCCCATGACATGGGACGTCCCCTCCTGTCCCCATCCCCATGGCATTGGGGTGTCCCCATCCCCATCACATTGGGTGTCCCCATCCCTGTGACATTGGGGTGTCCCCTCCTGTCCCCATCCCCATGACATTTGGGTACCCCCTGGCATCCCCAACCCCATACCGCACAACATCCCCTTGCACGACCCCCCCACACCCCGGGGTGGCCCTGCCCGTCCCTATGTCCCTATTCCCACCCCCCGGGTGACCCCATGGGTGGCCGTCCTTGTCCCCAGGGGCCATGGGGCCGCTGTGGGGCTGAGCCCCGAGCAGCAGCAGCGCTGGGCCCGGCGCCTGGGCCGCCACCTGGCCGCCGCCACCCGCACCCTCACCCGCCTCTTCCTCGTCCACAGCATCCCCGAGTCCCTCAAGGTGACAGGGGGGGGACACGGGGGTGGCAGTGGGGTCACGGGGGGCAGTGGGGTCACGGGGGTAGGGGGGGCACGGGGGGCAGCGGGGTTGTAGGGGAAGGTTGGGGTTGTAGGGGAAGATTGGGGTTGTAGGGGATTATTAGGGTCACAGGGGGACATTGGGGTCATGGGGGGCACGGGGGGGGCACGGGGGGGCATGGGGGAGACAGCGGGGTCACGGGGGGTAGGGGGGGCACGGGGGGCAGCGGGGTTGTAGGGGAAGGTTGGGGTTATGGGGAAGATTGGGGTTGTAGGGGACATTGGGGTCATGGGGGATAGGAGGGGGCATTGGGGTCACAGGGGGCAGGGGGAGTCACGGGGGGCAGCAGGGTTGTAGGGGAAGATTGGGGTTGTAGGGGATTATTAGGGTCACGGGGGGACATTGGGGTTATGGGGGGACATTGGGGTTGTAGGGGATTATTAGGGTCACGGGGGGACATTGGGGTTAGGGGGGGACATTGGGGTTTAGGGGAAGATTGGGGTTGTAGGGGACATTGGGGTCACAGGGGACAGGAGGGATATGGGGGGACATTGGGGTTATAGGGGAATATTGGGGTTATGGGGGAATATTGGGGCTATAGGGGATGTTGGGTTCACGGGGGGCAGTGGGGTTGGGGTCGGGGTCGGGGTTGGGGTTGGGGTCGGGGTTGGGGACGGGGTTGGGGTCGGGGTTGGGGACAGGGCGGTGACAGCGCGCTCCGGGCGCAGTTCGCCTTCCTCTTCTACCTGCTCACCTACGTGGGGGCCGTCTTCAACGGGGTGACGCTGCTCGGAGTGGGTACGGCACGGGGGGGACACGGGGGGGGACATGGGGACATGGGGACAGGATATGGGGTGGGGACATGGGGTGGGGACGTGGGGATGGGATATGGGATGGGGACATGGGGTGGGGACATGGGAATGGGGACACATGAATGGGGGTGGGGACATGGGGACAGGGGTGGGGACATGGGGACACAGGGGGGACATGGGGGGGACATGGGGACACGGGGACAGGACATGGGATGGGGACATGGGATGGGGACATGGGGTGGGGACATGGGGAGGGGATATGGGATGGGGACATGGGGTGGGGACATGGGGATGGGGACACATGAATGGGGATGGGGACATGGGGACAGGGATGGGGACACGGGGATGGGATATGGGATGGTGATGGGGACATGGGATGGGGACATGGGGACGTGGAGTGGGGACATGGGGACACGGGATATGGGATGGGGACACGGGATATGGGATGGGGACACAGGGACATGGGGACGGGGACAGGAATGGGGCAAAGGGATGGGGACACGGGGTGGGGACATGGGGACACAGGGATGGGATATGGGATGGGGACATGGGGTGGGGACATGGGGATGGGGACGTGGGGACACGGGGATGGGGACACGGGGACAGCAGTTTGGGAGCACAGGGGGGCACATTATGGGGACGGGGGGTCGGGGGACACATGGGGACACGGGGGGGACACAAGGGGACACGGGGGGGACACATGGGGACAAGGGGGGGTCCCTGATGTGGCCGCTCCCCCCCCCAGGTGTCATCTGCGCGTTCACCTTCCCCGTGCTCTACCGGCACCACCAGGTATGGGGGGGGGACACGGGGGGGGGCACGGGGCTGGGGACACCGGGGGGGGGTGACACCGGGGGGGGGACACGGGTTTGGGGACATTGGGGACATTGGGGACATTGGGGACAAGGGGTGTGGAGCGCATTGGGGACGCGCACGGGGGGTGGAGAGCATCGGGGATCCCTCTGCCCCCCCCCCACGTCCCCAATTGCCCCCCCCCGGTCCCCAACTGCCCCCAAGGCGTCCCCAGTTGCCCCCCACCCTAAAAAAAAAATTGTCCCCAACTGTCCCCAAGGCCCAAATCGAGCGGTACGGCAGCCTGCTGAGGAACCACCTGAGTCACCTCCGCGCCAGGTGAGGGACAGCCCCCCCCCAAATTTTTGGGGTGCCCCCCCCAAATTTTGGGGTGCCCCCTACCCAAATTGTGGGGCGCCCCCCCCAAAAACAAATTTGGGGTGCCCCATTCCCAAATTCTGGGGTGCTCCCCAATTTTTGGGGTGCCCCCTCTAAAAATTTTGGGGTGCCCCCTCCCCAATTTTTGGGGTGCCTCCCCAAAAAAATGGGGTGCCCCCTCCCCAAATTTTGGGGTTCCCCACCAAATTTTGGGGTACCCCCTCCCCAAACTTTGGGGTGCTTTCCCCCAATTTTTGGGGTGCCCCCTCCCCAATTTTTGGGGTTCCCCCTCCCCAATTTTTGGGGTGCCCCCCCCCAAAAATTGGGATGCCCCCCAATTTTGGGGTGCCCCCTCCCCAAACTTTGGGGTGCCCCCTCCCCATTTTTTGGGGTGCCCCCTCCCCAAATTTTGGGGTTCCCACCAATTTTTGGGGTGCCCCCCCCCCACGGCCACCCTCTGTCCCCAGGATCCAGGCCAAGCTCCCAAGTGCCAAAGCGAAGCCGCAGTGACCCCCCCCCTCCCCGGGGGTGTCACCCTGCTGGGGGGGGGGGGACACGACCGGGGGCTCCCCCCCCACCCCCCAACCCCCCTCCGTGGGGGGGTTCGCTCGGGGGGGGGGGGGCGGGGGCCCCCCCTGCGCGGGGTTTACACTTTAATAAAAACTCTTGTGACAAAGCGGCTCGTTTGGGGGGGGGGCAATGTGGGGGGGGGGACACCTTGGGGACATGGGGGGGGCAGTGGGGACACGGGGGGGGCAGTGGGGACATGGGGGGGGCACAAAAGGGGGGACACAGGGGAGGGGATGGACATGGGGGGGGCAGCGGGGACATGGGGAGGGGCTTGGGGACATTGGGGGGGGTCTTGGGGACATGGGGGGGGCTTGGGGACACGGGGGGGGCACAAGGGGGCCACGAGGGGACATGGGGGGGGCAAAATGGGGGACACGGGGGAGGGGATGGACATGGGGGGGGATCTTAGGGACATGGGGGGGGCAGTGGGGACATTGGGGGGGGGCCTTGGGGACACGGGGGGGGCAAAAGGGGGCCATGAGGACATGAGGGGACATGGGGGGGGGGCAAAATGGGGACATGGCGGAGGGGAGGGACACGGGGGGGTCTTGGGGACATGGGGGGGGGGCCTTGGGGACACAGGGGGGGGTCTTGGGGAAATGGGGTGGGGCAAAAGGGGGCCATAAGGACATGAGGGGACATGGGGGGGGACAAAATGGGGGACCCGGGGGGGTCCTTGGGGACATGAGGGGGTCCTTGGGGACATGGGGGGGGACCTTAGGGACATGGGGGGGGTCTTGGGGACACGGGGGGGGCTCAAGGGAGCCACGAGGGGACATGGGGGGGGCAAAATGGGGGACACGGGGGGGTGACCGGCCGGGGGGGACACGCGGGGACGTGTCCGTGTGGTCCCCAAATCCCCCGTGCCCCCCCCCTCCCACGCGTGTCCCTCCCCCGCCCCCGTGTGTCACCCCCCACGTGTCCCCAGCCCCGCAGAGCGCGGGAAAACCGCGGCGCAGGCCCCGCCCCCAATGTCGCCAAGCCCCGCCCCCTTCTCCCCGCCCCGCCCCGCCCCTCTCTCCGTTGCCAGGGCCACGGCGGTTGCCGCGCGACGTAAACAAAGGACGCCGGACGTGGTGACGTCAGGGGCATGGAACGCCGTCGCCATGGCGACACGCGCTGTGTTTACTCCGGCGGCGGCGGCAGCACGTGGGGCCCGGCCGGGGCACCGGCACCGGGACAGCCCGGGGGGGACCGGGCCTACGGGCACCGGGACAGCCTGGGGGGGCCGGGCACACCGGGACAGCCCGGGGGGGCCGGGCCTACGGGCACCGGGACCGGGACAACCGGGACCGGGACAGCCTGGGGGGGCCGGGACAACCGGGACAGGGCCCACCGGGACAGCTCTGGACAGCCCGGGGGGGCCGGGCCCACCGGGACCGGGATAACTGGGACAGGGCCCACCGGGACTGGGACAACTGGGACCAGGATACCGGGACCGGGACAGCCTGGGGGAACCGGGCCCACCGGGACAGGGCCCACCGGGACAGCCCGGGACAGGCTGGAGGAACCGGGCCCACCGGGACCGGGACAGCCCGGGGGAACCGGGACAACCGGGACTGGGATACCGGGACCGGGGAAACCGGGACAGGGCCCACCGGGACCGGGATACTGGGACAGCCTGGGGGAACCGGGCCCACTGGGACCAGGCCAACCGGGACCGGGCCAACCGGGACCGGGATAGCAGCACTGGAACCAGGACAGCCTGGGGGAACCAGGACAACCGGGACCGGGATAACCAGGACCGGGATAGTGGCACCGGGACCAGGACAGCCTGGGAGAACCGGGCCTGCAGCCCCGGGACTGGGACAGCCCGGGGGAACTGGGCCTACCAGGACCGGGATGGCTCCACGGGGACCGGGCCTGTGGGCACCGGGACAGCCCGGGGGAACTGGGACAGCCCGGGGGGACCGGGACAGCAGGCACTGGGACCAGGCAAGTCCGGGACAATTGGCCCTGCAGGCACCGGGACCGGGACAGCCCGGGACAAGCAGCCCTGCAGGCACCGGGATCGGGTGCACCGGGAGCTAGGAGGGACGGGGACAAGGTGACCAGGGCCACCAGGACCGTGCAGAGGGGGCCACCGGCTCTGCAGGCACCAGGACGGAGTCACCGGGGCCAGGACAGCCGGGGGCAACGGGGCCTGAAGGCACCGGGACAGGGAGCAGCCGGTACCGGGAGCACCGGGGAGCCCCAGCAGCGGGGCCGGCCGGAGCCAGGAGCAGTGGGGCTGGGGGCACCCCGGGGGCAGGGAGTGAATGAATGAATGAATGAATGAATGAATGAATGAATGAATGAATGAATGAATGAATGGGAAGGCGTGGGAACGGCCCCGCGGGCCGGCCGGGCGCGGGGTGGCCCCGCCGTGACTCAGCGCCGGGCGCGGGCTCCCACGGGTGACATCAGAGCCCCCAGCCGTGCCACCCGGGACCGAGCCACCGGTCGGAAGCCCTGGGGTGGCCCCCGAGCCCGGGATGGGCACGGCAGGGGCGGCAGCCGGTTAATCCCCGGGAGATCCTGCCCCGGGAGGGGGGGCTGCACCCCGTGGCCCTGTCATCCTCCGGGATCTGCCTCCCCCTCCCCGGCTCCCCGGGATCATCCCCCGAGAGTCTGGTTCCCGACACCCCCATACTGGGAACCTCCGGTGCCCCCCGCCCCAAAAAAAAACCCCGGGGGCTTTGCAGCCCGGTCCCGGTTGCGCCCCGTCGGGAGCTCTCCCTATTGTCCCGGTACCGAGAGCACCCGGTGGTCTGCAGCCAGGTCCCGGTAACACCTCGGGGGGGGCAAATAGAGTTGCCGCGGTACCGGGACCAGCCCCCCCACACCCCCCCGGTGACTCACTGCCGGGTCTCGGTATCACTTACAGGGGGTTCCCGGTGTCCCGGTCCCGGCACGTCCCGGTGCTCTGCAGCCCGGTCCCGGTAGCACCCCGACGGGAGGCGGGGGGGTCCGATCCCCCCGGTCCCAGGAGCACCCCGGAGCTCTGCAGCCCGCTCCCGGTAACGTCTCGGTAACGGGGGGGTGGGGAGGGGGAGGGGGTGTCCCCGGTAACGGGGGCGGGGAACGGGAACACCCCCCCCGGGCCGGTGCTCTGGGCACGTGCGTGGCGGGGCTGGGGGGGGAATTCCCGGCTTGGGGGCGGGGCTACGGGAGGACGTCACGGGGGGGGGGGGGGCGGAGCACCGGGGGTGGGGGGGTGTGGGGGGGGTCACCGGGTTTGCGGGGGGGGGGTCAGCAAGGGAGGGGGGCACGGGAAAGGGTCGGGGGGGGGGGGAGGGGATCGCCGGGAGGGGGTTACCGGGGGATGGGGAGGTGGTACCGGGAGGGGGGGGGGTTAATGGGGAGGGGGGCACCGGGGGGGTAAGGGTGGGTTACCGGGGGGTGCGGGGCCGTGGTCCCGGACGGTTCGGGCCGTTTCTAGAAGCGCGGCTCCCGTTTCTATTAATACGCGCATTGCCGCGGCGGCGGCGGCGGCGGCGGCGGCGAAGGGATTCCCTGTGACGTCATTGCTAGGATACCAAACAAACACTCCGAGAGAAGCCCATATATGGCTAATTGCGTCACAGGAACTCCGGCGGGGCGGGGCGAGGGATGCCCCCCGCTCCCCGCCCTCCTCCTCGGCGCCTCTTAACGGCGGCGGCAGCGGCGGGGCCGCAGAAGCGGCGGCGGCACCGGCACCGGCACCGGAGGGGCTCCGAGGGGGGCTCGGGGGGTCCGCGGCGGCGGCCGTGACGTCAGCAAGGGGGCGGGGCGCCGCCGTATAAAGCGGCCGCGCGGCGGAGAGGGGTTCATTCATAAAGAACGTGCGGAGGACACCGGGGAACCGAACCGCGAGCGGGGACTTAGCACCGCCGGACCGGCGCCTGGCACGGATGCACGGGGGCTCGTAGCAGCGGTACCGGGACTCGGAGCCGCCGGAGAGGAGCTTGGGGACGGGCTCCAACGGGACTGAGAGGCGGCGGAGCGCAGCGGAGCCCGGACCGGGACCGGCAGCGGCGAACCGGGACTTTGCAGCACCGGCACGGATGCAGCGGGGCTTGAGAACGGCAACCGGGACGGCGCCTCGCGGGGTTTAACGGCGGAGCGGGGCTCGTACCGGAGCCCGGAACGGCGGCGGCGGCGGCTCGCCCCGGCGGGGTGCTCGAGCTCCGGGGCGGCGAACCGGGACTTTGCACGGCGGCAGCGCGGACCTTACCGGCCCCTCGGCCCGGCGAGGCGGCTCCAGCAGCGGGACCCGGCGGCGATGCCGGTGGCTTGACCCTTCCCCCGGCCCGGGCGCAGCCTTGGCGTGGCGGCGCGGCCCCCGCGCCCCCGGGGCCATGTACCAGGGGTTCCCCGGTGACTACGACTCGGGCTCCCGGTGCAGCTCCTCGCCCTCGGCGGAGTCTCAGTACCTTTCCTCGGTGGACTCCTTCGGTAGCCCGGCGGCGGCGGCGGCCGCGCAGGTGAGAGCGAGAGCCCGGGGGGCGGCGGCGGCGGCGGCGGGGCCGGGGGGGGGGGGGGGGCGGGGTCGTGCGTAAACGCGTGACGCGCTGGAACCCTCCGTGATGACGCGGCGCGGGGAGAGCGCGCGCGCGCGCCGGGTTATTTTGGAACGCGGCGCCCCCCCCCTCTCCCCCCGCCCCCCCCCACACCCCCTCCCGTTGCTAGGAGACGAGCGGATGGCCCCGCCCACCCCCCTGGCCACGCCCACCCCCTCCTCCTCCTCCCCCCCCCCCTCCTTCCCAGCTGGGTGCTTTGGGGTTATTTTTATTTGGGGGGGGGGGGGTTCAGGGTTGGGGAGCGGCCCCCGAGATTTAATGTTTGGGGAGAGCCCTCAAAATGCGTAAGGTTTTGGGGAGCGTTGCACCCCCTAAAAAAATAAATTTAACCCTTGGGAGAGCGCCCCCAAAATCATTAAGGGTTTGGGGAGTATTGCACCCCCCCCCCCAAAAAAAAAAAATTAACCCTTCAGGGAGTGTCCCCAAAATATTTAAGGCCTGGGGGTGGGGGAACATTGCACCCCCCCCCCAAAGTAAATTTAACCCTTGAGGGAGTTAAACACCCCCCCCCCACAAAAAAAAAAAAAACCTACACTAAGCTTTGAGTGTAGGGGGATCCCCCCCCCAAAAAAAAAATAAGCCCCCCATTCCAAAAAATTAACCCTTAAGGGTGTTTGGGGTGTGTGTGCCCCCCCCCCCCCCAAAAAAAAAAAATTACCCCTTGGTGGTTTTGGGGGGAGTGCTGCCCCCCCCCCCCATAGGAGTTTAACCCTTTGGGGGTGTTGAGGGAGTGCTGCAACCCCAAAATTTATTTGTCTCAATGCAATGTGTGTATGGGGGGGGGAACACAGTGCACAATTCACAATTTGCCCCCCCCCCCAATTTCCTTGTGCAACTGGGGTGCAGCAGGCACATGGTTGTTCCCCCCCCCAGTGCAATTTGGGGGGGTGGGGGGGCAGTGCATTGCAAGGTCTCTGAACAGGGGTGCTGGGGTGCAGGGTCTTGCACGTTGGTGCCAGAGCAGTGAGGTCTCCGTGCATGGGTGCTGGAGGCTCCATGCACAAGGGACTTGTGCACAACATCCCTTGCACCAACGTGCACATTGCAAGGTGTCTGTGCGTGGTGCTGGGGTGCAAGATCTTGCACGCTGGTGCCAGAGCAGTGAGGTCTCTGTGCACGGGTGCTGGAGGTTCTGTGCACAAGGGACTTGTGCACGTTGGTGCAAGGGAGGTCGAGCACATTGCAAGGTGTCTTTGCATGGGTGCTGGGGCACAAGGTCTTGCACATTGGTGCCAGAGGAGCAAGGTCTCTGTGCATGGGTGCTGGAGGCTCTATGCACAAGGGACTTGTGCACATTGGTGCAAGGGAGGTCAAGCACGTTGCAAGGTCTCTGCATGGGTGCTAGGCTGCAAGGTCTTGCACATTGGTGCCAGAGGAGTGAGGTTTCTGTGCGTGGTTGCTGAAGGCTCCGTGCACAAGGGACTTGTACATTAGTGCAAGGGATGTTGTGCACACGTTGCAAGGTCTCTGTGCACAGGTGCTGGGGTGCAAGGTCTTGCATATTGGTGTCAGAGGAGCGAGGTCTCTGTGCATGGGTGCTGGAAGCTCTGTGCACAAGGGACTTGTGCACGTTGGTGCAAGGGAGGTCAAGCACATTGCAAGGTGTCTTTGCATGGGTGCTGGGGCACAAGGTCTTGCACGTTGGTGCCAGCAGGATGAGAGCTTGGTGCATGGGTGCTGGAGGCTCTGTGCACGAGGGACTTGTGCACGTTGGTGCAAGGGAGGTTGAGCACATTGCAAGGTGTCTTTGCATGGGTGCTGGGGCACAAAGTCTTGCACGTTGGTGCCAGCAGGATGAGAGCTCGGTGCATGGGTGCTGGAGGCTCCGTGCACAAGGGACTTGTGCACAACATCCCTTGCACCAACATGCACATTTCAAGGGGTCTGTGTGTCTGTGCATGGGTGCTGGGGCGCAAGGTCTTGCACGTTGGTGCCAGCAGGGTGAGAGCTCCGTGCACGGGTGCTGGAGGCTCCGTGCACGTTGGTGCCCGCAGGGTGCACGAGGCACGTGCTGGTGCCGGCGAGGTGGCACGCATCGCCACGAGCCTTGCTCCCACCTGCTGGTGTCCTGCAGAAGCAGGAGAGGTGGGTGGGCACCCATGGGTGCTCCGGGGGTGGTTCTGCAGCACCCTGACCGTGTCCTTCTCCGCAGGAGTGCAGCGGCCTGGGGGACATGCCCGGCTCCTTCGTGCCCACGGTGACGGCCATCACCACGAGCCAGGACCTGCAGTGGCTGGTGCAGCCCACCCTCATCTCCTCGGTGGCCCAGTCGCAGCCCCCGGGGGGGCCCATGGCGCATCCTCCCCCCCCCACCGCCCCCGTGGACCCTTATGACCTGCCGGGACCCAGCTACTCCGCACCGGGCATGGGGGGCTTCCCTTCAGCCCCCCCGGCGCGTCCCGCTCGCGCCCGGCCCCGGCGGAGCCGCGAGGAAACGGTGAGTCCCCAAAAAGGTCCCCAACCCTTGGGGGGGGGCTCGGGGGTGGTGGGATGGATGATGGGGGGGTGACACGGTGGTGGCACCTCGCTGATGGCCCTGTCCCCTCGCAGTTGACCCCGGAGGAGGAGGAGAAGCGCCGCGTGAGGAGGGAGAGGAACAAACTGGCGGCCGCCAAGTGCCGCAACCGGCGCCGGGAGCTGACGGACCGGCTGCAGGCGGTGAGTGGCACGAGAGGGACACGAGGGGACATCGGGGTCCCCCGAGGTTGGGGGTGTCCAAAAAGGGTGGGCATGGCCACCAGGGTGGGGTGGTGGGGGCGGCGGAGGTGTCCCCGACAGTTGGGGACATCTCAGAGGGGCTTGATGATGAAGGATGAGGGGTCTGGGGACAGAGCTGGTGGTGGCAGTGGGGACAGTGGTGTCCCCAATATCTGGGGACATCTTGGGGGGACTTGATGCTGAAGGTTGAGGGGCCTGGGGATGTTATATGGGGACAGCGGTGTCCCTGACAGTTGGGGACATCTCAGGGGGACTCGATGCTGAAGGGTGAGGGACCTCGGGATGTTATATGGGGACAGAGTTGATGGTGGCAGTGGAGACAGTGGTGTCCCCAATATCTGGGGACATCTCGGGGGACTTGATGCTGAAAGGTGAAGGGCCTGGGGACACGTTGCTGATGGTGGCAGTAGGGACAGCGGTGTCCCCAACAGCTGGGGACATCTCAGAGGGGCTTGATGGTGAAGGATGAGGGCTCTGGGGACACAGAGCTACTGGTGGCAGTGGGGACAGTGGTGTCCCCAATATCTGGGGACATCTCAGGGGACTTGATGGTGAAGGATGAGGGGTCTGGGGACAGAGCTGATGGTGGCAGTAGGGACAGAGGTGTCCCCAGTATCTGGGGACATCTCAGGGGACTCGATGCTGAGGGGTCTGGGGACACTATGTGGGGACAGAGTTGTGCCAAAGTTTGTGGATGCTGAGGATGTCCCGTGGGGACAGTGATGTCCTCAGGACACTGGGAGGGGACACCGATGTCCCCAAGGCACGCTGGAGAGGGTGACAAGGACTTGTAGGCGTGCAGGTGCTGGGGATGCTCGATGGTGACAATGGTGTCATGATGCTGGGGACATCACGGGGACATTTATGGGGCTGTGGGCACCAGATGGGGACAATGATGTCCTCAGGACATGGGGACAATGATGTCCCTGGTCCCTGTTGGAGGGACAGATAGACACCTACAGGTGCATGTCCCAGGGAGCTGGGGATGTTGGTTGGGGACAGTGGTGTCCCCAAGGCTGGGGGACGCCACCATGGGCCGATGATGTCCCTGGGAGCTGGGCACATCGAGGGGGGTGGCACTGTCCCCAGGGGTTAGGGACATTGGTCCTTCCAGGTGCAGGTGTCCTACAGGGACACAGGAGGGAGGTGGCACTGTCCCCAGGAGTTGGGGACATCAGAGGGGACAGATGGATGTCCAAGGATGTTGGAGGGGGGACAATGTGTCCCCAACAATTGGGGACATCAGAGAAGGGGACCTGGGAATGGCAGAGGGGACACAGTGGTGATCCCAGGAGCTGGGGACACCTGGAGGAGGGGGACAGTGACCCCAAAAGGGGACATCAGAGGGGAGATGTGATACTTGGGATGGCCGGGGAGGGGGCGACAGTGTCCCCAAAAGCAGGAGACACCGACCCAGGGACATTGAAGGGGAGTGCTGCCACCCCCAGCAGCTGGGGACATCGATGGGGGAGGTGGCACGGGGACAGTGCCATCCCCAGGAGCAGGGGACAAAGATATCCTCAAGAGTAGGGGACGCAGGAGGGTGGCACCCGGAGATGCTGGAGGGTGACAAGGCTGTCCCCAAGATGAGGGACAAGTGGGTGGCTGGGGGTGCTGGAGGAGGAGGTGGCCCCTGTCCCCGTGAGAGGGGGGACATTAGAGGGGGACAGTGCTGTCCCCAGAACTTGGGGACACCAGGGAGAGCTGATGGGGACAAAGGAAGGGGACAACTCTGTCCCCAGGAGCTGGGGACACTGCTGTGAAAGGTGTGAAGGGGACATCAGGGAGGGGATGGGGCTGTCCCCAGGAGCAGGGGGACATCAGTGAGGGACATGAGGGGGACAATGCTGTCCCCAGGAGTTGGGGACATCGGAGAAGGACACGAGGGGGACATCGGAGGGGGACAATGCTGTCCCCAGGAGCTGGGGACATCGGAGAAGGACATGAGGGGGACATCGGAGAGGGGACAGCGCTGTCCCCAGGATGGGGGGGGACATTGGAGGGGGCTGCACACCCCCGAGGGGGACGTTGGAGGTGCCACCTCCATCCCCAAAACAGCAGCGGGGAGAGCGACGGTGCCACCGGCGTCCCTGGGTGTCCCTCGGCGTCCCTGGCTGTCCCTGGGTGTCCCTGGGTGTCCCTGCCTGTCCCTCACCCTCTCCTTTGTCCCCCCCCCAGGAGACCGACCAGCTGGAGGAGGAGAAAGCCGAGCTGGAGTCGGAGATCGCCGAGCTGCAGAAGGAGAAGGAGCGCCTGGAGTTCGTCCTGGTGGCCCACGCGCCCGCCTGCAAGCTCCCCTTCGAGGACGCCGGACCCTTGGGTGCCGGCCCCGCCGAGGTGAGCACCCTGGGCAAAGAGGAGCCGCCGGGGCCCGTCGCCTTCCCGTTCCAGCCGGGTCCCCAGGGCCCCTTCCCCAGCTGCTGCTTCGCGCCGGGGGCCCCCCCCCCGGTGCCACCTAACCCCTCCTATACGTCTTCGTTTGTGTTCACCTACCCAGAGGGAGCCACCTGCGGAGCCTCGCATCAGCGGAGCAGCAGCAGCGACCAGTCCTCGGACTCCTTGAATTCTCCCTCGCTCCTCGCGTTGTGAACGGGGCCCCCCCCAAAAAAAAATAATAAAAAAAAAACCACAAATGTAATCGGGCACCTCCCCTCCCCACGCGCACCCCAGGTGGTGTTTTTTTCATTTTTTTCTTTTTTTTTCTTTTTTTTCTTTTTTCATTTTTTTTCTTTTTTTCATTTTTTCCTCTTTTCCTTTTTTTTTAATTTTTTTTTTCTTTTCATTTTTTTCATTTTTTCCTTTTTCCTTTTTTTCTTTCATTTTTTTCATTTTTTTCCTTTTTTCTTTTTTTCTTTTTTCTTTCATTTTTTTTTCCTTTTCTTTCTTTTTTTTCTTTTTTCCTTTTTTTCTTTCATTTTTTTCATTTTTTTCCTTTTTTCTTTTTTTCTTTTTTCTTTCATTTTTTTTCCTTTTCTTTCTTTTTTTTCTTTTTTCCTTTTTTTCTTTTTTTTCTTTTTTTCCTTTTTCTTTTTCTTTATTTTTTTTTTTTAATTTTTGGTGGTTTTGGGGTTTAGCCCCTTTTTTTTTTTCCTTTTTGGATGTAGTTGAGCCCATTTTTTATTCTTTTTTGGGGTGGCGGTGCCCCCTCGCCCTGACTTTTTTTGGGTCCTGCGGTGTCCCCACCGCCTGCGCCCCATCCCCTTCACACGGGGGGGGGCTTCGCGCAGCACCTCCAGCGCTCTGGGTGTGCCCATGTCCCCACTGCCACCACCCCGGGGGGGTCCCTGTGGCACCTCTGCCACCTTGGAGATGTCCCCGCTGTCCCGTGGGGGCTTCACGCAGCGCCTCCAGCACTTTGGGGGTGTCCCTGCCCCGTCACCCCCCACCCTGGGGGGGTCCCTTGGGTGCCTCCGTCACCTTCAAGGTGTCTCTGTCCCATCGCCACCGTCCCCTGGGGTGTCACCGAGCACCTCCGTTGACTTTTTTTTATTATTATTTTTTATTTCTATTATTTTTTTGGAGGGGTCCGTGCCCCCTCGCCACCACCCCGGGAAGGTCCCGGTGGCATTTTTGTCACCTTCAAGGTGTGCGTGCCCGGTGGGGGGGTAGGGGGGGTGTCACTTTGCGCCTCCCTCGCTTTTTTGGGGACGTCCGTGCCCCGTCGCCACTGCCCTGGAAGGTCCCTCTGTCACCCTGGAGGTGACCCCATCCCTTAGGGGGGGTGGGGGGGGTTCATTCAGCATCTCCTTGGCCCCGAGATGCCCTCTCTGAGAACCCCGCGGCGTCTTTTTTGTCACCTTGGTGTCCCTTCTGTCACCCCGGCGGTGACCCTGCCGCGCCTCCACCACCCTTGGGTGCCCCCTTGGCACCTCTCAGGTGGCCGTGCCCCGTCCCCGCCACCCTAGGGGGCTCATGCGCCGTCTCCGTCCCCCCCCCCCTGGAGCTCCCCCTGCCCCATCCCTGTTACCACGGGGGGGGGGTCTCCTTGCGGCGTCCCCACCCTTGGGTGCCCACGGTTTTGGCTCCACCGCTGATGCTGGGGCTCCAGGTGGCACCTCCAGCGCCCAGCTGGCACCGGGGGGGGCTCCCACCCTGCTTGTCCCCCCCCCATTCCAACCCCTGCCTCACTGTGAACGGCTCTGTCCCCCCCCCCCACGGGGCCAACCCCCCCCACCTTGGTGGCCCCGGTGTCCCCTGCCCTGCGCCGTCCCCTTCTCAGTGACCAAGCTTCGCCAGCGTTGACTCTGTTCTCTCTCAATATTATATATATATATATTTTTGTTGCGGGGGGGGTGGGTGGGGAAAAAAGGGGCTGCCTCCCTCCCCCCCCCCCCTCTCCGGGAGATGTTTAATTTTTTATTATTATTATTATTATTGCCTGTGCTGTATTTTGTGACTCTGTTACGGGCTCGGTCCCCTCCGCGCCCCCCCCCCTCCCCAACCCTTTACCCCTCTGCGCCCCCCCCCCTTGTTGTCCGCGCTCGCCCCATCCGCAACGTGGCCAATAAAGCAGCTTCGGATCGGTCCCGATTCTTCCTTTTTTTTTCTTTTCTGGGGGGGTTTTGGGGTCTCTGAGGTGTGGGGTGGGAAGGGTGAGGGGTCACCTTAGACCCCCCCGGACCCCCCAGGGGGGATCCTACAGGGGAACTGGGGTCCTGGGGCAAATGGGGAGGGGATGGGTGCAAGGAGGTGTAGGGCAGGGGGAGGTGGGACAGGGAGTTTTTAGGAATAGGGAGTCTGTGGGGCTAGGGTTCAGTGGGGTTTAGATCCCATATTTTTATTATAAAAAAAAAAAAATGGGATTTTGGGATTTCTTATTAAAAAAACAAAGGGATTTTTATAAAAAAAAAAAAAAAAAAAAATGGGGACACGGAGGCTATAGGACAGGGTTTATGGGGCTGGAGATCTGTGGGGTTTAGATCCCATCTTTTTATATAAAACCAATGGGATCTGGGAACTTGGAGGCTATAGGATGGGGTTTATGGGGCTGGAGATCCGTGGGGTTTAGATCCCATATTTTTATTAAAAATCCAATGGGATCTGGGGATGTAGAGGCTGTAGGTTGGGGGTTCATGGGTCTGGAGATCCATGGGACCATAAAAACAAGGGGACAGGGATAGTTGGAGACATAAGGGACACGGAACCTATAGGATGGGGGGTTGATATCCTATATTTTTATATAAGAACAATGGGAATTAGGGACAGGGATCAGTGGGGACATGGGGACCTGGGGACAGGGAGCTTCTGGGGACGTGGTGGCTTTAGGGCAGGGGGTTTCTGTCCCATGTTTTTATATAGGAACAATGGGAATTGGGGACAGGGATAAGGGGGACAACGGGACCTGGGGATAGGGAGTTTCTGGAGGCTATATGGCAAAGGGGATATGGGGATAAGGGGATGTGGAGGTTATAGGGCAGGGAGTCCATGGGGACAGGGAGATGAGGGAGTTTCTGAGACCATTAGGGACAGGGTTTAATGGGGACAGGGATTAATGGGACCAGTGGACAGAGAGGCTGTAGGGCGGGTGGTCCGTGAGGACAGGGGTCGATAGGGACAATGGGATCTGGGGGACAGGGAGATACTGGAGATATGGGAACTATAGGGCATGGGGACGGGGGTCAGTGGAGATATAGGGACAATGGGACCAGAGGACAGGGATCCAGGGGGAGAGGGAGTTCCTGGGGGCAGGGGGACGGGGATTAATGGGGTTAATGGGGTTAATGGGGTTAATGGGGACACTGGGACCTGGGACAGGCTCCATGGGGCCGCTCTGCGCCTGCAGCCCCAAGAGCGGCCGCCAGGGGGCGACGGTGCCAAGAGGCTGGGGGCGTCTGCCCAGTATGGGGGGGGCGAGTCCCAGTTTGGGGGGGGGGTCCCGCCCAGTTTCAGGGGTCCCTGCCCAGTTTGGAGGAGGTCAATGCCCAGTTTGGGATGGTTCTGCCCAGTTTGGAGGGGGATCAATACCCAGTCTGGGGGGGTCCTGCCCAGTTTCAGGGGTCCCTGCCCAGTTTGGAGGCGGCCAATGCCCAGTTTAGGGGGGTCCTGCCCAGTGTGGGGGGGTCCTGCACAGTTTGGAGGGGGCTAATGCCCAGTTTGGGGGGGCTCTGCCCAGTTTGGAGGCGGCCAATGCCCAGTCTGGGGGGGGCTTCTGCCCAGTTTTAGAGGTCCCTGCCCAGTTTGGAGGGGTTTTGCCCAGTTTTGGGGGGCATCAATGCCCAGTCTGGGGGGGTCCTGCCCAGTTTCAGGGATCCCTGCCCAGTCTGGGGGGTCCCTGCCCAGTTTGGAGGGGGGTCAATGCCCAGTTTGGGAGGGTCCTGCCCAGTCCAGGGGCCTCTTGCCCAGTTTTAGGGGTCCCTGCCCAGTTTTAGGGGTCCCTGCCCAGTTTGGATGCAGCCAGTGCCCAGTTTGGGATGGTCCCGCCCAGTCTGGGGGGCTCCTGCCCAGTTTGGGGGGCTCCTGCCCAATTTGGGGGGCGCTCCCTGCCCACTTTGGGACGAAGAGCAGCAGCCAGCCCCTCCCGACCCCCACCCCCACCACTGGGGGGGCTGCCCCCACCCCACCGCTGCTGGGCGTCCCCGCACCCCCACCCTTTGCTGTACCCCCTTACCCCTTCCTACGCCCCCCCCCGGCCCCGCTGCCCCCTGTGTCCCCCCCCCGGGGGTTTCCTGCCGCCGCTTTCCTCCGCACCCGGCCTTGACGTCAGGAGCGCGGTGATTCACACCGGGCTGGCACGAGGGACACGCCAGGGACACGCCATGGACACGCCAGGACACGCCAGGACACGCCAGGACACGCAGGACACGCGGGACACACCCTGCGCCGCGTCCCCCCCCTTGGGGACCTGGGGGGGCTGTGGCACCGCCGGGCGCTTCTGTCCCTGGGGGGTGCTGCTGGAGGCAGGAGACGGCACCGAGGGTCCCCTTGGGGTCACAGCCCTGTCCCCACACGGTGACATCCGTGTCCCTGTGTGTCCCTGCATGGTGACATCCCTGTGCCCTGTGTGGTGACATCCCTGTCCTCTTGTGTTTGGGCATGGTGACATCCCCATCCCTACGTGTCCCCATGTGGTGACTTCCCTGTCCCCATGTGTCCAGGCACAGTGACATCCCTGTCCCCATATGGTGACATCCCCAGCCCCGTGTGTCCCCACAAAGTCACATCTTTGTCCCCACATGGTGACATCCCTGTCCTCTTGTGTTTGGGCATGGTGACATCCTTGTCCCCTTGTGTCCAGGCACAGTGCCATCCCTGTCCCC
This sequence comes from Aythya ferina, assembly GCF_964211825.1. Classification (NCBI taxonomy): domain Eukaryota; kingdom Metazoa; phylum Chordata; class Aves; order Anseriformes; family Anatidae; genus Aythya; species Aythya ferina. The sequence goes on from NC_140332.1 coordinate 592,312, forward strand.
ATGTGTCCCCACATGGTGCCATCCCTGTCCCCTTGTGTTTAGGCACAGTGACATCCCTGTCCCCATATGGTGACATCCCCATCCCTGTGTGTCCCCACATGGTGCCATCCCTGTCCCCATGTGTCTGGGCACAGTGACATCCCTGTCCCCATACCATGACACCCCCAGCCCCGTGTGTCCCCAAAACGCCACATCCCTGCCCCCCCATGGTGGCACCCCCATGCCGCCCACCCCCCATCCCTCACTTCTTGTGCCCCCACTCGGTGCCACCCCCGTCCCCTCGCCACGCCACCCCGTGCCACCCCCACGCCACCCCATGCCACCCCCTTTATCCCCGTGCCACCCCCCTTTATCCCCGCTCCCCCCGGTCCCCCCCTGCCCTTCCCGCAGCCCCGGCGCTGCCGCTTCCGTCCCCGCCGCCACCGGCCCCTTCCCACGGCACCGGGACGGTGGCCCTGGCCCCGCTCCCACCGGGGCCTTGCCGGGGCCGCTTATTTTTAGCCCTTGCTCCTTCCTGGCCGGATCCGGCACTCGCCTATTTTTTGCCACGGCGCCACGCAGGACCCGGCGAGGGGGTGGGGGGGACACACACAAAGAAGGGGACAGGGGTGGTGGCCCCATGGGTGGCACCCCCAAAGCAGGGCACGGAGCCCCAATGAGCTGGTGCTGGGTGCTCAGGGGACAGCGGGGGACAGAGGGCAGAGGTGGCCGTCCCCTTGGCACCGCCGGGGGGGGGACAGGGTGTCCCCAAGAGGCGCCGGATCCGGGCGCCAGCGCCAGGTCAGGGTGGGGTTGGATGGAGCAAGGCCAAGGTGACCCCGAGCCCTCGGTGTCCCACGTCCCCCCCCCTTCATTTCCAGCCACCCCGCTGGCTTCGGCCACCGCTCCTTGGGTTGTCCCCAAGCCACACTGGGGTCCCCGTCACCGCAGGACGAGGCCGCGGTGCCGGGAAGCGGTGTCCCCCCCCCCCCATCCTCCTCCTCCCTCCCTGCCCTTGCGGTGGCTTCCCGGCTTCCCGGCGAGGGACACGAGGGACACGAGGGACACGCGGCGCTTCCTTCCTCCCCACCCCTGCGGCGGCGGCGCACGGGGACGCAGCCTCACGCGTGGCCCCAGCCCTGTGCATGAGGTGCCCCCCCCCCCCGTACACCACGGGCGGGGGTCCCCGCGTCCCCTGTCCCCGCTTGTGCCACGTGCGAGGACCCCGGAGCGAGAGCAGAGCTGGGGCTGGCCTTAAATTACAGCTTTTATGGCTTTTTCTACAGGGGTCCCGCAGTGCCCAGAGTGAGCCCTGCACAGCAACGCACCCGGTTTTGGGGTGCGGCGCTCACCCAGCCTTAGGGTGCACCCAGTTTTTTTGGGGTGCTGCGCTCACCCGGCCTTAGGGCGCTGCAACACCGCCAGGTTTGGGGTGCAGCAATGCAGCCGGCTCTGCAGTACAGAGAGGCACCCAGATTTGGGGTGAGCATGCACCCAGCTTTGGGGTGTAGTGTTGTATCCAGCTTTGGGGTGCGACCTTGCACCCAGCTTTGGATGCAGCATTACACCCAGCTTTGGGGTGAGCGTGCACCCAGCTTTGGGGTGCAACACTGCACTCAGTTTTGGGTGCAGCACTGCACCAAGCTTTGGGGTGAGCATGCACCCAGCTTTGGATGCAGCATTACACCCAGATTCCGGGTGAGCATGCACCCAGTTTTGGGGTGTAGTGTTGCATCCAGCTTTGGGGTGCAACCTTGCACTCAGTTTTGGGTGCAGCACTGCACCAAGCTTTGGGGTGAGCGTGCACCCAGCTTTGGGGTGAGCATGCACCCAGCTTTGGATGCAGCATTGCACCCAACTTTGGGGTGTAGTGTTGCATCCAGCTTTGGGGCGCAAGATTGCACCCAGGTCTGGGGCACAGCATTGCTCCCAGCTTTGGGGTGCAACGTTGCACCCAGCTTTGGATGCAGCATTACACCCAGCTTTGGGGTGAGCATGCACCCAGCTTCGGGGTGCAACACTGCACTCAGTTTTGGGTGCAGCACTGCACCAAGCTAGGGGTGAGCGTGCACCCAGTTTTGGGGTACAGCACTGCACCCAGCTTTGGATGCAGCATTACACCCAGCTTTGGGGTGAGCATGCGCCCAGTTTTGGGGTGTAGTGTTGCATCCAGCTTTGGGGCGCAACCTTGCACCCAGGCCTGGGGTGAGCGCGCACCCATCTCCGGAGCACAGCGTTGCACCCAGCTTCGGGGTGAGCGTGCGCCCAGCCGCGGCGCGCCGCCTCGCGCCCGGTTTCGGGGCGCAGCGCCCCGCAGCGGGGTCACAGGCGCGCCTCGGCCGGGCGCTCGGGGTGCGGGCGCCGCAGGCGGAGGCGGGAGAGGCGCGCCAGGCGCTGCAGGTCGAAGGGGAGGCAGCGCGCCTCGCGCGTCACGGCCAGCTCGGAGAAGAAGGCGCGCTCCCGGGGCAGCCCCGGCTCGCCCTCGCCCTGCTCCAGGTCCTTCACCACCCCGAGGATCTCCTGGCGCGCCGCCTGGCTCCGCAGCCCCCGCACGTCCAGCACCGCCGCCACGTGCTTCCTCCTGCGGGAACGAGGGGAGGGTGGTGAGAGAGGGGGTGTGGGATTTGGGGGGAGCAGGGGGTTGGGTGTGGGGTGAGCGGGCACCCTGTTTTGGGGTGAGTGGGCACCCAGATTGGAGCGAGTGGGCACCCTGTTTTGGGGCGAGTGGGCACCCAGATTGGGGAGAGTGGGCACCCAACTTTGGGGTGAGTGGGCACCCAGATTGGAGCGAGTGGGCACCCTGTTTTGGGGCGAGTGGGCACCCAGATTGGAGCGAGTGGGCACCCAGATTGGGGTGAGTGGGCACCCAGCTTTGGGGTTATAATACTCCCTATTTGGGGTGAGCACTGCACCTTGTTTTGGGGTGAGTGGGCACCCTGTTTTGGGGTGAGAATACCCCCTATTTGGGGGCGAGCACTGAACCAAGCTTGGGGTGAGTGGGCACCCAGACTGGGGAGAGTGGGCACCCAGCTTTGGGGTGAGAGTATCCCCTATTTGGGGTGAGCACTGCACCTTGTTTTAGGGTCAGGGGGCACCCCGCTTTGGGGTGAGCGTGCGCCCTGTTTCGGGCTGAGCGTGCAGCCAGCTCTGGGGCCAGCCCTCTTCCCAGCTCTAACTGGTCCCAGTTGAAGGCCTGACTGGAGCTATTTAAAGCTCGCCAGGCGCCGGAGCTTGGCCCCGCGCCCGGGGGTGTCCGGCCTCGTCCTGCAGAGCCCACGCGTGCCACCAGCCCCGAGGGTGGCCGAGGGTGACCCAGGGCCGGGGAGGGGACTTGGCGCGGGACGCGGCGGCGGCGGGCGGCCAGGAGGGACCGGCAGCGGGCGGGGGCTGCCGGGAAGGACAGAGGCGGCGTCCTGCCACCCGTGGGGACACCACGTCCTGCCCCGGTCCCTGCGGGGAGGTGGCGTCCTGCCTGGCCGTGCCACCTCGCTCCTGTGCCCGTGGGGACACACGTGCCACCATGCTCACATCCCCATGGGGACACACGTGCCACCCCACTCACATCCCCATGGGGACACACGTGCCACCTCGCTCCCAACCCCATGGGGACACACATGCCACCACGCTCCCTTTCCCATAGGGACACACGTGCCACCATGTTCCCACCCCCATGGGGACACACGTGCCACCTCGCTCCCAACCCCATGGGGACATGTGTGCCACCTCGCTCCCATCCCCATGGGGACACAAGTGCCACCCTTCTTCTATCCCATGGGGACACACATGCCACCTCATTCCCATTCCCATGGGGACACACATGCCACCACGCTCCCTTTCCCATGGGGACACAAGTGCCACCCTGCTCCCTTTCCCATAGGGACACATGTGCCACCATGCTCCCAGCCCCATGGGGACACACATGCCACCCTTCTTCTATCCCCATGGGGACACGCATGCCACCATGCTCCCATCCCCATAAGGACACACGTGCCACCCCACTCCCATCCCCATGGGGACACACGTGCCACCCTTTTCTATCCCCATGGGGACACAAGTGCCACCCCACTCCCATCCCCATGGGGACAAAAGTGCCACCCCACTCCCATCCCCATGGGGACATGCATGCCACCATGCTCCCAACCCCATGGGGACACAAGTGCCACCAGGCTCCATCCCCACAGGGCCAGGGTGTCCAGTGTGGCCGTGCCACCCCCTCCCGGTGACCGCTGCCCCCCCCTCCTCCCCTTGGGGGACCGCCACTCACCGGACATCAGGGAAGTCGCGCACCAGGACGCCCACCTCCATCTGCAGCGCCGCCGTGTCCTCCAGCACCAGCAGCTCCCGCAGCCGCGGCACCACCGAATCCAACCAGGGCGAGGCCGAATCCTGCCGGCACAGCAGTCTCAGCACCGCTTTTTGGGGTTGGCGCCACCCGTGGGTGCCGGGACGAGGGCGTCGGGGGGGGGTCCCGGTGCTCACCAAGCGGCCGAAGAGCTCGCGGAGCTGCCGGGCTTCGTCGCCCAGGCGGGCGGCCACGCGGGCGCGCATTTTGGCCGAGGTGCAGACCAGGCGCGCCTGCAGCAGCGGCCGCACGTACTCGATGAGCACCCGCCGGTGCATCTCGCTCACCAGCACCTGCGACGCACGGGATCAGCACCCACGGGTGCCGCCGGCACCCAGCCCGCCGCCGCCGGCGGTGGCACCCACCTGGTAGGGCTCGGGGCGCAGCGAGCGCAGCTTCTGGGTGAAGCTGGTGATGAGCATCACGATGGTGTCGAAGGCGTCCGAGCTCGTCAGCCACTTGCGCTTCATCAGCTTGTTGAAGTAGGGCTGGGCGAGGGGCAGGCACCCATTGGGTGACACCCCGGCCTCGCCCCTCAACCCAGCACCCAAGGGTGGAGCCGTCGTCGTGGGCTTCACCTCAGCTCAGCACCCAACGGTGGCACCATCACCATGGGTTTCACCTTAACTCAGCACCCAACGGTGGCACCACCACCGTGGGTTTCAGCCTAGCTCAGCACCCAAGGGTGGCATCACCATCATGGGTTTAACTTCAAACCACGCACCCAAGGGTGGCACCACCACCAGGGGCTTCATCCCAACTCAGCACCCACGGGTGGCACCATCATTATGGGTTTCACCTCAACTCAGCACCCAACGGTGGCACCATCACCATGGGTTTCACCTCAGCTCAGCACCCAAGGGTGGCATCACCATCATGGGTTTAACTTCAAACCAAGCACCCAAGGGTGGCACCATCATCATGGGTTTCACCTCAACTCAGCACCCAAGGATGGCACCACCACCAGGGGCTTCATCCCAACTCAGCACCCAACGGTGGCACCATCACCATGGGTTTCAGCCTAGCTCAGCACCCAAGGGTGGCATCACCATCATGGGTTTAACTTCAAACCCAGCACCCAACAGATGGGCGCCACCACCACGGGCTTCGCCCCAGCTCAGCACCCAAGGGTGGGCACCCTGGCCGGCACCCAGGGGCACCACCCCCACCTCACCTTGAGGTCCTCGAAGAGGCGCTGGGTGAGGACGTGGTTGCAGAGCCGCGTCACCTTGTCCAGGGTGGCGTGGGCTTGGCGCCGCGGCTCCTCGCCCTCCGGGTGCCCAAACTGTGCCAGGCGCTCGGCGAAGGCCCTGCCACGGGGCAGTCAGTGGGTGCTGAAGGGTGCCCCGGCACCCCGGGGACACCGGGGACACCAGGGATCCCCGAGCACCCTGGGGAGCCCAAGCACCCTGGGGACACCAAGCACCCTGGGGACACCAAGCACCCAGGAGACACCAAGCACCCTGGGGACACCAAGCACCCTGGGGACACCAGGGACCTCCAGCACCCCAAGGACCCCAAGCACCCTGGGGACCTCAAGCTCCCCAGGGACACCCAGCACCCTGGGCACACCAGGGACCCCCCCAAGCACCCTGGAGACACCAGGGACCCCTAGCACCCAAAGGACCCCCAGCACTCTAGGGACACCAGGGACCCCTAGCACCCAAAGGACCCCCAGCACCCTGAGGACCTCAAGCTCCCCAGGGACACCCAGCACCCCAAGCACCCCAGGGACCTCAGGAACCAGGATCCCCCAAGCACCCCAAAGACCCCTGGGCACACCAGGGACCCCCCCAAGCACCCTGGAGACACCAGGGACCTCCAAGCACCCCAAGGACCCCAAATCCCCCTGGGACTCCAAACACCCCAGGGACCCCCAAGGACCCCAAGTCCCCCAGGGACCCCAAGCACCCTGGAGCCACCAGGGACCCCCAGCACCCCAAGGACCCCAAGGGACCCAGTGCCCGGGGTGCCCTCACCTGAAGGGGGGGCAGCAGTTGACCAGGGCGATGGCCCGGCCGGTGGCACCGTCAGGGGGGGTGGCTTCGCCGGGGGCCTCCAGGAACCGCTCCACCTTCCGCTGGAAACTGTGGCACCCATGGGAGTCACCCACGGTGGCACCCTGGGGACCCTGGGGACCCCACGCTCATCCAGTGCCCCCTGTCCCCCACGTGTCCCCCACACCCACCCCAGCTCTGCCCCGCGTCCCTGCACCCGTCCCCGGTTCCTCACCTCGCCGTGCCCATCTGCTGTCCCCCCATGTCCCCTCCCCCTGTCCCCACGCCTGTCCCATGCCACCCCATGTCCCCGTGCCCACCTGTGCAGGAAGGCCACCAGCACGCCCAGCAGGCTGTGGGCCATCTCCATGCCGAATTCGGGGGTGATCTGGGGGGCTCGGTCCACGTGCGCCCGCAGCAGCTGTGGGCACGGGCACCGTTGGGGACAGGGACGTGGCCACCACCCCGGTGTCCCCTGGGGTGCCAGCCACCACCCCAATGTCCCTCCACGTCCCCCGTGCTCCCTACGACCCGGTGTCCCCGGCACCTTGTGGGACACCCAGGCAGCCCCACGGGGGCGAGGGGGACACCCTGCAGGGCACCGGGTCCCCAAGGGGTTGGGGACAGGGGACAGAGGCGTACCCCGGTGACACGGGTGGCCAGTCCCTCCTGCAGGTCATCGCTGGAAGCCTCCTCGGCCCACGTGTCCTCGCTGAGCTGCAGCTCCTGCGCCACCGCCACCTCCACCTTGGCCTGGGGACCGGGGACGCGTGGGGACACCGGGCACAGGGACAGGGGGGCGCAGGGCCACCGCCTGCCCCCAGCCTTGGGACTTGTCGTGGCGCATGTCCCAGTGGCCAAACTGGTGCCGTCCCAGTGTCCATCATGGTTGTCCCCATACTGGTCCCAATGCCACCCCAGTGCCCATCGTGGCTGTCCCCATGCCCATCCCAGTGCCACCCCAGTGCCTGTCCCAGTGCCACCCCAGTTCCCATTGTGTCTGTCCCCATGTCCATCCCAGTGCCACCCCAGTGCCTGTCCCAGTGCCACCCCAGTGCCCATTGTGGCTGTCCCCATGTCCATCCCAGTGCCACCCCAGTGCCCAATCCCAGTGCCACCCCAGTGCCTGTCCCAGTGTCACCCCAGTGCCAATCCCAGTGCCACCCCAGTGCCCATTGTGTCTGTTCCCCTTCCCATCCCAGTGCCACCCCAGTGCACCTCATGAGCCCACCAGTCCCAGTCTCAGTGTCACCCCAGTGCCCATTGTGTCTGTCCCCATGCCCATCCCAGTGCCACCCCAGTGCCCAATCCCAGTGCCACCCCAGTGCCCAACGTGTTTGTCTCCATACTGGTCCCAGTGCCACACCAGTGCCCATCATTTCTGTCCCCATGCATCCCAGTGCCACCCCAGTGCCCATTGTGTCTGTCCCCATGCCCATCCCAGTGCCACCCCAGTGCCGATCCCAGTGCCAACCATTTCCATCCCCATGCCCATCCCAGTGCCACCCCAGTGCACCTCACGAGCCCACCCCAGTGCCACCAGTGCCTTCCCCAGTGCCACCCCAGTGCCCACCCGGGCCGTACCTTGACAGCGGCGATGCAGGACCTCTCGAGGCCCCGTTGGGTCTCGGGGGGCAGGAGGGGTCCCAGCGCCTGTGCCTGCAGCAGGGCCCCGATTTCGGGGTGCCCCAGCACCTCCCTGCGGGCACAGAGCCCTCAGAGCACCCCCCCGGGGGGGCATCGCAGCACCCGGTGTCACCCACCCACCACCCTGGGGACAGCCCCGGGGGCGCGCAGAGGGACAGGGGGGTGGCATCAGGTGCCCGGTGGGGTGGGGTGGGGGGCATGGGTGACGGGGGGTGCCCAGAGGGTGAAGGGAATGGGTGCTGAGGGGTCCCAGGGGTGGCACCGGGTGACCATGTGTCAAGGGGATAGGTGACACAGGGTCCCATGGGTGGCATCGGGTGACAGTAGGTGCTTGGTGTGCCAAGGGATGGGCACCACGGGGTCCTATGGGTGCCAGTGGGCACCCAGCATGCCAAGAGGACGGGCACCAGGGGGTCCCATGGGTGCCAGTGGGCACCTAGTGTACCAAGAGGACAAGAACCATGAGGTCCTATGGGTGCCAGAGGGCACCCAGCATACCAAGGGGACGGGCACCACGGGGTCCCATGGGTGCCAGTGGGCACCCAGTGTGCCAAAGGGCCACACACCATGAGGTCCCATGGGTGCCAGTGGGTGCCTGATGTGCCAAGGGGACGGGCACCATGAGGTCCCATGGGTGCCAGTGGGCACCCAGCGTGCCAAGGGGATGGGCACCAGGGGGTCCTATGGATGACACTGGGTGCCCATTGTGCCAAGGGGACGGGCACCACGGGGGTCCCATGGGTGCCACCAGCATCCCGCGCGCCTCACCTGGGGTAGGCGTTGCTGTGCCAGTCGAGCAGCAGGTAGAGGTCGGGCACGGCCAGGGGCCGCTGCGCCAGGGCTCCCAGCTGCTGCGCCAGCGCCCGGTGGTACCCGCGGGCGTAGACCCCGAAGGCGCCGTACTCGGCGGGGTAGGCGGGGGCCACGTGGCACCGCACGGCCCCCAGGTCGGCCACCAGCCGGCCGGCCAACGCCGCCAGCCTCGCGCCCAGCCCGGCGGCCGGTGCCACTTGCGCCAAGCGCTCGCCCGCCGCTCGCCCCACGGCCTCCTGCCAGCGGCGCCGCAGGGCGCGCGGGCGCCCCGGGGTGCCCGGCGGGTGCCGGCGGTCGGCCGCCTCCTCCTGCTCCAGCACCCGCACCACCAAACGCAGGGGTGGGTAAGGGCGGCCGGCCGGCACCGCTTCGCCCACCACCGCCCAGAGCTGAGCCAGCAGCGCCTCGTACAGCAGGGCCACGTCCCGCGCCTGCCGCCCCGCCGCGGGGACCGGGGACGGTGGGGACGGTGACGCCCCTGTCACCACTGCTGCTGTTGCTGCTGCTGCTGCCGCCACGCACTCGGCCTCCAGCGCGATGATCTGCTCGTCCGCCGCCACCAGCTCGCGGCGCTGGATCAGCTCCAGGATCTCCAGCACTGGGGGGGGGGGTTTGGGGGCATTGGAAGGGGGTTTGGGGGCATTGGAGGCGTGGTTGGGGGCATTGGAGGGGATGTGGGGGGGTAGTGGGGTCATTGGAGGGGGTTTGGGGTCATTGGAGAGGGGGTTGGGGTCATTGGTTTGGGGTTTGGGGTCATTTGAGGGGATGTAGGGGGGTATTGGGGTCATTGGAGGGGGGTTGGGGTCATTTGAGGAGGGTTTGGGGTCATTGGTTTGGGGTTTGGGGTCATTGGAGAGGGGGTTGGGGTCATTGGTTTGGGGTTTGGGGGCATTGGAGGGGATGTAGCGTGGTAGTGGGGTCATTGGAGGGGGTTTGGGGTCATTGGAGAGGGGTTTGGGGTCATTGGAGGGGGGGTTGGGGTCATTGGTTTGGGCTTTGGCGTCACTGGAGAGGGGTTTGGGGGGTTTGGGGATGTTGGAGGGGGGTTTGGGGGCATTGGAGGGGGGTTTGGGGTCATTGGAGGGGATGTAGAGGGGTACTGGGGTCATTGGAGGGGGTTTGGGGTCATTGGTTTGGAGTTTGGGGTCGTTGGAGGGGATGTAGGGGGGTACTGGGGTCATTGGAGGGGGGTTTGAGGTCATTGGTTTGGGGTTTGGGGGGTTTGGGGGTGTTGGAGGGAGGTTTGGGGGTGTTGGAAGGGGGTTTGGGGTCATTGGAGGGGGTTTGGGGTCATTGGAGGGGGGTTCATCCCACTGGGTATGGGAGGCACCCACGGGTGCTGCAGACCCGGCAGCCAGGAGGTCCAGCTGGGTGCTCGGCATCCCCCATGGCCCCATCCCAATGTCCCCATCCCAATGTTCCCCATCCCTGTGTCCCCATGTCCCCACCCTTATGTCCTCATCCCAATGTCCCCCATCCTCACGTCCCCATCCCAATGTCCCCTAATCCCATGTCCCCATCCCCATGTCCCCATCCCCACGTCCCCTAATCCCATCCCCACGTCCCCATCCCCACGTCCCCATCCCACTGTCCCCACATCCCCATCCCAATGTCCCCTAATCCCACGTCCCCATCCCACTGTCCCCACGTCCCCACATCCCCCCCCACCTCTCCCCCACCCCCTTACCCCCACCCCCTCTCCCCCATCCCCGCTCACCCGACAGCGGCTCCTTGGCCTTGCTGCGCGCCTCCTGCCTCCGTCCCACACCATCCCCGTCCCCGTCGGGGACCCCGTCGGGTTCGGGTGACCCCGGCGAGCGCTCGGCCAGGGACGCCCGGCGTCCCTTTGTCCCCAGGGCCAGCCGCAGCAGCGAGCTGCGTTTGGGGACCGGCCGCTCGGTCAGGGTCTCCACGCTGGCTTTGCGCCTCCCCGGCAGCCTCCGCAGGAGCCCGAAATCCTCCGAGCGCCGCCGCAGCCCCCGGGCGCGACCCCCGTCCCCGTCGCCGTCCCCGTCCCCGTTTTTGGGACCGGGGCGGCGAGCGCGGCCGAAGGGTGCCAGCCCCACCAGGCGCTCCAGGGTGGCCCGGCGCCGGTAGCGGCTCTCGGGGCTGGCGGCGAAGGGGTCGCCATCCTCCTCCTCCTCCTTGGGGGCTTTCTTCAGCAGAGGCATGGCCTGAGGGCGGCACGGCAGCGGGGTGGCACCGGGGCACCCCGACGGAGCACCCCCATGGGTGCAATCTGGAGACCCCTCTGTGCAACCCCGTAATGCAACACCGTTGTGCACACTGCTCTGTGCAACCCCTCCGTGCAAACACACCGTGCAACGTCTCCGTGCAACCTCTCTCAGTGCAATCCTGCCATGCACTCCCCTCTGTGCAACCCCTCCGTGCAACCCCGCCGTGCACACTGCTCTGTGCAACCCCTCTGTGCAACCCCGCCGTGCACACTGCTCTGTGCAACCCCTCTGTGCAACCCCGTCGTGCACACTGGTCAGTGCAACCCCTCTGTGCAACCTCTCTCAATGCAATCCTGCCATGCACAACACTTTGTGCAACCCCTCCATGCAACCTCTCCATGCAACACTGCCATGCATGCCCCTCTGTGCAACCCCTCCGTGCAACTTTGCCATGCACACTGCTCTGTGCAACCCCTCTGTGCAAGCACACCATGCACAACACTCTCTGCAACCCCTCCGTGCAACCCCTCCATGCAACCCTGCCATGCATTCCCCTCTGTGCAACCCCTCCGTGCAACCCCGTCGTGCACACTGCTCTGTGCACAACGCTCTGTGCAACCCCTCCGTGCAACCCCTCCGTGCAACCTCTCCATGCACACCACTCTGTGCAACCCCTCCATGCAACCCCTCCGTGCAACCCCTCCGTGCAACCTCTCCGTGCAACCCCTCCGTGCAACCCTGCCACGCGTTCCCCTCCGTGCAACCCCTCTGTGAGCGTGCAACTGCTCCGTGCAAGCCCACGAGTGCCACCCCCACGAGCGTGCCACTGCTCCGTGCACCCCCTCCACGCAAACCCAGCCGTGCACCCGCTCCGCGCACCCCCCCGTCCCCCGTGCAAACCCCCTCGTGCAACTCCCGTGCGCGTGCAACTGCTTCGTGCAACCCCCCCCATCCGTGCAAACCCCATCCACGCACCCCCCCCCGGGGCGTGCAACCTCCTCGTGCAAACCCATCCGTGCAAACCCCCCCCCGAGCACGCAACCCCCCCATGTGCGTGCAAACCGCTCCGTGCAACCCCCCCAGGAGCGTGCAAGCCCCCCAGGAGCGTGCAGCCCCCCCAGGAGCGTGCAACCCCATCCGTGCAACCCCCCCCCCCCGGAGTGTGCACCCCCCCCCCCCCCCGTTACCCCTCGCACCCCCTCGGTCGCTCCCCGCCGAGCCGCCGCCGCCGCCGGTCCCCGCGGAGCAGCGGGCGCGGGGCCGGGGGTTTCCTGAGGAAGCGCCGCCCCCCCCCCGCCGCCGCCCCCGCCCGGGGCAGGGTCAGCCCCGGTTCCGCTGGCACCGGGAGAAGTGGGGGGGGGGACGGGGGGGAGGACGGGGAAGGAGGGGGGGGGATGTGGGGGGGCGGGGGAAAAGGGGGGAGGATGCGGGGAGGGACGCGTGGGACCCCTGGACCCAAATGTGCGCAATGGTCCCGTGTCCCCATGTCCCATATCCCCATGCCCCCATATCCTCATGTCCCATGTCCCCATATCCCATGTCCCTATATCCCGTGTCCCCATATCCCCTATCCCCATGTCCCATGTCCCCATATCCCCATATCCCATACCCCATGTCCCAATGTCCCCATATCCCATATCCCCTATCCCCATGTCCCATGTCCCCATATCCCATATCCCACGCCCCCATGTCCCCATGTCCCATGTCCCATGTCCCCGATCCCCTATCCCCATATCCCATATCCCATACCCCATGTCCCATATCCCCTATCCCCATATCCCCATATCCCATGCCCCATATCCCATATCCCATGTCCCCATATTCCATATCCCCTTGTCCCCATGTCCCATGTCCCCATATCCCATGTCCCATAACCCCATATCCCATATCCCATGCCCCCATGTCCCACGTCCCATATCCCCATGTCCCCATATCCCATATCCCATACCCCATGTCCCCATATCCCCTATCCCCATATTCCCTATCCCCATATCCCCATACCCCATATCCCCATGTCCCATATCCCATGTCCCCCCATCCCCCTGTCCCCCTGTCCCTATATCCCCATCCCATATGTCACTAATGTCCCCATGTATCTCCATGTCATGCTGCATCTGACGTCCCCATTGTCCACCTCCAAATGTCCCCTTTTATCACGTCCCCATGTCCCCAATGTCCCCAATGTCCCCAATGTCCCTCAATGTCCCCTTAATGTCCCCATCTCCCCCAATGTCCCCAATGTCCCCTTAATGTCCCCATATCCCACGATGTCTCCATATCCACCAATGTCCCAATGTCCCCATGTCCCCCAGTGTCCCCCAATGTCCCCAATGTCCCCATGTCTGCAATGTCCCCAATGTCCTCAATGTCCCCAATTTCTCCAAAGTCCCCCAATGTCCCCAATGTCCCCATATCCCCCAATATCCCCCAATATCCCCCAATGTCCCTATGTCCCTAATGTCTCCCCAATGTCCCCAAAGTCCCCCTATGTCCCCTAATGTTCCCAATGTCCCTCAATGTCCCCAAAGACCCTCAATGTCCCCAATATCCCCCAATATCCCCCAATGTCCCCTTATGTCCCCCCAATGTCCCCAGTGCCCCCAATATCCCCAATGTCCCCCATGCCCCCATATCCCCCAATGTCCCCCCGTGTCCCCACTTTGTCCCCCCGGTGTCCCCACGCCCCTGGGACCCCACGTGACAGTCGCCCCCCCCTCCCTCGGCCGCTCCGGGCACTCAGGGGTTAACTCTCTCCCCCCGGCTCCCGATTGGCTACAGCACCAGCCAATGGGAAGGAGGCAGCGGCGCGGGCCCCGCCCCCGCTTGGGGGCCGGCCGGCCTGTCTCCATGCCGCGGCGCAGCCAATGGGGAGCGGCCCCGCCCGCGCCCGCCCGCCGCAGAGGGCGCTGATTGGCTATCGAGACGGGAGGGGGGCGTGGCCGGCCCCGCCCTGGCCCACCTCTTAAAGGCGAAGGCGGGGCCCCGAGGCCCGCACCCCAAATGCCCCCCCCAGCCCCTAAATGCCCCCTGCACCCCAAATGCCCCCTGCACCCCAATTCCCCCCAGACCCCCAAATTCCCCCCCGCACCCCAATTCCCCCACACACCCCCAATTCCCTCCTGCACCCCCAAATCCCCCCTGCACCCCAAATCCTCCCTGCACCCCCAAATGTCCCGTGCACCCCAAATGCCCCCTGCACCCCAAAATCCCCTCTGCACCCCAAATTCCCCACACCCCCAAATGCCCCCTGCAACCCCAATACCCCCTGCACCCCAAATTCCCCCCACACCCCCAAACTCCCCCCTACGCCCCAAATCCTCCCATACCCCCTAATTCCCTCCTGCACCCCCAAATCCCCCCTACACCCTCAATTCCCCCCCTGCACCCCAATTCCCCCCTGCACCCCAAATCCTCCCTGCACCCCAAATTCCCCACACACCCCTAAATTCCCCCCGTAGCCCAATTCCGCCCCGCACCCCAAATTTCCCCCTGGCACCCCAATTTCCCAATGCACTCCCAATTCCCCCCGCATCCCCTATACCCCTCTGCACCCCAAATTCTCTCCGCACCCCCAAATTACCCCTGCACCCCCAAATTCCCCACACACCCCCAAATCCCTCCCTGCACCCCCAAATTCCCCCTGCACCCCAAATCCTCCCTGCACCCCCAAATGTCCCCTACACCCCAAATGCCCCCCACACCCCAAATCTCCCCTGCATCCCCTGTACCCTCCTGCACCCCATATTCCCCCTACTCCCCCAATTTCCTCCGCACCCCCAATTCCCCCCTGCACCCCAAATCCTCCCTGCAGCCCCAAATCCCCCCCTGCACCCCAATTCCACCCTGCACCCCTAAATCCCCCTGCACCCCAAATGCCCCCTGCACCCTCAAAAGCCCCCCTTACGCCAAATGTTCCCCGGAACCCCAAATCCCCCCGTACCCCAAATCCCCCCTTGCACCCCAAATCCCCCCCTGCACCCCCAAACTCCCCCCCCCTCTGCCGCGTCCCCTTTAAGAGGCCCCTCCCTCCCCTCCCCTCCCTCCCCTCCCCTCCCGGTTCCGCTTCCGCTCGGGGCCCCGAGGCCGCCCCCGCCGCCGCCGCCGCCGCCGCCGCCCGGGCCCAGGCCCGGCTCCGGCCCCGCTTCCCGAGGCCTCGGCCCCGGCCATGGGGCGCTGGTAGCGGCCGAGCCCGGAGCGCCCGGACCGGGCCTGACCCGGCCCCGGCCCCGGCCCCGGCCCCGGCCCCGGCCCCGGCCCCGGCTCCGGTCCCGGTCCCGGTCCCGGCCCCGGTCCCGGCCCCGCGATGTCTTCGCGCTCCGCCCTGGCGGCGGGGAACGAGCGGAACGCGGACGGGGTGAGGGGGGAGGGGGGGGGCGTGGGGAGCCCACGCGTGACCGCGGGGGGGGGGACCCTAAATTATTTTTTTGGGGGGGGGAGCCCGAATTATTTGGGGTGGGGGAGGCCGGAATTGTTTGGGGGGGGGAGAGTCGGGGAGGGGGTCACGCGCGGTCACGGTCACGCGTGGGGTGGGGGCACGCGTGGGGAGGGGGGAGGGGGGGATTTGGGGGGTGTATGGGGGGGTTTAAGGGGGTGGGGGGGGCGTGGAGCTGTGGTTGGGAGGGGGGAGGGGGTGAGAGGGGATGGGGGGGGGAGTGGGGTTGGGGGCACGCGTGGGGTGGGGGTGACACGGGTGTCCCACGCGTGGGGGGGGTGGGAGGTGTTTTTTGGGGGGGTTGGGGGGTGTTGTTGGGGTTGGGGGGAGCTGGGGGCGTGTGGGGATGTGGGGGGGGAGTGGGGGCACGGTCACGCGTGGAGGGGTATGGGGGGACCCACGGTCACGAGTGGGGAGGGGGGTGAAGGGGGTGTCTGGTTGGGGGGGTCGTGGGGTGGGGGGGTGTGGACCCTACAGGAACACGAGGGGGGTGGGAGTTTGGGGGGGGTGGACCCCACGGTCACGCGTGGGTGTCCCCCCACAGCAGGGTTTTGCGTGGGGGGGGGCTCTGCTACCGCACCCCCCCCCCCCCCTTTAAAAGAATTTGGGGGGGGGGCACCGGTGCCGCCCCCTCCTTTAGGGTTTGGGTGAGGGAAAAGGGGGACACGGGTGGGGGTGTGGGGGGGTCACACGTGTGGGTGTGGGGGTCACGCGTGGGGGGGGGGGTCACCCGTGGGGGGGTGGGGGGGGGTCACGGCGTTGCCCTGAGCCGGTTGGGCCGGATCCGGCCCTGCCCGACCGGCCCCGGCCGCGTCCCTGTGCGGGCAGCGTGGCCCCGGGGCGTGCAAGGGGCGGGGGCACGCGTGGGGGGGGGGGGGGTTAAAGGGTGAGTGTGCAAGGAGGGGGGGGGGGCAGGGGGTGAGCGTGCAAAGGGGGGGGTGTCTGGGAGGTGGGAAGGGGGAGGGTGGGGGGGGTGAGTGTGTAACGGGGAGGTGTAGGGGGGGTGAGTGTGCAAGGGGGGGTGAGTGTGCAAGGGGGGGTGAGTGTGCAAGAGGGAGGTGGGGAAGGTGAGTGTGTAAAGGGGGAGTGTGCAAGGGGGGGTGCGTGGGGGAAAGGGGGGTGTGGGGGGTGTTCAAAGGGTGAGTGTGCAAGTGGGGGGTGCAAGGGGAGTGCTAAAGGGGGGCTTGCGAGGGAGGTGAGTGTGCAAGGGGTGGGTGTGCAAAGAGGGGGTGCACAAGGGTGAATGTGCAAGAAGGAGCACGCGGGGGGGGTGCAAAGTGAGTGTGTGAGAGGGAGGGGTGAGTGTGAGAAGTGTGAGTACCCCTGAGGGGTGTGCAAAGGGTGAGTGTGCAAGCGTGCAAGGGAAGGGCATGCATGAGGGTGCAAAGGGCGAGTGTGCAAAGGGGGAGCGTGCGAGGGAAAGGTGCGCCGGGGGTGTGCAAAGAGTGAGTGTGCAAGTGGAAGGTGTGCAGTAAGGGTATCAAAAGGTGAGCGTGCAAGGGAAGGGCGAGTGTGCAAAGGAAAAGTGTGCAAGGGAGGGGGTGTGCAAATGAAAGGTGTGCACTGGGGGTGTGCAAAAGGTGAGTGTGCAAGGGAAGGGCAAGCGTGCGAGGGAGGGGTGCATTGCGGGTGTGCAAAGAGTGAGTGTGCAAATGAGAGGTGCGGAGTGAGGGCGTGCAAAAGGTGAGTGTGCAAGGGATGGGCAAGTGTGCAAAGGAAGGGCATTCAAGGGAGGGGTGTGTCGGGGGTGTGCAAAGAACAAGCGTGCAAATGAAAGCTGTGCAGTGGGGGCGTGCGAGGGAAGGGTGAGTGTGCAAAGGAAGGTGTGCGTCAGGGGTGTGCAAATGCAAGTGAGCAAATGAAAGGTGTGCAGCGGGGGCATGCAAAAGGTGAGTGTGCAAGGGAAGGGTGAGTGTAGGGAATAGTAAGTGTGCAAAGGAAGGGTGTGCAAGGGAGGGGTGTAGTGGGGGTGTGCAAATAGTGAGTGTGCAAGGGAAGGGCGAGCATGCAATGGAAGGGTGTGCAAGGGAGGGGTGCATCGGGGGTGTGCAAAGAGCAAGTGTGTGAATGAAAGGTGTGCAGTGGGGGTGTGCAAAAAGTGAGTGTGCAAGGGAAGGGTGTGTTTGGGGTGTGCAAAGAGCAAGTGTGCAAATGAAAAGTGCAGTGGGGGCATGCAAAAGGCACGTGTGCAAGGGAAGAGCGAGCACACGAGGGAGGGGTGTGCCAGTGTGCAAAGAGCAAGTGTGCAAATGAAAGGGGTGCAGTGGGGGTGTGCAAAAGGTGAGTGTGCAAGGCAAGGGTGAATGTGCAAAGGGTGAGTGTGCGAGGAAAGGGTAAGCGTGCAAGGGAAGGGTGAGCGTGCAAAGGAAGGGCGTGCAAGGGAGGGGTGCATCGGGGGTGTGCAAAGAGCAAGCGTGCAAATGAAAGGTGTGCAGTGGGGGTGTGCAAAGGGCGAGCGTGCAAGGCAAGGGCGAGTGTGCAAAGGAAGGGCAAGCGTGCAAGGGAAGGGCGAGCGTGCAAGGAGCACCTCGAGGCACGAGGTCCTGCGTCCGTGCAAGGAAGACACGAGGGGATGTGAGGGGGGGGCAAATTGAGTGTGCAAAAGACGGGCGTGCAAGGGAGGGGCGTGCACGTGGGTGTGCAAGCAGGTGGGGGGGTTATAGGGCCAAAGGGGGGGGAGCAAGTAAGGGGGAAAGGATACTGGGGAGGGGGTGAGGGTGCAAAGGGGAGGCTGGGGGTGCAAGGGGGGTGTGCGAGCGTGCAAAGGGGAGGCTGAGCGTGCAAGGGGGGGTGCGAGCGTGCAAAGGGGGGGGTCTCTGATGCCTCGTCCCCCCCCCCAGCTGGGCGGCAGCCGCTCGGAGAAGGGCTCGGCGTGGTCGGGGGGCCGCTCGCTGGGCGCCCGCTGCCGCAACTCGGTGGCCTCGTGCCCCGAGGAGCAGCCCCACGTGGGCAACTACCGCCTGCTGCGCACCATCGGCAAGGGCAACTTCGCCAAGGTCAAGCTGGCCCGCCACGTCCTGACCGGCAAGGAGGTGGGGGGGGGGCGTGGGGGGGGCGTGGGCGGGGGAAAAAAGGGGTTGGGGGGGGGAAAAGGGGGGTTAGGGGGGTCGTGGGGGGGTGGAGAGGGGGTGTGAGGGGGGTAAAAGGGGGTTAGGGGGAGATGGAGGGAGTGGGGAGGGGGAAAGGGGGGGGATTTGGGGGTGGGGGGGGTCGTGGGGGGGGAAAAAGGGGGTTGGGGGGGAAAAGGGGGTTAGGGGGGTGATAAAGGGGGTGTAAAGGGGGTTAGGGGGGAGATGGAGGGGTTGGAAGGGGGTGGGGAGGGGGAAAGGGGGGGGATTTGGGGGTGGGGGGGGTCGTGGGGGGTCGTGGGGGGGGAAAAAAGGGGGTTGGGGGGGAAAAAGGGGGTTGGGGGGGGAAAAAGGGGGGTTAGGGGGGTCGTGGGGGAGTGGGGAGGGGGTGTGAGGGGGGTAAAAGGGGGTTAGGGGGGAGTTGGAGGGGTTGGAAGGGGGTGGGGAGGGGGAAAGGGGGGATTTGGGGGTGGGGGGGTCGTGGGGGGGGGAAAAAGGGGGTTGGGGGGGGAAAAAAGGGGGTTGGGGGGGGAAAAAGGGGGTTAGGGGGGGAAAAAAGGGGGTTGGGGGGGGAAAAAGGGGGTTAGGGGGGTGATAAAGGGGGTGTAAAGGGGGTTAGGGGGGAGATGGAGGGGTTGGAAGGGGGTGGGGAGGGGGAAAGGGGGGGGATTTGGGGGTGGGGGGGTCGTGGGGGGGTCGTGGGGGGGGGAAAAAGGGGTTAGGGGGGTCGTGGGGGGGTGGGGAGGGGGGGTGAGGGGGGTAAAAGGGGGTTAGGGGGGAGTTAAAGGGGTTGGAAGGGGGTGGGGAGGGGGAAAGGGGGGGGATTTGGAGGTGGGGGGGGTCGTGGGGGGGCGTGGGGGGGGAAAAAGGGGGTTGGGGGGTGATAAAGGGGGTGTAAAGGGGGTGTAAAGGGGGTTGGGGGGGAGTTGGAGGGGTGGGGAGGGGGAAAGGGGGGGGATTTGGAGGTGGGGGGGGCTTGGGGGGGTCGTGGGGGGGTGGGGAGGGGGCGTGGGGGGGGAAAAAGGGGGTTAGGGGGGAGGCGGAGGGGGTTGGGGGGTGATGAAGGGGGTGTAAAGGGGGTTAGGGGGGAGATGGAGGGGTTGGAAGGGGGTGGGGAGGGGGAAAGGGGGGGATTTGGGGGTGGGGGGGGCGTGGGGGGGTCGTGGGGGGGGAGGTTGGGGGCGTGGGGGGGCAATTGGGGAGCGCATCGGGGCAAATGAGGGGGTCCTGGGGGCAATAAGGGGGAAGCAGAATCCGAGGGGGGGGCATTTGGGGGGGCAATTTGGGGGGGGGGACACCTGGGTACCCCCCAACTGACCCCCCCCCCAAAAAAAATCCTTCCCAGGTGGCCATCAAAATCATCGACAAGACGCAGCTGAACCCCACCAGCCTCCAGAAGGTGGGGGGGGCCCTTTTTTTTTGGGGGGGGGGGGCACCTTTTTTTTTTTTTTTGGGGTGGGGGGGGGGCACAAGACCCCATTAAACTTTGTGTCCCCCCCCCTCCCCAGCTCTTCCGGGAAGTGCGCATCATGAAGGGGCTGAACCACCCCAACATCGGTGAGCGGCGGGGGGGCACCCAAGGGTGCTGGGGGGGCACCTAAAGGGTATGGGGGGGTCCCCAAGCTGCCCCCCCACCCCAAAATCTGACCCCATTGTCCCCCCCCCCCCAGTGAAGCTGTTTGAGGTGATCGAGACGGAGAAGACGCTGTACCTGGTGATGGAGTACGCCAGCGCGGGTGAGCCCCCACCCATGGGTGCTCCTCTGCGCCCCCCCCCCCCAAAAAAAAAAAAATATGGGTGCTGGGACCCCCCCCATCATAAAATTTGGGTGCTGGGACCCCCCCCCGGCACCCCCAGCCGAGCATCAGGGGGGTTACGGCTGCGTCCCGGTGGGTTTTGGGGGGGCTGTGGGGTTTTTTTTGGGGGGGTTTGGGTTTTTTTTTTTTTGGGGGGTGGGTTTTTTTTTTGAGGGGGGAGGGGTTTTTTATGGGGGGGGGCGCGGTGCAGGGTGCTGGCACCCATGGGTGTCCCCGCAGGCGAAGTGTTCGACTACCTCGTGTCCCACGGGAGGATGAAGGAGAAGGAGGCGAGGGCCAAGTTCAGACAGGTGGGGGGGGGACGGGGACACGGGGGGAGGTGGCACCAGGGTGGCACGGGGTTGGGGACACCACCAGGGAGGTGGCACCAGGTTGGGGACATCACCAGGGAGGTGGCACTGTGGTGGCACTGGGTGGGGGACACCTTTGGGGAGGTGGCACCGTGGTGGTACTGGGTTGGGGACACCTTTGGGGAGGTGGCACTGGTTTGGGGACATTGCTGGGGAAGTGGCACTGGGTTGGGGACACCTCTAGGGAGGTGGCACCTTGGTGGCATCAGGTTGGGGATGCTGCTGGGGAGGTGGCACTGGGTTGGGGACACCACCAGGGAGGTGGCACTGTGGTGGCACGGGGTTGGGGACACCTCTGGAGAGGTGGCACTGGGTTGGGGACACCACCAGGGAGGTGGCACCGTGGTGGCACCAAGCTGGGGACACCTCTGGGGAGGTGACACCAGTGGCACTGGATTGGGGACACTGCTGGGAAGGTGACACCGTGGTGGCACTGGGTTGGGGACACCACCGGGGAGGTGGCACCTTGGTGGCATTGGGCTCTGGACACCTCTGGGGAGGTGGCACTGTGGTGGCACGGGGTTGGGGACATCTTTGGGGAGGTGGCACCATGGTGGCACTGGGTTGGGGACACCACCAGGGAGGTGGCACTGTGGTGGCACCGGTCTGGGGACACTGCTCGGGAGGTGACACTGTGGTGGCACTGGGTTGGGGACTCCTCTGGAAAGGTGGCACCGGGCTGGGGACACCTTTGGGGAGGTGGCACTGTGGTGGCACTAGGTTGGGGATGCCACCAGGGAGGTGGCACTGTGGTGGCACCAGTTTGGGGACACCAACGAGGGTGGCACATGGTGGCCACCCACAGCCAGCACCCATTCCCTGCCGGGGCCACCCACCAGTGCCACCAATTTGGGGGGGGTGGGAGGGGACACGGAGCGAGGGGTGGGTGACACTGGGGGGGGGGGACACACCCCGGTGCCACCCCCAGTGACTTTTTGTCCCCATTTTGTCCCCAGATCGTCTCGGCCGTGCACTACTGCCACCAGAAGAACATCGTCCACCGCGACCTCAAGGTGGGAGCCCCCTCCCCATGTCCCCTGCGCCCCCCCACATTGTCCCCATTGTCCCCACTGTCCCTGTGCCCCCTCCCCAATGTCCCCAATGTCCCTGTGCCCCCAATTCCTGGTGTCCCCGCCATCCCTGCGCCCCCTCCCCAATGTCCCCAGTGTCCCTGCACCCCCGTTCCCAGTGTCCCCACTGTCCCCATGCCCCCTCCCTATGTCCCCAATGTCCCCACGGTCCCTGCACCCCCTCCCCAATATCCCTGCGGTCCCTGTGCCCCCTCCCCAACGTCCCCACTGACCCCACGCCCCCTCCCAATATCCCCAATGTCCCCACTGTCCCCGTGCCCCCTCCCCAATGTCCCCAGTGTCCCTGCTGTCCCCACACCCCCTCCCCAGTGTCCCTGTGGTCCCCGTGCCCCCCATCCCTGGTGTCCCCACTGTCCCCGTGCCCCCTCCCCAATGTCCCTGGGGTCCCTACACCCCCTCCCCAACATCCCCACCGTCCCCACACCCCCTCCCCAATGTCCCCAGTGTCCCTGCACCCCCCATTCCCTGTGTCCCCACTGTCCCTGTGCCCCCTCCCCAATATCCCTGCGGTCCCTGTGCCCCCTCCCCAATGTCCCCAGTGTCCCTGTGCCCCCTCCCCAATATTCCTGCGGTCCCTGCACCCCCTCCCCAACGTCCCCACTGACCCCACGCCCCCTCCCCAATGTCCCCAACGTCCCCACTGTCCCCGTGCCCCCTCCCCAACATCCTTATCCCCTGTCCCACCCCTGACACCCCCTTCCTCGCCCCCCCCAGGCGGAGAACCTGCTGCTGGACGCCGACGCCAACATCAAAATCGCCGATTTCGGCTTCAGCAACGAATTCCGCCTGGGCTCCAAGCTCGACACCTTCTGCGGCTCCCCCCCCTACGCCGCCCCCGAACTTTTCCAGGGCAAAAAATACGACGGCCCCGAAGTCGACATCTGGAGCCTGGGCGTCATCCTCTACACCCTGGTCAGCGGCTCCCTGCCCTTCGACGGGCACAACCTCAAGGTGGGTGACCCCCCCCGGACCCCCCCGGACCCCCCCCGGGACCCTCCTGGCGCTGTGGACCCCCCCCCCAACCCAGCAGTGGGGTGTGTTCGTCTTTGGGGTTTTGGGGATGGTGGCTGTGGGCATCCTGGCTTGTTCCTGTGTTCTGTCCCCGTGTCCCGTTCCCCATCCTATGTCCCGTCCCCGTGTCCCTGTGTCATAGGGACAGCTCCCGTCCCCGTGTCCTGTCCCCATGTCCCATCCCTGTGTCCCATTCCCCATCCTATGTCCCGTCCCCGTGTCCCTGTGTCACAGGGACAGCTGCTGTCCCCGTGTCCCATCCCCGTGTCCCCATGTCCCGTCCCCATGTCCCATTCCCCATCCCATGTCTTGTCCCTGTGCCCCAGTGCCATGGGGACAGCTGCTGTCCCCGTGTCCTGTCCCCATGTCCCATCCCCGTGTCCCATTCCCCATCCTATGTCCTGTCCCCGTGTCCCTGTGCCTTGGGGACAGCTGCTGTCCCTGTGTCCCGTCCCCATGTACCGTCCCCATGTCCCATTCCCCATCCTATGTCTTGTCCCCGTGTCCTGGGTCCCGGTGCCATGGGGACATCTCCTGTCCCTGTGTCCCATCCTCTATCCTATGTCCCATCCCTGTGTCCCATTCCCCATCCCACGTCTTGTCCCCATGTCCTTGTGCCATGGGGACAGCTCCTGTCCCCATGTCCTGTCCCCCATCCCATGTCTCGTCCCTGTGTCCCTGTACCATGGGGACAGCTCCCGTCCCCATGTCCCATCCCCGTGTCCCGTCCCCATGTCCTGTCCCCCATCCCATGTCTCATCCCCATGTCCCTGTGCTTTGGGGACAGCTCCTGTCCCTATGTCCCATCCCCATGTCCCATCCCCATGTCCTGTCCCCCATCCCATGTCCCATCCCCATGTCCCTGTACCTTGGGGACAGCTCCTGTCCCCATGTCCCATCCCCATATCCTGTCCCCCATCCTATATCCCGTCCCCATGTCCCTGTGCCGTGGGGACAGTCCCCATCCCTGTGCCCCATCTATGGGTCTTGTCCCCATCCCTGTGTCCCATATCCCATTCCTGTGTCCCTGTGCCATTCATGAGGACATCCCCAGTGTCCCCATGTCCCCATATCTGTGTCCCCATGTCCCCTGTGTCCCCAATATCCCCATGCCCCCCCATGTCCCCATCCCCTACCTAACTGGGGACAGATCCCAAACCCACACCATGCCCTTCTCCCCATCCCCACACCCAGTAGGGCGCAGCACCCATCCCAAACCCCTTTGGGGGGGGGTGACGATGCCCCCCCCGACCCCTGTCACCCCCCCCGACCCCTGTCACCCCCCCAGGAGCTCCGGGAGCGGGTGCTGCGGGGCAAGTACCGGGTGCCCTTCTACATGTCCACCGACTGCGAGAACATCCTGCGCCGCTTCCTGGTGCTCAACCCCGCCAAGCGCTGCACCCTCGAGGTGAGAGGGGGGCTGGGGGGGGAAATTGGGGGGTCCCGGGGGAGCTGAGGGGGGCTGGGGGGTAACTGGGGAGCTGGTAAGGTGCTGGGGGCGACTGGGAGGGGAAATGGGGGGCTATTGGGGGTAATTGGGGCTGAGGTAAGGGGTGCTGGGGGCAAATGAGGGGGTAAATAGGGGGTCCTGGGGGGGCTGGGGGCAATTGGGAGGGTAAATAGGGGTCCTGGGGGCAATTGGGGATCAGGTAAGGGGTCCTGGGGGCAATTGGGAGGGTAAATAGGGGGTCCTGGGGAAGCTGGGGGGGAGCTGGGGGCAATTGGGAGGGTAAATAGGGGGCCCTGGGGACAATTGGGGCTGAGGTAAGGGGTTCTGGGGGCAACTGGGAGGGGAAATAGGGGTTGCTGGGGGAGGCTGGGGGTAATTGGGGAGCTGGTAAGGTGCTGGGGGCGACTGGGAGGGGAAATAGGGGGGCCCTGGGGGTAATTGGGGCTGAGGTGAGGGGTGCTGGGGGCAATTGGGACTCAGAGAAGGGGTCCTGGGGGCAGTTGGGGATCAGATAAGGGGTCCTGGGGGCAAATGAGGGGGTAAATAGGGGGTTCTGGGGGAGCTGGGGGGGGCTGGGGGGCAATTGGGGAGCTGGTAAGGTGCTGGGGGCGACTGGGAGGGGAAATGGGGGGCTATTGGGGGTAATTGGGGCTGAGGTAAGGGGTGCTGAGGGCAAATGAGGGGGTAAATAGGGGGTCCTGGGGGGGCTGGGGGCAATTGGGAGGGTAAATAGGGGTCCTGGGGGCAATTGGGGATCAGGTAAGGGGTCCTGGGGGCAACTGGGGAGCAGGTAAGGTCCTGGGTGCAACTGGGAGGGCAAATAGGGGTCCCTGGGGGCAATTGGGGCTCAGAGAAGGGGTCCCCAGGGCTTCATGCCTATGGTGGGGGCACCCCCGGGGCTCAAGGACCGGGGTGGGGGCACCCCAAGACCAAATAAATCAGGGTGGGGGCACCCCCGGGGCTCGGTGGTGAGGATGGGGACGCCCCAAACCCCAACAGCTCGCGGGCTGGGGGAAGCAGCCGACGCCATTATCCCCCCCCGCGACGCCTCCCTCATTAATTAAACACCCCCCCCCCTAATTAAACGCGCCCCCCCCCCCAGCAAATCATGAAGGACAAGTGGATCAACATCGGCTACGAGGGCGACGAGCTCAAACCCTACAAGGAGCCCGAGGAGGACTTTGGGGACACCAAGCGCATCGGTGAGGGCATCCCCGCCACGGGACCCCCCCGGGGGGGACCACCGGGACCCCCCCACGGATATCTCACCCCCCCCTACCCGCAGAGGTGATGGTGGGCATGGGCTACACGCGGGAGGAGATCAAGGAGTCCCTGAGCAACCAGAAATACAACGAGGTGACGGCCACCTACCTCCTGCTGGGCAGGAAGAACGAGGTGAGGGTTTTTTAGGGGATTTTAGGGGATTTAGGGGATTTAGGGGGCCGGGGGGGTGGGCACCCGAAATGGTAGAAAGGGCTCGGTCTCCGAAATAGGGTTAAAGAATTAAAAATAAATAAATAAGTAAATGGGGTTTATTAAAGGAATAGAGGTAAGGAAACGGCGCTGGGTGCGGCGGGGGTCCCTTTGGGGGTCTCTGGGGGTCTCTGGGGGTCCCTAGGGGGCCTCTAGGGGTCTCTAGGGGTCCCTCGGGGTCCCTCTGGGGGTCTCGGGGTCCCTCTGGGGGTCCCTCTAGGGGTCTCTAGGGGTCCCTCCGGGGGCCCCTCTGGGGGTCTCTGGGTCCCTCTGGGGGTCTCTTGGGGTCCCTCTGGGGGTCTCCAGGGGTCTCCAGGGGGCTCTGGGGGTCCCTCTGGGGGTCTCTGGGGGTCTCTGGGGGTCCCCCTGGGGGTCTCTGGGGGTCCCCCTGGGGGTCTCTGGGGATCCCCCTGGGGGTCTCTAGGGGTCCCCCTGGGTCCCTCTGGGGGTCTCTAGGGGTCCCTCTGGGGAGAGATTAATTAATCTGGAAGAGATTAAGTAATCTGGAAGAGATTAATTTAACACGAGGAGATTAATTTAACGCGAAGAGATTAAATTAATCCAAAAAAAAAAGGCTGTAACTGTTAGAAATAGAATAAAAAAATCAAACAGGTTCATAAATTTGAGGGGAATTTCCTAAAAATTTGATAATTTGATTATAATGAGGGGGGGGGAGGCCGGGACGTGCCGCATCTGTGGTTCAAGAATTAAATTGGCGTTATAGGGTCGGGAGGTGATTTTATTTTTATGTTCTTTTTTTAATGTTTTTTTATGTTTTTTTTTTAATGTTTTTTTATGTTTTTTATGTGTTTTTTATGTGTTTTGTGTTTTTTATGTGTTTTGTGTTTTTTATGTGTTTTGTGTTTTTTATGTGTTTTGTGTTTTTTATGTTTTTTATGGTTTTTATGGTTTTTTATGTGTTTTTTTATGTTTTTTTTATGTGTTTTTATGTGTTTTTATGTGTTTTTTATGTTTTTTTATGTGTTTTTATGTTTTTTTTATGGTTTTTTAATGTGTTTTTTTATGTTTTTTATGTGTTTATGTTTTTTATGTTTTTTTATGTTTTTTTTTAATGTTTTTTAATGTTTTTTTGTGTTTTTTGTGTGTTTTGTGTTTTTTGTGTGTTTTGTGTTTTTTGTGTGTTGTGTTTTTTGTGTGTTTTGTGTTTTTTGTGTGTTTTTTGTGTTTTTTTTATGTTTTTTTTAATGTTTTTTATGTTTTTTTATGCTTTTGTATGTTTTGTATGTTTTTTTATGTTTTTTATGTTTTTCATGTTTTCTATGTTTTTTTTTTATGTGTTTTTTTATGTTTTTTTTTAATGTTTTTTAATGTTTTTTTTAATGTTTTTTTATGTTTTTTTTTTTAATGTTTTTTCACTCCGAACAATTTCGCTGTTTCTCCCCCCAAAAAGGTGGAGGGGGGCGAGTCGCGCACGGGCAGCAGCCTGGCCCTGGCCCGGGTGCGGGCACCCAGCGAGGTGGCCAACGGAGCGGGCAAGGGGGGGGCGCACGGCAAGGGCCAGCGGGGGGCCACCACCTACCACCGGCAGCGACGGCACAGCGACTTCTGTGAGAGCCCCCCGGCACCGGGGGGGGCACCGGGGGGGTGCCAGGGGGGTGTCGGGGGGGGTGCCGGGGGGGGCACGACACCCCCAGCCCCAAGGGGTGGGGGGAGAGGGGGGAGAGGGGGAGGGGTGTGGGGGTGGGAAGGGGGGGTTTGGGGGGGTTTGGGGGGGTGTGGGGATGGGAAGGGGGGGTTTGGGGGGGTTTTGGGGGGGGTGTGGGGATGGGAAGGGGGGGTTTGGGGGGGTTTTGGGGGGTTGGGGGTGGAGGGGGGGCACTGGGGGGGGTGCCGGGGGGGTGCCAGGGGGGGCACGACACCCCCTGCCCCAGGGGGTGGGGGTAGAGAGGGGAGAGGGTGGGGCGTGTGGGGGTGGGAAGGGGGGTTTGGGGGGGTTTGGGGGGTTGGGGGTGGAGGGGGGGCACCTGGGGGGGTGCAGGGGGGGGCACAGGGGTGTAGTGAAGGGTGGGCATCTTGGTTTTGGGGTATGGAGAAGGGTGAGCATCAAGGTTTTGGGGTTTAGGGTAGGGCGGGCATCACAGTTTTGGGGTGTAGGGGAGGGCGGGCTCCATGTTTATGGGGTGGGCACCCAGCCCCTTTAATGTGGGGTGCAGGGCAGGGTGAGCATCACGGTTTTGGGGTGCAGGGCAGGGTGAGCATCATGGTTTTGGGATTTAGGGTAGGGTAAGCATCACAGTTTTGGGGTGTAGAGAAGGGTGAGCATCAAGGTTTTGGGGTTTAGGGTAGGGTGGGCTCCATGCTTATGGGGTGGGCACCCAGCCCCTTTAATGTGGGGTGCAGGGCAGGGTGGGCATCACAGTTTTGGGGTGCAGGGTGGGGTGAGTGAGCATCACGGTTTTGGGGGTTTTGGGGTGCAGGGCAGGGTGAGCATCACATTTTGGGATTTAGGGCAGGGTGAGCACCACGCTTATAGGACACAGATCAATTTATCCCCTCTCCATCCCCACATCCCCACGAGGGGGGTTCTCCCACCCCCCCCCACAAGCCCCCTCACCCTATGGGGACCCCCCCCCTTATATAACTCCTCTCTTTTTTGGGGTCCCCGCAGGCGGCCCCTCTCCGGTGCCGGCGCACCCCAAACGCAGCCCTACAAGCGCGGGCGAGGGGGAGCTGAAGGACGAGCGGCTGCCGGGCCGCAAGGCCAGTTGCAGCGTGGGGGGGGGCGGCCGCGGGATGCCCCCCTCCAGCCCCATGGTCAGCAGCGCCAACAACCCCAATAAGGCCGAAATCCCCGAAAGGCACAAGGACGGCGCCGGCAACGCGGTGGGCAAGGGGGGGGGGCACGAGGAGGGGGGTTTAGGGGTGAGGGGGGGGGTACGGGGGGGATACGGGGGGGTACGGGGGTGAGGGGGTAGCCGGGGGGGGCGGTAAAGGGATGGGGGGAGTTTGTGGGGTGGAGGGGGTTTGGGGAGGGGGGTGCATCAGGTGTGGTAGGGGAGGGGTGGGGGGAAGCTGGGGGGGGGCAGGGATAAGGGGGGGGCACCCATGGGGGTCAGGGATAAGGGGGGGGGTACCCCAAGGGCCAACAAGTTGAGGGGGGGCACCCCAAGGAGCACCAGGTTGGGGGGGCACCCATGGGGGTCAGGGATAAGGGGGGGCACCCATGGGGATCAGGGACCTGGGGGGCCCCCATGGGGATTAGGGATAAGGGGGGGGCACCCCAAGGAGCACCAGGTTGGGGGGGCACCCATGGGGGTCAGGGATAAGGGGGGGGCACCCCAAGGAGCACCAGGTTGGGGGGGCACCCATGGGGGTCAGGGATAAGGGGGGGGGCACCCCAAGGACCAACAGGTTGAGGGGGGGGGCACCCATGGGGCTCAGGGACCAAGGGGGGCACCCATGGGGATCAGGGATAAGGGTGGGGGCACCCCAAGGACCAATAAATTGGGGGGGGGCACCCCAAGGGCTTAGTGCTGAGGACAGGGGGCACCCATGGGTACCAACAGCGCAGGATCAGGGGACCCATGGGGCTCAGATACCGGGCTGGGGGGGGGGCCAGCACCCCTAGACCAGGGTGGGGGCACCCATGGGATTCAGGGCGTGTAGTGGGGGCACCCCCAGCACCAATAAATCGGGGGGGGTGCACCCCAAGGACCAATAAATCAGGGTCCAAGTGCTCGGTGCCGAGGATAGGGGACACCCATGGGTACCAGGATCGGGGGGGGGGACACCCATGGCGCTCAGCCACCGGGCTGGGGGGGCCCCCCAGCACCTCTAGACCAGGGTGGGGGCACCTATAGGGCTCAAGGATCAGGGTGGGGGTACCCCAAGGAACAATATTTCGGGGGGGGGGCACCCCAAGTGCTCGGTGCCAAGGATAGGGGGCACCCATGGGTACCAGGATCGGGGGAGGGGGGGACACCCATGGGGCTCAGCCACCGGGTTGGGGGGGCCCCCAGCACCTCTAGACCAGGGTGGGGGCACCCCAAGGACCAATAAATCGGGGGGGGGCACCCCAAGGACCAATAAATTGGGGGGGGGCACCCCAAGGACCCATAAATCAGGGTCCAAGTGCTCGGTGCCGAGGATAGGGGGCACCCACGGGTACCAGGATCGGGGCGGGGGGGGGGACGGGACACCCATGGGGCTCAGCCACCGGGTTGGGGGGGCCCCCAGCCCCCCGAACCCGGGGTGGGGGGGGGACGGGGGGGGTCTGAGCATGCGGGGTGCCGTGCAGAACACCATCCCCTCCAGCGTGATGGCGCGCAGGAACACCTACGTCTGCACCGAGCGCCCGGGCACCGAGCGCCACTCGCTGCTGCAAAACGGCAAGGAGAACAGGTAAAAATATCAGGGGGGGGGGGGCTGGAAATGACCCCCCCACCCCGTTACACCCTTCTTTTGCCCCCCCCAGCTCCGTCAGCGGCCGCGTGCCCCCCGCCTCCCCCTCCAGCCACAGCATCGCCGCCGGCTCGGCCGAGCGCGCCCGCCTGGCGCGGGGCACCACGGTGCGCAGCACCTTCCACGGCGGCCAGGTACGGGATCGGCGAGCCGGGGGGGGGTCCAACGGGGCCCCCGCCTCCCCCACTTTGCCCCCCGAAGCCTCCCCCTTGCCGCAGAGCCGCTCGCGGGCCACCTCCAACCTCTTCAGCAAGCTGACCTCCAAGCTGAGCCGCAGGTAGGGGACCCCCCCCCGCCAAGCCCCGCGCCGGCGGCCGCCGCCGTCGTCGTGTCCCCCCCCCCCCAGACCCATTCGTGCGCCCCCCCCCCACTTTGCCGCGCCGCTGCTCACGCCTCCTCTCTCTTTTAGGGTCACTCTTGACCCCTCTAAGCGGCAGAGCTCTAATAGGTGCGTGTCGGGCACCCCCACGCCGCCAGGAGCCAAAATCAGTAAGTGGCCGGGGGCACCGCCCGTGCCGGGCCTGGGGGGCGCACGGCACCGGGGGATGGCCCGGGGCCACCCGTGACATTGGTGACCGTCCCGGTGCCACCAGTGACCGTCCCGGTGCCACCAGTCATCGTCCCGGTGCCACCAGTATCCCAATGCCCATCCCGGTGCCACCAGGGCCCATCCCAGTGTCCATCCCAGTGCCACCAGTGCCCATCCCAGTGCAACCAGTATCCTGGTACCCATCCCGGTGCTACCAGTGCCCATCCCAGTGCCACCAGCATCCTGGTGACTATTGGGGTGCCACCAGTGACCGTCCCGGTGCCACCAGTATCCCAATGCCCATCCCGGTGCCACCAGGGCCCATCCCAGTGTCCATCCCAGTGCCACCAGTGACCGTCCCGGTGCCACCAGTATCCCAATGCCCATCCCGGTGCCACCAGGGCCCATCCCAGTGTCCATCCCAGTGCCACCAGTGACCGTCCCGGTGCCACCAGTATCCCAATGCCCGTCCCAGTGCCACCAGCATCCTGGTGCCCATCCCAGCTCCACCAGTGCCCATCCTGGTGCCACCAGTATCCCAATGCCCATCCCGGTGCCACCAGAGCCCATCCCAGTGTCCATCCCAGTGCCACCAGTAACCGTCCCGGTGCCACCAGCATCCTGGTGCCCCTCCCAGTGCCACCAGTGCCCATCCCGGTGCCACCCATGCCTGTTCTGGTGCCACCAGTATCCCAATGCCCATCCCAGTGCCACCAGGGCCCATCCCAGTGCTCATCCCAGTGCCACCAGTGACCGTCCCGGTGCCACCAGTATCCCATTGCCCATCTCGGTGCCACCAGCATCCTGGTGCCCATCCCAGTGCCACCAGTGACCATCCTGGTGCCACCAGTATCCCAATGCCCGTCCTGGTGCCACCAGGGCCCATCCCAGTGCCCATCCCAGTGCCACCAGTGACCGTCCCGGTGCCACCAGCATCCTGGTGCCCC
The DNA here is from genome assembly GCF_964211825.1 of Aythya ferina. Lineage (NCBI taxonomy): Eukaryota > Metazoa > Chordata > Aves > Anseriformes > Anatidae > Aythya > Aythya ferina. The sequence goes on from NC_140332.1 coordinate 623,857, forward strand.
TCCCAGTGCCACCAGTGCCCATCCCGGTGCCACCCATGCCTGTTCTGGTGCCACCAGTATCCCAATGCCCATCCCGGTGCCACCAGGGCCCATTGGGGTGCCACCAGTGCCTGTCCCGGTGCCACCAGCATCCCAGTGTCCTTCCCAGTGCCACCAGTGACCGTCCCGGTGCCACCAGTATCCCAATGCCCATCCCGGTGCCACCAGGGCCCATCCCAGTGTCCATCCCAGTGCCACCAGTGACCGTCCCGGTGCCACCAGTGCCCATCACGGTGCCACCAGCATCCCAGTGCCCATCCCAGTGTGACCAGTATCCTGGTACCCATCCCAGTGCCACCAGTGGCCATCCCGGTGCCACCAGCATCCCAGTGCCCACCCCGGTGCCACCAGTATCCCAGTGCCCATCCTGGTGCCTGTCCTGGTGCCACCAGTGCCCATCTCAGTGCCACCAGCATCCTGGTGCCCATCCCAGTGCCACCAGTGCCCATCCCGGTGCCACCAGGGCCCATCCCAGTGCCTGTCCCAGTGCCACCAGCACCCTGGTGCCCATCCCAGTGCCACCAGTATCCCAATGCCCATTGGGGTGCCACCAGTGCCCATCCCAGTGCCACCAGCATCCTGGTGCCCCTCCTGGTGCCACCACTGCTCGTCCCAGTGCCACCAGTGCCCTTTCTGGTGCCACCAGCATCCCAGTACCCATTGGGGTGCTACCAGGGCCCATCCCAGTGCCACCAGTGCCTGTCCTGGTGCCACCAGCATCCCAGTGTCCATCCCAGTGCCACCAGGGCCCGTCCCGGTGCCACCAGTGTCCCAGTGCCGTCAGCACTGGTCCCAGTGCCCCTTTAGGTGCCCATCCCAGTGCCACCAGTACTGGTCCCAGTGCCACCAGTGCCCTACTGGTGCCATCAGCGCCCATCCCAGTGCCACCAGTGTCCCAGTGCCGTCAGCACTGGTCCCAGTGCCCCTTTAGGTGCCCATCCCAGTGCCCCCAGTGCCACCAGTACTGGTCCCAGTGCCCCCAGTGCCACCAGTACTGGTCCCAGTGCCACCAGTACCCTCTTGCTTCGCTCCTGTCCCTTTTCTCTCTCTGCCTCTCGCCCTTTGCTGTCGCTGGGGGGCCGGGGGGGGGTCACAGCGGTGCCCCCCACCCAAGGGACTGGGGGGGAAGGGTGGGCACCCAGGTGTGGTGCCCAGTTTGGGGGGGGGGGGCACCCCCTAAAAGGGGTGCGGGTCTGGGGGGTGCCCCCCCCCACATCGGGCATGCCCTTGAGGGGGGGGGGGGCTGCCCTTCAAATTTGGGGGCGGGGGGGGGCAAAATGGGTCTGGGGGGGGGTGAGCCTCGCATAGGGGATGGTGCCCCCCCCCCAAAAATAATAGGAACCCCCCCCCAAAAATAGGCATGCCCCCCCCGAGGGGGGTGGTCTCCCCCCAATTTGCGGGGGTGCCCCCCCCCAATTTGCGGTGGTGCCCCCCCCCCCAAATGGATGTGATGCTGGGGGGTGGTGTCCTGCGTGCCCCCCCCCCCCCCCCCAAAAAAAAAAAATAAATTGGGGGAGGTGGACCCCTAAAATGGCGGGGGGGGGGGGCAGGGTCCCGAAAATAGGGGCTGCCCAAAATGGGTGGGGGTGGCAGGCGGTGCCCCCCCCACACCCAAAATTGGGGGGGGGGGGGCACAGGGCACAGCCCCCCCCCCTTAACACCCCTTTCCCCACCCAGGGTCGCAGACGAACCTGAGAGAATCGGGGGATCTGCGCTCACAAGGTGGGTGCTGCCCCCCCCCTGGGGGGGGGGTTTGGAGCCCCCCCACCCCCCCCCCAAGGCTCCATGACCCCCCCCCCCCCAGCCCCCTGCCACCCCGTGGGGTCCCAGCCCCACCCCAAAGTGTCCTGGGCCCCCTTTTCCCCCCCGTGACCCCCCCTTATTGTCCCTAATGCCACCTTAGAGCCCCCCCCCCATGCCCCGGACCCCCTTTAGAGCCCCCATAGCCCCCCCCCAAATCCTCCCCAGTGCCCCATAGCCCCCCAATATCCCCTATTATTGCCCCAATACCCACCCCAAACCCCCTCCAGTGCCCCATAGCCCCCCAGTACCCCCCATTACAGTCCCCATACCCACCCCTATATCCCCCCAAGCCCTCCCCATAGCCCCCCTGCACCCCCTTTTACAGCCCCCAACCCCTCCCCAGTGCCCCATACCCCCCCTTTACAACCCCCAACCCCCCCCAAACCCCCCTTAACCCACTTTAACTCCCCTTAACCCCCCCAAACCCCCCCTTAACCCCCCTTAACCCCCCCAAACCCCCCCTTAACCCCCCCAAACCCCCCCTTTAACCCCCTTTAACCCCCCAAACCCCCCCCTTAACCCCCTTTAACCCCCCCAACCCCCCCTTTAACCCCCCTTAACCCCCCCAACCCCCCCCCTTAACCCCCCTTAACCCCCCCCAACCCCTCCCTAGATACCCCAAACCCCCCTTTAACCCCCCTTAACCCCCCTTAAACCCCCCCAAACCCCCCCTTTAACCCCCTTTAACCCCCCAAACCCCCCTTTAACCCCCCCTAACCCCCTTTAACCCCCCCAAACCCCCTTTAACCCCCCAACCCCCCCCTTTAACCCCCTTTAACCCCCCAAACCCCCCTTTAACCCCCCCTAACCCCCTTTAACCCCCCCAAACCCCCTTTAACCCCCCAAACCCCCCCTTTAACCCCCCTTAACCCCCCTTAACCCCCCTTTAACCCCCCTTTAACCCCCCCTTAACCCCCCCTTAACCCCCCATAACCCCCCCAAACCCCCCCTTTAACCCCCTTTAACCCCCCCAAACCCCCCCTTTAACCCCCCTTAACCCCCCCAACCCCTCCCTTGATACCCCAACCCCCCCCTTAACCCCCTTTAACCCCCCTTAACCCCCTTTAACCCCCCCAACCCCTCTCTTGACACCCCAAACCTCCCTTTAACCCCCCCAAACCCCCCCTTAACCCCCTTTAACCCCCCCTAACCCCCCCAAACCCCCCCTTTAACCCCCAAACCCCCCCCTTAACCCCCCCCAACCCCTCCCTAGATACCCCAAACCCCCCCTTAACCCCCTTTAACCCCCTTTAACCCCCCTTAACCCCCCCAAACCCCCCCAAACCCCCCTTTAACCCCCCCAAACCCCCTCTTTAACCCCCTCTAACCCCCCCCCCGCCAGTTGCCATCTACCTTGGGATCAAAAGGAAGCCCAACCCCGGCTGCTCCGATGTCCCTGGCATGTGAGGGTGACGAGCGCCCGGCCCCCCGAGGCGGTGATGGCGGCGCTGACCCAGGCCACCCTCTCGGCCGGCTGCCGGGCTCGCCGGCCCCAACCCTTCCTCCTCTCTTGCACCCACGACCGGGGCCCCACCGAGCTCTTCTGCCACTTCGAGGCCGAGGTGTGCCGGCTCCAGCGCCTCGGCGTCCACGGCGTCCTCTTCCGCCGCCTGGCCGGCACCGCCGCCGCCTTCCGAGCCACCCTGGCCCGCGTGGCCGGCCAGCTGCAGCTCTAAGGGACCCCTTTTCCCCCCCCCCCCCCACCCCCTTAAGCCCCCCCGAGCCCCCTCCCCAGCCTTCTACTTTGGGGTGGGGGGGACGCGGCCAGCCGCCCTATATCGCCCACCCCGACCCTCGTCCCCGTCGGAGCCGGGACCTGGAGATTTGGTGGTGGAGGTGGTGGTTTTTTTTTTTTTTTTTTTTCATTTTTTGGGGTTTTTTTTTAGGGGTGGGGGGGGGCACCGAGAGCTGGAACCCCCCCTCCTCCCTCCCCGCACACCCCAACCCCAAGGGGTTGTGTCGGCGCTGGAGCCCCCTCCCCGAGGAGGCTTCGGGTGCAGCACCCGGGAGGTGGGACCCCCCCCCCCGACAAGGGACTGGGACCCCCCCCAAAGGGATGGTTCGGCACTGGGACACCCCCTTTACCCCCCCCCCCAAAAAAAAATAAATGGGGGTTGTGTCACTGCCACCATCCCCTTGGGGCCATCAGCATCCTCAGCTTTGGGGACGAAGGCTCCGGGGTCACCGCTGCCCCTGGGGGGTGTCCCCATACCCCCCCCTTTTTCCTCCCCCCCCCCCCAGCCCTGTACAGCCCTGTAAATAAGGTCTGGGGTCCCAGCGCCGCCCCCTGTCCCCCCCCCCCCTCCAACCCTGGCACATTTTTAAGTTATTCCTGCCCCGATTTGTACCCCGGCCCCAATAAACATAGGAGACCCGTGGCTGTCTTGCGTGGCACCCATCGCACCCAGACCCCCCCCCCGGTGGCTGGGGGGGGGGGGTGTGGGCGATATCCCCAGAGATTTGGGTGCCCCCCCACCCCAAAAAAAAAGGAGCACCCCGGACACTTGGGTGCAGAACTGGGGGCCAGCGGCGTTTTTATTGCGGCTGCGCCGGTGGGAACTGGGTGGAACTGGGCCAAAGGGATGGGGAGGGGGGGGGTTGTAAATGGGGTAAGGGGTTTATGGGGTGGGGGGGGGGCCCTATTTTTGGGCCGGGATCATGTCGTCGATGGACTGGTTCTGCTCCAGCTTCTTCTCCATCTCCACCATGAGCTTGACGCCGTCCACCACCATCTGCACCTGCTCCACCTCGGAGAAGCCCAGGCGGTCGGCGTTGGAGATGTCGAAGACGGCGCCCACGGCCGCCGTGTCCACGCCGCCTGCGGGTGGGGTGGCCAAATCGGGGGGCTCAGCACCCGCGACCCCCCCCCCATCCTCCCGTCCCAACGCCCCTGTCCCCCTTCCAGCCGCTCCCGGACCCCGCAGCTCTGTGGTCCTTGGGTTTGTGCCCTCTGGTTCTTGTCCCCGTGTCTCTGGCCCTATATCGCCGTGGCCCTGTACCCATGCGTCCCATGTCCCTATGCTCATGGGTGCCCCATGTCCCTGTGTCCTTAAATCTCCACGTCCCTATGCCCATGTGTCCCCATGTCCCCACACCCCTACATCCCTGTGCCCGTGTGCCCCATGTCCCAGAGTCCTTAAATCTCCATGTCCCTGTGCCCACCCACATGTGCCTCATGTCCCTAAATCCCCATGTCCCTGTGCCCATGTGCCCCATGTCCCCATGTTCCTAAATCCCCATGTCCCTGTACCTGTGTCCCATGTCCCTACACCCCCATATCCCTATATCTATGTGCCCCATGTCCCTGTGTCCCTAAATCCCCATGTCCCTGTACCCATGCGTCCCATGTCCCTATGCTCACGGGTGCCCCATGTCCCTGTGTCCTTAAATCTCCACGTCCCTATGCCCATGTGTCCCCATGTCCCTACATCCCCGTGTCCCTGTGTCCCCATATCCCCATGGCCGTGTGTCCCTAAATCCCCACGTCCCTATATCCATGCATCCCATGTCCCTGTGTCCTTAAATCTCCACGTCCCTGTACCTACATGTGCCTTGTGTCCCCAAATCCCAATGTCCTTGCACCCATGTGCCCCATGTCCCTGTGTCCCTAAATCCCCACGTCCTTGTGCCATGTGTCTGACGTCCCCATGTCCCTACATCCCCATATGTCTGTGATCCATGTCCCTAAATCCCCAGGTCCCTGTGCCCATGTGCCCCATGTCCCAGAGTCCTTAAATCTCCATGTCCCTGTGCCCACCCACATGTGCCTCATGTCCCTAAATCCCCATGTCCCTGTGTCCCATGTCCCTACACCCCATATCCCTATATCTACGTGCCCCATGTCCCTGTGTCCCTAAATCCCCATGTCCCTCTACCCACGCATCCCATGTCCCTATACCCACGCGTGTCCCTACAACCCCACACCCCTGCGCCCCATGCCCCTGACACCCCCTTGTCCCCATACCCACATCCCTGTGCCCACAGCCCCAATACCATGCATCCAAGCACCCCACGCCCCCTTCCCCTTAATCCCACGCCCCCTTCCCCTTAATCCCACGCCCCCTTCCCTTAATCCCACGCCCCCTTCCCCTTAATCCCACGCCCCCTTCCCCTTAATCCCACGCCCCCTTCCCCTTAATCCCACGCCCCCTTCCCCTTAATTCCACGCCCCCTTCCCCTTAATCCCACGCCCCCTTCCCCTTAATCCCACACCTCCTTCCCCTTAATCCCACGCCCCCTTCCCCTTAATCCCACGCCCCCTTCCCCTTAATCCCACACCCCCTTCCCCTTAATCCCACACCTCCTTCCCCTTAATCCCACGCCCCCTTCCCCTTAATCCCACGCCCCCTTCCCCTTAATCCCACACCCCCTTCCCCTTAATCCCACGCCCCCAACCCAAATCCCCCCGTGCCCCCCGTCCCCATCCCGACCTGTGCCGCGCTTCTGGAGGCGGAGGCGCTTGAGCACCTCCTCGAATTTGGGGTGCTGGCTGAGTTTGGGCAGGCGGACGTGGACGCCGCCGCGCAGCCCCGTGCCCAGGTTGGAGGGGCAGGTCAGGATGTAGCCCAGGTGCTCGGTCCACATGAAGGGGTGCCCGGCCTTCTTGAAGATCTCCTCGATCTGCAGGGGACGGGGGGGGACACGACACGGGGTCATGGACACCCCCACCCAGCTCCCCATATCCCTAAATCCCCAAATCCCCAAATCCTGTCCCCTATAACCCCCGAAGCCTTAATCCCCACGTCCCTCCCCCACTGCCCATATCCCCCCTGTCCCCCAATGCCCCAACCCCTATGGCCCCCAAATCCCAATCCTCATTTCCCCAATTCCCCCCAATTCTCCCCAGTCCCCACTGTCCTCCTATGCCCTAGTTCCCAAATCGCCCATGTCCTAATCCCTGTGTCCCCCATGTCCCCCATGCCCTAATCCCCTTATCCTCCATGCCCTAATCTGTGTCCCCATGCCCTAATCCCCTTATCCCCCATATCCCTATGCCCTAATCCCTGTCTTCCCTGCCCTAATCCCCACATCCCCCATATCCCCACACCCTAATCCCTGTCTTCCCTGTCCTAATCCCCATGTCCCCCATACCCTAATCCCTGTGCCCCCCATGTCCTCCCAAACCCTAATCCCATATCCCCATGCCCTAATCCCATACCCCAATGCCCTAATCCCCACACCCCCCATACCCCCATGCCCCCAGCCCCCAACACATCACCCCCAGGGGCCTGCTCCCACATCCCCAAGCCCTCCCACCCCCCCCACGTCCCCCCCCGGCCCCCCAAATCCCCCCCCAGCCCCTTCCCCACCTTCTTGAGGCCGACGCAGAAGCGCCTGAAGACCTCCTTCATGTTGCCCCCCTTCTCCATGGAGATGACGCGGAGGTGGTCCTCCTCGTTCACCCACACCAGGAAGGTCTTGTTGTCATTGTGCCTGCGGGGGGGGGGCACCCTCAGCACCCCCCGCACCTTTGGGTGCCCCCAAAACACCCCCAGCCCCACACCCACCCCCCTACATTTGGGAACACCCCAAACTTTGGGCTCCCATTTCACCCCTTTAACAGGGACAGGGGGTGGGTTTGGGGGTGCCCCCACCCCATGTGGCCCCCCCCCCACCCCCTGCACCCCCGAAACACCCCCAGCCCCACACCCACCCCATACATTCGGGAACACCCCAAACTTTGGGCCCCCCTAGCAGGGACGGGGGGGGTGGGTTTGGGGGTGCCCCCACCCCATGTGGCCCCCCCCCCACCCCCTGCACCCCCAAAACACCCCCAGCCCCACACCCACCCCCCTGCTTTGGGGGACACCCCAAACTTTGGGCTCCCATTTCACCCCTTTAGCAGGGACAGGGGGTGGGTTTGGGGGTGCCCCCACCCCATGTGGCCCCCCCCACCCCCTGCACCCCCAAAACACCCCCAGCCCCCCACCCACCCCCATACATTCGGGAACACCCCAAACTTTGGGCCCCCCTAGCAGGGACGGGGGGGGTGGGTTTGGGGGTGCCCCCACCCCATGTGCCCCCCCCCACCCCCTGCACCCCCAAAACACACCCAGCCCCCCACCCACCCCCCTGCTTTGGGGGACACCCCAAACTTTGGGCTCCCATTTCACCCCTTTAACAGGGACGGGGGGTGGGTTTGGGGGTGCCCCCGCCCCATGTGACCCCCCCCTACCCCCTGCACCCCCAAAACACACCCAGCCCCCCACCCACCCCCATACATTTGGGGACACCCCAAACTTTGGGCTCCCATTTCACCCCTTTAGCAGGGACAGGGGGTGGGTTTGGGGGTGCCCCCACCCCATGTGGCCCCCCCCGGGTGCCCACCAGATGCCGCGGGCGTCGGGCCAGTCGCGGGCCATGCCGGAGGCCAGCAGCAGGGGGGAGACGGGCTTGTCGAAGAGGAAGTGGTCGTCGATCAGCTGCTGCTGCTCCTGCTCCGTCATGGCCTTCAGCGGGTAGTATTTCCCCTTGAACTCCCCCTCCAGGCTGTTCAGGGCTGAGGGGCGGGGTCAGGACACGCCCGAGACACGCCCTGCCACGCCCAAGCCACGCCCATGCCACGCCCGGCCACACCCGGTCACGCCTGGTCACCCAGCAGCCTGCCCCAATGCGCAGAGGCCACGCCCACAGCTCGAAGGACACGCCCCCGAGCCCGCAAGCCACGCCCCCCGAACACCCCAGGTGTGACCGCACCCATAAGCCACGCCCATAACCATAAGTATAATAACCACGCCCCCTTTCATGCAAGCCACGCCCCGTGCCTCTCCCCGCCATGCCCACACCCAGAGGCCAAGCCCACGCCCATAGACCACGCCCACGCCCAGAGGCCACGCCCCCAAGCCAGCAGTCAACTCGTGCCTGCAAACCACGCCCACAAGCAGAAGCCACGCCCTTTGCCTTAAAGCCACGCCCCCCAACCACCAGCTCACACCTGCAAACCCTAACACTGAGACCACGCCCCCATGAGAAAGCCACGCCCACACAGAGGCCACGCCCACACCCCCATAGACCACGCCCATCCCATAGACCACGCCCACACCCTAACCTCCCCTCCTACCCCAGCCCTCCCGCTAAGCCTCACCCCTCCCATATGACCACGCCCTATTTCGTAGACCACGCCCCTTCCAACAGGCCACGCCCCCTCACCGGTGACGGACAGCTTCTCGATGGCGCGCCGCTCCCCCCGGCTGCAGTGCGGGGGCAGGGAGTACCCCTTGATGCTGCGCCCGGTGCGCACGCGGCTGCTCAGCACGTACTTGGGGTCCAGGTCCTCGCCCCCCTGCACGCAGCACCCGTCTGGGTGACCCCCCCGTTCCCCAAATCCCCCCCATGTCCCTAAATCCCCCCCCAATCCCTAAATCCCCCCCCCATGTCCCCAAACCCTCCCCCAATCCCTAAATCGGCCCCATGCCCCTAAATCCCCCCCCCATGTCCCCAAACCCTCCCCCAATCCCCCCCATGCCCCTAAATGCCCCCCCATGTACACAAATCCACCCCCAATTTCCCCAAATCCCCCCCCATGTCCCCAAACCCCCTCGATCCCCCAATCCCCCCCCCATGTCCCCAAATCCCCCCCCGTCCCCAAACCCCCCCCAATCCCCAAATACCCCCATGTTCCCAAATCCCCCCCCATGTCCCTAAATCCCACCCCAATCCCCAAATCCCCCCATGTCCCCAACCCCCCCCAATCCCCAAATCCCCCCCCATGTCCCCAAACCCTCCCCCAATCCCCAAATCTCCCCCCACGTTCCCAAACCCCCCCAATCCCCAAATCCCCCCCCATGTCCCCAAATCCCTCCCCTGATCCCCAAATCCCCCCCATGTCCCCAAATCCCACCCCGTATCCCCCCGCCACCCAAACCCCATTGCTCCCCACCTCCCGAGCACCCCCCACGCCCCCCCCCCAACCCCAAATACGCCCCCCCCCAGGCAGCACCTTGAGGTTCTCGTGGTTGAGGTCGGTGCGGTGCTTGTCGGTGGGTTTGTAGCCGCCGTGGCGGTCCTGGATGACGGGGTCGAAGAGCTCCTTGAACACCTCGTACGACTCCTCGTCCCCGGCCACGCAGCCCACCGTCATGATGAAGGGGTGTCCTGCGGGGCGGGGGGGGTCAGTGGCACGCGGCAGGGGGGACAATGGCACTGGGACAATGGCACAGGGACAGTGGCACCAGGGACAATGGCACTGGGGCACTAGGAATGGCATGGGGACAATGGCACTGGGAACAATGGTACTGGGGCACCGGGGATGGCACAGGGACAATGGCACTGGGGCACCGGGAATGGCATGGGGACAATGGCATCGGGGACAATGGCACCAGGGACTATGGCACTGGGGGACCAGGGATGACACCAGGGACAATGGCACTGGGGCACTGGGGATGGCACCAGGGACAATGGCACTGGGGATAATGGCACTGGGGCACTGGGGATGACATGGGGACAATGGCACTGGGAACAATGGCACTGGGGCACTGGGAATGGCATGGGGACAATGGCACTGGGGACAATGGCACTGGGGCACTGGGGATGGCATGGGGACAATGGCACTGGGAACAATGGTACTGGGGCACCGGGGATGGCACAGGGACAATGGACCAGGGCAGTGGGGACAGTGGCACTTGGGGACAATGGTACTGGGGCCTGGGAATGGCACTGGGGACAATGGCACTGGGGCACTGGGAATGGCATGGGGACAATGGCACTGGGAACAATGGTACTGGGGCACTGGGGACAGTAGGGAGACAATGGCACTGGGGACAATGGTACTGGGGCACCAGGGATGGCATGGGGGCAATGGCACTGGGGCACTGGGAATGGCACGGGGATAATGACACTGGGGACAATGGTACTGGGGCACTGGGAATGGCATGGGGACAATGGCACCAGGGACAATGGCACTGGGGATAATGGCACTGGGGACAATGGCACTGGGGACAATGGCACTGGGGCACCGGGAATGGCATGGGGACAATGGCATCGGGGACAATGGCACCAGGGACAATGGCACTGGGGACAATGGCACTGGGGCACTGGGGATGGCATGGGGACAATGGCACTGGGGACAATGGCACTGGGGCACTGGGGATGGCATGGGGACAATGGCACTGGGGCACTGGGAATGGCATGGGGACAATGGCACCAGGGACAATGGCACTGGGGATGGCATGGGGACAATGGCACTGGGGACAATGGCACTGGGGCACTGGGGACAACAGACTGGGGCAACAAGGAACTGGGGATGGCACTGGGGACAATGGACCGGGGCACTGGGGCACCAGTGATGGAACTGGGCTGGGGTCAAGGAACCAGGGCACCGGGGACAATGGCACTTGGGGACAGTGGCACTTGGGGACAATGGGGCCACGCACCGGGGTTGTCAACGCCGGTCTGGATGACGTCGTCCAGCGTGAAGCCGCTGGGGGTCTCCTTGTCGCGCAGGCGCTGGTAGAGGGCGGGGGTCAGCACCTTGGCCATGTGGTTGTTGTGCTTGGAGAGGTCGGGGAACTCCTCCTCCGCCGAGAACTTCAGCTTGTGCTTGTTGTGGGTGTTGCTGAATGGCATGGCGGCGGGCTGCGGGCACGGCAGGACATGGGGTGACACGGCATGACACGGCGTGATATGGTGTGATATGGTGTGACATGGCGTGATATGGTGTGACATGGCGTGATATGGTGTGATATGGTGTGATATGGTGTGACATGGCGTGATATGGTGTGATATGGTGTGATATGGTGTGACATGGCGTGATATGGTGTGATATGGTGTGACATGGCGTGACATGGTGTGATATGGTGTGATATGGTGTGACATGGCGTGACATGGTGTGATATGGTGTGACATGGCGTGACATGGTGTGATATGGTGTGATATGGTGTGACATGGCGTGATATGGTGTGATATGGTGTGACATGGCGTGACATGGTGTGATATGGTGTGATATGGTGTGACATGGCGTGACATGGTGTGATATGGTGTGACACGGGGTGACACGGCGTGATATGGTGTGATATGGTGTGACATGGCGTGACATGGCGTGATATGGTGTGACATGGCGTGACATGGGGCGACATGGTGTGACATGGCATGACATGACGTGAGGGGGTGACACAGTGTGACATGGGGTGACACAGCGTGACATGGCGTGACGTGGTGTGACACGGGGTGACATGGTGTGACATGGCACGACATAGCATGATGTGGGGTGACATGGTGTGACAGGACACAGCATGACAGGGGACATGGTGTGACACAGCGTGACACTGTGACATGGCATGACATGGTGTGATGTGGTGTGACATGGGACACTATGACATGGGACATGGCACGACACAGAGTGACACGGGGCATGGTTTGACGTGGGACACGGCGTGACAGGGTGACATGGGACACAGCATGACATGGGACATGGCGTGACACAGGGCATGGCGTGACACAGGGCGGTGTGACACGGGTGACAGGCGGCATGGCACGACACGGGGCAGCGTGACGTGATACATGGCCTTACATGGCACAACACAGAGCACGGTGTGACACAGGGCATGTCGTGACACGGGGCATGTCATGACATGGAACGCATCGTGACACAGGGCACAGAACAGGGTATGGCAGGGCCACCAGGACAGCCTGGGCGCAGCAGTTATGGGGACACGTCGTGACACGGGGTATGTCATGACACAGGGCATGTCACGATAGGAGGCACATTGTGACACAGGGAGGGTCACAGCCACCAGGACAGCCTGGGCACTGCAGTGGGGGGGGCATGTCGTGACACAGGACATGTCGCGACACGGGGTATGTCACGACATGGGGCACGTCGCGACACGGGGCACGTCGCAACCACCCAATCAGCCCAGGAACAGGGGGCTGGGCACATGGGGGCGGGACACGGAGGGAAGGCGTGGCCACGATGTGGGCGTGGTCTTAAGGGGGCGTGGCCACGACGGGCGTGGTTCTTGTGGGCGGGGCTATGGGGAGGGGGGCGTGGCCGGGCCAGATTTGGCCGGGGCTGCGCGGGGGCTTTTTATAGCCCGGGGCTGGGGGGGGGGGGGCAACAACGGGGCACCGGGGGGGGGGGGGGGAACCGGTCCCGGGGTCGGTCCTGGGGGGTTCCCAGCGGGGGGGGCTCACCGGGGGGGTTCCCACCGGGGGGGGTCTCACCCGGTTCCCGTTAACCCGGGGGGGGTCCGGTTGGCACCGGGGGGGGTCCCACGGGGTGGGGGGGGTCTCACCGGGGGGGGTTCCCACCGAGAGGGGTCTCACCGGGGGGGGGTTCCCACCGAGGGGGGGTCTCACCCTGTTCCCGTTAACCCGGGGAGGGGTCCGGTTGGCACCGGGGGGGGGGTCCCACCGGGGGAGTCCGGTGCTGCCGGTCCCGGGGGGGGGGGTGGGGGGGGGGGGGGGGGGGCTCGGGGCTTACCTGGGGGGCGCGGAGCGGAGCGGGCGGAGCGGCACCGGCGGGGCTGGCGGCGAGCACCGGGGCCGCCCCCGGCTTTTATCGCCCCCGAGCCCCCCCCGGACCCGCCCCCGCCCCGCCCGGCCACGGGGGCCCGAGGGCACCGAGGGGGGACCGGGGGGGGACCGAACCGGGGGGACCGGGGGGCTCAGAGCGGGGCAGGGGGGTTGGGGGGGGGTCACCGGGACCGGGATGGGGATGGGGGGGGGCACCGGGACCGGGACCGGGACCGGGCTGGGTCCGGTGGAACCGAGCGGGGGTCGGCGCTGCCGGAGCGGCCGCCGGGAGGGGGGAGACCCCTCCGGACCCCCCCCCCGGATCCGCCCCCGGTGTCGGGTGGTCGCTGGGCTCCGGGCCCGGCACCTGCCGGCCCCGGTATGCGCGGCCCGGCCCCGAGCGCCGCCGCTGTGCGGGTGCACGGGGCACGGTTGCACACCCCCCCTGGGTGCACACACCCCCCTGGGTGCACGCTGCACGGTGCACGGTTGCACACCAAATATTTGCACGCTGCACGGTTGCACGGTGCACACCCCATGGGTGCACGGTGCACGGTTGCACACCACGCAGTTGCATGGTGCATGGGTGCACGGTGCACAGTGCACGGTTGCACACTACCTGGTTGCACACCACATGGCTGCACGGTGCACGTTGCACGGTTGCACACCACACAGTTGCACGTTGCACGGTTATACACCACACAGTTGCATGGTGCACATTGCACGGTTGCACACCACGGTTGCACAGTGCATGGTTGCACACTCCATAGTTGCACGGTGCACAGTGCATGGTTGCACACCACACAGTTGCACGGTGCATGGTTGCACGGTGCACAGTGCACATTTGCATGCTACATGGTTGCACACCACACGGTTGCACGGTGCACAGTGCACATTTGCACACCACATGGTTGCACGGTGCATGTTGCATGGTTGCACACCACACAGTTGCACGGTGCATGGTTGCACGGTGCACAGTGCACATTTGCACCCTACCTGGTTGCACACCACACAGTTGCACAGTGCACAATCACACAGTCCATGGTTGCACGGTGCATGGTGCACATTTGCACACTACATGTTTGCACACTACACCGTTGCACGGCTCCCAGTGCATGGCTGCTCAGCACAGTCACACCATGCACGTTGCACCGTCGCACACCACACAGTCACACTGCACGGTTGTGTGGTGCACAGTGCACGTTTGCACACCACATGGTTGCACACTGCACGGTTGCACGGTGCACAGTTGCTCAGCATACAGCTGCACGGTGCACGATGCATGGTTGCACACCAGAGGTGTACAGCACACAGCTGCATGGTTGCACACCACATGGTTGCACAGTGCACAGTTCACGGTTGCACACTGCATGGCTGCATGGTGCACGCTCACACAGGGCACGCTGCATGCTTGCACGCTGCATGGGGCAGGTTGCACGTTGCATGGAGCACGTTGCACGCTGCACGTTGCACGGGACAGGTTGCACGTTGCACACTGCTCGTTGCACACCAGCACCGTGCACCCCTGGGGGGCACCCAGCACCCCACGGGCTGCAGCGGGTGGCCCTGGGTGCTGGCCTTGGCTGACCTTGATGGGTGACAGCCACCACGGCTCCAGTTATGCTCCCACAGGGCCTGTACTGGGAGCACTGGGAGCACTGGGAGCCAAGCAGGGAGGGAGCAAACCCCAGGCTCAGGCAGCGTGGGCAAATGGTGACAGGGGACAAAGGGACACTGGGGGGGGGGGGCACATATTGGGAGTGCCCCCACAGGTGACACCGGCCCCACGCAGGGGGGGGTGCCCGTGGGGGGCGCACCCAAGCCCCCAGCCCCACGTGGGGGGGTGCTGGGGGGAGCACCCAAGGGTGGGGGGGGGGCTGCGTCCCCGCGCCCTGACCCCGTTGAGGATCCGCTGGATCAGGGCAATTCAAGCCGGGGGGGGGTGGGGGGGTGGCTCCGAGCCCCCCCCTCACGCCCGGTATTTTTAGGCCGGGTTGGGTTTCGCGGCCGGATCCAGTGTCGGCGCTGGGGACCCCAACGGGGGGCACGGGAAGGGCGGCGGGAACCTGGGGGGGGGGGCACCCATGGGTGGGGAAGGGGGTGGCATTAGGAACCCCCCCCCCGCACCCCAAAATGGTGGAGGGTGTCCCCATGGGGAAACTGAGGCACGGAGCGTGGGGGGGGGGGCCGGATTGCTGGGGGGGGGTCCCACACCTGTGGGGTTCCCCATAGGGCGCCTCCCCCCCCCCACCCATGGGTGCCCCGTTAACAGGGTGCTGCTGGCACAAGGGGGTGGCCATGGGGGGGACCCTGGGGACATGGGGACAGTGGGGACAAGGGGTGCCAGGGACAGGGGGACAATGGGGACAATAGGGCCCTGGGGACTTGGGGTGCTGGGGACCCTGGGGACCTTGGGGACATGGGGTGCCAGGGACAGGGGGACAATGGGGACACTGGGGACAATAGGATTGTGGGGACATGGGGTGCCAGGGACCCTGGGGACATGGGGTGCTAGGACAAGGGGACAATGGGGACACTGGGGACAATGGGGCCCTGGGGAGCCAAGGAAATGGGGTGCCAGGGACATGGGGACCTTGGGGACATGGGGTGCTGGGGACATGGGGACAATGGGGACCCTGGGCACACGGGGACCCTGGGTGCCAGCAACATGGGGACAATGGGACCCAGGCTGTGGGGGCTGGGGGGGCACTTTTGGGGCCGGGGGGGCCACAAGCCTGCTCCCACCCATCCCTCCCTGCAGCGGGGGCACCACAGCCCCCACCCCAAAAAAAAAAAGTTGAGGGGGGAGCACAGGGGGGACAGAGACACGGGGTGGGGGGCGGGGGTCCCGCCTGCAGCTGCTTTATTTTGGGAACACTGGGGGGGGGTGGGGGGGGTGGGTCCCAATGTGCGGCTCCAGCAGGACTGGGGGGGGTCCAGGTCCTGCTCCGTGTGAGCGGGGGGGCTCCAGACCCCACCCCAAATATATGGGGGGGGGTCCAGGTCCTGCTCTGTGTAACAGGGGGGCTCCAGACCCCACCCCAAATACAGGGGGGGCTCCAGATCCTAGTCCATGTGATCGGGGGGAGGTGTCCAGATCCCAATCCAAGTTGTGGGGGGGGACCCAGATCCCCCTCCCTGTGCTCGGGGGGGGCTCCAGCCCCCACCCCAAACACACGGGGGGGGGGACCTGGGCCCCGCTCCGCCCCCACAGGGGGGGGATCTCCGTCCCCCTCCCCACCGCTGGGGGCTTTCCCGATCCCTTTCCACGCACACAGTGGTGGTCCGGGGGGGGGTCAAGTCTTGCTCCGAGCGTGCGGTGGGGGGGTCGCCGCCCCCCCCCAGCCTCAAGCCTGCTGGGCGATCTGCTCGATCCTCTGCAAAACCTCCTCCGACTGCAGCTGCTCCAGCGTCAGCAGCGACAGCCCCAGCTGGTCCTCCTACCCCGGGGGGGCCGACGTCAGAGGGGCTTTGGGGGGGGGTCCCAAAAAAAAAAAAAAACCCAAAAAAATAAATAAAAAGGGTCCTCACCTTCTGGAAGGGCTGGGCCATCTGCCGCAGGAAGAATTTGGCCACTTGCACGGCCTCGTCCACCGTCAGGTTGAGGTTGGCGTCGGAGATGTGCTCCTGGATCCACCGCGGCAGCTTGCCCCGCTTGTCCGCCCGGGCGAAACGCTGCGCCACGGGGGGGTCACGAGAAGGAATTTAGTGGGTTTTTTTATTTTTTTAACCCCCCCTCAACCCGTGCCAGGAGCTGGCACCCACCTTATCGGCGAAAACCATGAGGCCGTAGTCGGTTTTGCCCCGCAGAGCCCGGCCGACGCACTGGGCGGCGTGGCGCATGGCGTCGAAGGTGAGGAAATCGTTCTCCCGGATCTGGAATTGGTCCCGCAGGTACTCCAGGCGTGCCTGGGGGAGAGGGGGGGGGACACGAAGATCTTTAGGGGGCTGCTCTGACAGTGGGGTGCCCCTCTAGGGTCTTGCGGTGTCCCCCCCGGGGGTCCGCTGCAGCCCGTGGGGTGTGCGCCCCCGTGCACCGCTTGTGTTCCCCTGGTGCTTGGTGGGGTCCCTGGGGGTCCTGGGGGTCCCCCATTGGTCCCCTGGGTGCCTGGTGGGGTCCCAAGGGGGTCTTGGTGGTCCCCAGGGTGCCCCATTGTGTCCCATGGGTGATCAGTGGGGTCCCAGTATGGTCCTGGTGGTCCCCCGCTGTGTCCCCTGAGTGCCTGTTGGGCTCCCAGGGGGGTCCTGGTGGTCCCCAGGGTGCCTCACTGTGTCCCATGGGTGCCTGGCAGGGTCCCAAGGGGGTCCTGGTCATCCCCACCATGTCCCATGGGTGCCCCCCTGTGGCACCAGCACGTCCTGCAGGTCCCCAGGGTGCCCCATTGTGTCCCATGGGTGCCCGTTGGGGTCCCAGGAGGGTTCCTGGTGGTCCCCAGGGTGCCCCCCGCTGTCCCCACGCCCCTCACCTTCAGGATGCGGCTCTGGGTGTAGACGTAGGGCACCCCGAACATGACCACGGCCCTCCCGTAGTGGTGCACTGCAGGGGGGACACACGGTGACATCGGGGACACCACGGGGGGGAGCCACGTCCGTGTCCCCCCCCCACGTCCCCCTCCCCTCCCCGAACTTGTCCCCGTCCCTCACCGAAGTCGATGCCCTCCGACACCTTGCCCCGGGCCACCGAGAGCAGGATGGCACCGCGGCCGTTCTCGCAGGCCTGCCGAAAAACAGAGCCGGGTCACCCCCCCGGGGACAGCACCCAGGGGACACCAGGGGACAGGGACAGCACCCAGGGGACACCAGGGGACACCAGGGGATGGGGACAGCACCCAGGGGACACCAGGGGATGGGGACAGCACCCAGGGGACACCAGGGGACACCAGGGGACAGGGACAGCACCCAGGGGACACCAGGGGACACCAGGGGATGAGGACAGCACCCAGGGGACACCAGGGGATGGGGACAGCACCCAGGGGACACCAGGGGACACCAGGGGATGGGGACAGCACCCAGGGGACACCAGGGGACAGGGACAGCACCCAGGGGACACCAGGGGACACCAGGGGACCCCAGGGGATGGGGACAGCACCCAGGGGACACCAGGGGATGGGGACAGCACCCAGGGGACACCAGGGGACCCCAGGGGACCCCAGGGGATGGGGACAGCACCCAGGGGACCCCAGGGGACACCAGGGGATGGGGACAGGGACAGCACCCAGGGGATGGGGATGGTCCCCAGGGGACAGGGACAGCACCCAGGGGACACCAGGGGACCCCAGGGGATGGGGACAGCACCCAGGGGACCCCAAGTGATCGGGACAGCTCCCCAGGGGATGGGGACAGCCCCAAGGGGACCCCAGGGGACAGGGAGAGCCCCCAGGGGATGGGGACAAACCCAAGGGAGTGGGGACAGCCCCCAGGGGACAGGGACAGCCCCCAGGGGATGGGGATGGCTCCCAGGGGACCCCAGGGGATGGGGACAGCCCCAAGAGGACAGGGACAACCCCAAGGGGACCCCAGGGGACAGGGAGAGCCCTAGGGGATGGGGATGGCCCCCAGAGGACCCCAAGTGATGGGGACAGCTCCCAGGGGATGGGGACAGCCCCAAGGGGACCCCAGGGGATGGGGACAGACCCCAGGGAATGGGGACAGCCCCAGGGGACAGGGACAACCCCAAGGGACCCCAGAGGACAGGGACAGCCCCAAAGGGACCCCAGGGGACAGGGAGAGCCCCCAGGGGATGGGGATGGCTCCCAGGGGACCCCAGGGGATGGGGACAGCCCCCAGGGGACAGGGACAACCCCAAGGGACCCCAGGGGATGGGGACAACCCCAAGGGGACGCCAGGGGATGGGGACGGACCCCAGGGAATGGGGATGGCTCCCAGGAGATGGGGACAGCCCCCAAGGGACCTCAGGGGATGGGGACAGCCCCAAGGGGACCCCAAGGGGTGGGGACAGCCCCAGGGGACAGGGACAACCCCAAGGGGACCCCAAAGGACCGGAAGAGCCCCCAGGGGATGGGGATGGCCACTGGGAATGGGGACGGCCCCTATGGGACAGGGACAGCCCCCGGGGGACCCCAAAGGACAAGGAGAGCCCCCAGGGGATGGGGATGGCCCCCAAGGGACCCCAGAGGATGGGGACAGCCCCAAGGGGACCCTAGGGGACAGGGACAGCCCCAAAGGGACCCCAGGGGATGGGGACAGCTCCCAGGGGATGGGGACAGCCCCAAGGGGACCTCAGAGGATGGGAACAGCCCCAAGGGGACCCCAGGGGACAGGGAGAGCCCCCAGGGGATGGGGATGGCTCCCAGGGGACCCCAGGGGATGGGGACAGCCCCCAGGGGACAGGGACAACCCCAAGGGACCCCAGGGGACGGGGACAACCCCAAGGGGACGCCAGGGGATGGGGACGGACCCCAGGGAATGGGGATGGCTCCCAGGAGATGGGGACAGCCCCAAGGGACCCCAGAGGACGGGGACAGCCCCAAGGGGACCCCAAGGGGACCCCAGGGGATGGGGACAGCCCCAGGGGACAGGGACAACCCCAAGGGAACCCCAGAGGACGGGGACAGCCCCAAGGGGACCCCAGGGGATGGGGACAGACCCCAGGGAATGGGGATGGCTCCCAGGGGACAGGGACAACCCCAAGGGACCCCAGAGGACAGGGACAGCCCCAAGGGGACCCCAGGGGACCCGAAGGGATGGGGACAGCCCCCAGAGGACGGGGACAGCCCCAAGGGGACCCCAGAGGATGGGAACAGCCCCAAGGGGACCCCAGGGGACAGGGACAACCCCAAGGGACCCCAGGGGACAGGGACAACCCCAAGGGGACCCCAAGGGCCGGGACCAGCCACCTCCTGGTACTTCTCCAGGGCCATACTGGTCTCGGCCCCGTCCTGCGTCTCGATGAAGATGAGCTTGTTGCGCTGGATGTTCTCCAGGATGCCCTGGGATGGGGACAAAGGGGACACCAAAAGGGGACACAGGGGACAGCGTGAGCGGGGCGGGGGCCACCCGAGGGCCCTTTTTGGGGGCGGGTTTGGGGTCGCCTACCTGCTCGTACCAGGAGGCCACGATGTTCTCCATGTACTGGTAGCTGGTGAAGAAGGCGACGAGGCCGTCGGGGACCACGGCCGACAGCTCCAGCAGCAGGTTCCCGTAGTTGCGGATGACGGCTGAGCCCCGGGGTCACTCGGGGTGCCCCCAAAAGACCCCAAATAACGCCCCCCAACCGCCCCGTAACCCCGTCCCCGCTCCGTGACATGTCACCGTGTCCCCGTCCCCGCTCTGTGCTGTAGGATGGTGTTCTTGTCACCCCTGATCCCATAACCGTGTTCCTGTCCCTATAACCGTGTCCCTGTCCCCTCCCTGATCCCATAACCACGTCCCTGATCCCATAACCATGTCCCTGGGTGTTCCCTGTGCCCTATAACCACGTCCCTGTCCCCTCCCTCTCCTATAACTGTGTCCCTGTCCCTATAACCATGTCCCTGTCCCCTCTGTGATCCCATAACCCTGTCCCTGTCCCTTCCCCATACCCTATAACCAAGTCCCTGTCCGCTCCCTGATCCCATAACCATGTCCCTGTCCCCTCCCTGATCCCATAACTGTGTCCCTGTCCCTATAACCATGTCCCTGTCCCCTCCCTGATCCCATAACCACATCCCTGTCCCTATAACCATGTCCCTGTCCTCTCCCTGTGCCCTATAACCACGTCCCTGTCCCCTCCCTGATCCCATAACCGTGTCCCTGTCCCTATAACCATGTCCCTGTCCCCTCCCTGTCCCTATAACCATGTTCCTGTCCCCTCCCTGATCCCATAACTGTGTCCCTGTCCCCTTCCCGATCCCATAACCCTGTCCCTATAACCATGTCCCTGTCCCCTCCGTGATCCCATAACCAAGTCACTGCCCCTTCCCCATACCCTATAACCATGTCCCTGTCCCCTCCTTGATCCCATAACCCTGTCCCTACCCCTATAACCATGTCCCTGTCCCTTCCCTGATCCCATAACTGTGTCCCTGTCCCTATAACCATGTCACTGTCCCTTCCCTGTCCCTATAACCATGTCCCTGTCCTCCCTGATCCCATAACCCTGTCCCTGTCCCCTCCCTGATCCCATAACCCTGTCCCTACCCCTATAACCATGTCCCTGTCCCTTCCCTGATCCCATAACTGTGTCCCTGTCCCTATAACCATGTCACTGTCCCTTCCCTGTCCCTATAACCATGTCCCTGTCCTCCCTGATCCCATAACCCTGTCCCTGCCACTATAACCATGTCCCTGTCCTCTCCCTGTGCCCTATAACTATGTCCCCATGTCCTCCCTGACCCCATAACCATGTCCGTGTCCCTATAATCACGTCCCTGTCCCTTCCCTGTGCCCTATAACCATGTCCCTGTCCCCTCCCTGATCCCATAACCGTGTCCCTGTCCCTATAACCATGTCCCTGTCCCCTCCCTGTGCCCTATAACCACGTCCCTGTCCCTGCTCCCCCCTGGTGTCCCTGTCCCCTCATCCCCATCCCCATCCCCATCCCCGTCCCCCCCCGTGTCCCTGTCCCCCCCCCAGTGTCCCTGTCCCCCCCCCGTGTCCCTGTCCCCCCCCAATGTCCCTGTCCCCTCATCCCCATCCCTGTCCCCCCCCGTGTCCCTGTCCCCCCCCCAGTGTCCCTGTCCCCCCCCCGTGTCCCTGTGTGTCCCCCCCCGGTGTCCCTGTCCCTTCATCCCCATCCCTGTCCCCCCCCGTGTCCCTGTCCCCTTGTCCCCATTCCCATCTCTTTTCCCCCCCTGTATCCCTGTCCCCCCCCCCAGTGTCCCTGTCCCCCCCCTGTGTCCCTGCCCCCCCCAGGTGTCCCTGTCCCCCCCCATGTCCCTGTCCCCCCCCCGGTGTCCCTGTCCCCTACCGATGTCCTCTCTGGTCTCGAACTTGGAGCTGATGGCCACCTGGTCATTGCCCCGGCCCACGATCTGGGGGGGGGGACACAAGGTGACAATGGGGTCCCCAAATGTGTCCCCCCCCCCAAATGTCCCCCCCCCCAAAGCTCACCATGGGGCACAGGCAGGTCCGCGCCAGCGTCATGGTGAAGGTCGCCATGGTAACGGGGCGAAAATCCAGGATTTTGGGGTAAATGTCCAGGGGGGACAGGGTCTGGGGGGAGAAGGGGGGGGGGGAAAAAAAAGGGGGGGGGTCAGATGTGGTGGGTCCCATGGTGGGGGGGGGCATAGAGGGAATGGGGGGGGCGAGGGGGGGATGCTGATATGGGGGGGACATGGGGGGGGCATGGGGGGGTCCTGGGGATGGGGGGGGGACATGGGGGGGGCATGGGGGGGACATGGGGTCATGGGGGGTCATGGGGGGGTCCTGGGGATGGGGGGGGACATGGGGGGGCCATGGGGGAGTCCTGGGGACATGGGGGGGGTCCTGGGGGGGTGGTGAGGGACGTGGGGACATGGGGGGGGCACGGGGACATGACAGGGTCATGGGGGGGACATGGGGTCATGGGGGGGGTCCTGGGGGGTCCTGGGGGGGTCCTGGGGACATGGGGGGGGGCATGGGGTCATGGGAGGACATGGGGTCATGGGGGGGACATGGGGGGGTCCTGGGGGGGCAGTGAGGGACACGGGGGGGGGTCCATGGGGGGGACACGGGGACATGACAGGGTCATGGGGGGGACATGGGGTCCTGGGGGGGGTCCTGCGGGGGACATGGGGGGGGACATAGGGTCATGGGGGGGTCCTGGGGGGGCATGGGGTCATGGGAGGACATGGGGGGGGTCCTGGGGGACATGACAGGGTCATGGGGGGGACACGGGTGGGAAATGGGGACGGGGGGGGACACGGGGGGGCCATGGGGGGGCCATGGGGTCATGGGAGGACATGGGGGGGGTCCCGGGGGGGGCAGGGACTGACCCCCGAGGTGATGATGACGGACTGGAAGCGCTCAAAGACGGGTTTGATGGCGATGGAGGCGTCCATGCAGCTGCGGGGGGGGGCACACGGGTGACACCAGTGCCCCCCCCCAACCCTCCAGAGCCCCCCCCCCAAAATTCCGTGCCCCCCCCCACCCCGAGCCTCTGCCCCTCTGCCCCCAGCATTGGGGCAGGACCTCCCCATAGACCCCCATGACCCCCCCCCAGCACCCCCCACGACCCCTCCAGCCCCCCTGTGCCCCCCCTCAAAAAAAACTGTGCCCCCCCAAAAAAAACGTGCCCCCCCAAACCTCCCTGTGCCCCCCCAGCCCCTTTTTCCCCCCAAAAAAGCCCTGTAACTCCCCCAAAAAAGCCCTGTACCCCCCAAAAAAAACCCCTGTGCCCCCCCCAAACCTTTTGTGCCCCCCCCAGACATTTTTCCACCCCCCGTGCCCCCCCCCAGCCCCTTTCCCCCCCCCCCCGAGCCCCACCTGAAGTGCAGGATGGGGTTGGAGATGGTGGGGGTCCTGTCGTCGAAGGGCTCGATGATGATGGTGAAGCCTGGAAAAAAAAGGGGGGGGGGCACATAAATACACGGGGGGGGCACTCATCAATTAGGGGGGGCACCCAGCAGGGCCCCCCCACACCGCAGAGCCCCCCCCACGTCGCCTATTCCCCCCCCAACCTCCCCATCCCCACAGCCCAACGCCCGATCCGGCGCCGATTAAAGAGGGAAGGGGGCAAAATAAAAAGGCCGGGGGGGGCTCAAAGGTGGTGGCCCCCCCCGGAGGGCCCCCCCCCGGGAAAAAAAAAGGACCTTTGGAGTAGGTGCTGACGAGGGTGGCGAAGTTGGAGACCAAGGTGATGGCGGAGAAGTCGGCCACGTCGGCGATCTCCAGCGTGCGCAGCAGCGAGCGCAGGCGCTCGGCGCAGAACCTGGGGGGGGGACGGGGACACGGGGGGGGACACGTCACTCCTGGGGGGGTGACGGCACCCCTGGGGGGGTGATGGGACCCCTGGGGGGGTGATGGCACTCGTGGGGGGGGCGTGATGGCACCCACGGGGGGGGAAATGCTCTGGGGAGGGTGAGCTGGAGGGGACGCGTTGGGGACACGGTGACATGGGGGGGGCACAATGGCACCTGGGGGGGTGATTTCACTCGTGGGGGGGTGACGGCACCCCTGGGGGGGTGATGGCACTCGTGGGGGGGTGATGGCACTCGTGGGGGGGGCGTGATGGCACCCACGGGGGGGGAAATGCTCTGGGGAAGAGGAGGGGGAGCTGGAGGGGATGTGGTGTGTTGGGGGGGGACATGGTGACATGGGGGGGGCACGATGGCACCTGGGGGGGTGATGGCACTTGTGGGGGGGTGACGGCACCCCTGGGGGGGTGATGGCACTCGTGGGGGGGTGATGGCACTCGTGGGGGGGGCGTGATGGCACCCACGGGGGGGGAAATGCCCTGGGGAAGAGGGGGGGGAGCTGGAGGGGATGCACTGGGGACACGGTGATGTGGGGGGGTTATGGTGACATGGGGGGGGGCACGATGGCACCTGGGGGGGTGATGGCACTCGTGGGGGGGTGATGGCACCCCTGGGGGGGTGATGGCACTCGTGGGGGGGGCGTGATGGCACCCACGGAGGGGGAAATGCTCTGGGGAGGGTGAGCTGGAGGGGACGCGTTGGGGACATGGTGACATGGGGGGGGGACATGGTGACATGGGGGGGGGACACAGCACCCTGGGGGGCCCCGTGTCACCTGGGGGGGGTCTCATGTCACCCTGGGGGGGGCACACGGCATCCCAAAGTGGGGGGGACACTGTCCCAATGAGAGAGGGGGCGGAAAATGTCACCATGGACAGGGGACACGGTGTCCTGGGGGGGGTGACACCACCCTGGGGGGGCTCCCATCACCCCGGGGGGGGGATACATCACCTGGGGGGGGGTCACATCATCCCAAAACGAGGAGGGGGGGGCACTATTTTAGGTTTGGGGGGGGGGGGGGGTTGACACACCCCGAAGCAGATCCCAGGCACCAGCGGCCACCAGGGGGGTCTCCGCCTTTTCGGGCACGGAAAGGGGGGGTGGGGGGGCTTTTTTTTTTTGGGGGGGGGGCACGGACTCACCGCAGGGGCTTGCGCTCGATGCAGACCTTGTCGTGGAGGTCTCGGAGGAAGGCGGGGGGGCTCTCCTGAACCACCCGGGGCCCCCGCAGGCGCGCTCGCAGGTAAGCCACCAGGCGCTTGAGGAAGCCCACGAAGTGCTCGGCCGTGCGGATGCTGCCGGGGACAGCCTCTGGGGGGGGGGCAAAATAAAAAAAGGGGGGGTTAAAAAACTCCCGGGGGGGGCGCGGGGATAAATTGGGGGGGCGTGGGAGCGAAGGGGGGGGCGTGGGGGTAAAGGGGGCGCAGGGAAAGGTGGGGAGAGGGGTGGGAGCGCGATGAAGGGTTGGGGTTTGGGGGGGTATAAAGGTGAGGGGGGGGCATAAAAATACCGGGGGGGGCATAGAAATAAAAGGGGGGGGCACAGAGATATGGGGGGGATGTGGAAATTTTGGGGGGGGCACAGAAATTTTGGGGGGGGCATGGAAATGCAGAGGGAGGGGTGAAGGTCCCAGGTGGTGGGGCTGGGGGCGCCCCAAAGGGATTGGGGTTGGGGGGGGGACAAAAAAAAAGGGGGGGGGGCATAAAAACACCGGGGGGGCACAGAAATAAAAGGGGGGGGGGACAGAAATATTGGGGGGGGCACAGAAATGCAGAGGGGGGGGGCCGGATTTCCCCACAACAGAAATTGGGGGATTGGGGGGAGCAGAGACCCCTCCCTAGGGTAGAAATTGGGGGGGCGGCACCCAAATATGGGTCAGAAGTGGGGGGGGGCACCCAAAAAGGAATTTTGGGACCCCCCCGATCTGTGCAGTGGCAGTGGGGGGGGGTCCCACACCCCAAGGGGGGGGTCCCACACCCCAAGGGGGGGGTCCCATACCCCAAGGGGGGGGTCCCATACCCCAAGGGGCGGGCTGCACCCAGCCCTGGGGGCACCAGCAGAGGCTCGGAGCCCCCCCGGGGTAAAAAAACAGGGGGGGGGCACCCCAAAACCCCCGCATACATCTTGGGGGGGGGCGTCCTGAGACTTTTGAGCCCCCCCCCCCGACCCCCCCACCCCATTCAGCCACATCCCGGCTGCCTCCGAGCTTTATTTTGGGGAGAAATCCCACCAAAAAAAACAACCCTCAAACGACCCCGGGGGTGGCCGGTGCGGATCCGGGGGGGGGTCACCGAGGGAGGGGGCGCATCGGTGACCCCCCCCCTCACCCGGGGGGGGCTCTGACCTTGTAGGATCTGGTCGGGGAGCACGGGGTTGGCGAGGTAGAGGTCGGTCTCGCGGGCGACCCCCGCTTCTCGCAGCCCCTCCACCAGGCGCCGGTACTCGTCCCGCAGCCGCTCCGCGTCCGTGTCCTTGATCCTGGGGGGGGGCCACGGTGACAAAAAAGGGACAAAAAAGGCCAAAAATGGGATAAAAAAGGGTAAAAAGGGGGTGCTCACTTTTGGATGGTGGCTTGCAGCGTGGCCACGTTGGCCTGGCAGCGGTCGAGCGTGCGGCGCGTGATGTTCACCCCCATGGAGTCGATGCAGACGTTGTCTTTAGGGGGGGGCACAAAAAAAAAGGAGGTGACAGCGGGGTTGGGGACGCTTGGGGACGCTTGGGGATGTCACGGGGGGGGGCGCTCACCGATGTTGTGCGCCTCGTCGAAGACCACGACGGATTTTTTGGCCAGCTCCTTGGACACCAGGTCGGCGATTTTGGGGTCCAGCAGGTAGTGGTAGCTGTAGACCACCACGTTGGCGTGGAGGATCTGGGGGGGGGGGGGCACAAACGTCACCCCCACGGGTTTCAGGGGGGGGTCCCGGTGTCCCATAGCCCCCCCCCCCGTTACCGAAAAGCGGGCGAGGAAATAGGGGCACCAGCCCCTCTGGCGGCCGTACGCCTTCAGGTCGTCCAGGTTGTAGACGCCGTAGGGCAGGAGCTCCTCGCGGCCCTGGGTGTCAAATTCCTGGGGGGGGGGACACAAATTAGCCCCGGGGGGGTCACGAGGGCCGGGGGGGGGTGATTAAAATGTTCTGGGCCCCCCCCAAGGGATGTGAAGCGCCCCAAGGTGGTGTGGCTCCCCCCTTGCACTAATGTATCGTGTTACCTATCCATGGGGATGTTGTCACCCCAAAGGGTGAGCCCCCCCCCCAAAAGGTGACACCAGCCCCCCCCAGATGATGTGTGACCCCCCCAGAGTGACATGACCCCCCCCAGGTGATGTGTGACCCCCCCAAAAGGTGACACCAGCCCCCCCCCCCAGGTGATGTGTGACCCCCCCAGAGTGACACGAGCCCCCCCCAAGTGACCTGTGACCCCCCCAGGTGACGTGTGACCCCCCTAGGGTGACACAAGGCCCCTCCCAGGCAATGTGTGACCCCCCCAGGGTGATACAAGCCCCCCCCAGGGTGACATGAGCCCCCCCACAGGCAACATGGGACCCCCCCAGGGTGACACAAGCCCCCCCCCAAGGTGATATGGGACCCCCAGGGTGACATGAGCCCCCCCCAGGTGATGTGTGACCCCCCCAGGTGCCATGAGCCCCCCCCCAGGTGACATGTGACCCCCACAGGGTGACATGAGCCCCCTCCAAGTGACACGAGCCCCCCCCCAGGTGACCTGTGACCCCCCTAGGATGACAAGAGCCCCCCCCTCAAGGTGAAATGAGCCCCCCCAGGTGATGTGTGACCCCCCCCCGAGTGACATGACACCCCCCCCAAGTGATATGTGACCCCCCCAGGGTGACACGAGACCCCCCAGGTGCGATGTCCCCCCGCCCAGGTGCCATGTCACCCCCCCCAGGTGATGTGTGCCCCCCCAGGTGATGTGTGACCCCCCCAAAGCGATATGTGACCCCCCCAGGGTGACATGAGCCCCCCCAGGGTGACACGAGCCCCCCCCCAATCAATGTGTGACCTCCCCCAGGTAACACGTCACTCCCCCCAGGTGCCATGTCCCCCCGCCCAGGTGCCATGTCACCCCCCCCAGGTGACGTGTGACCCCCCAGGGTGATGTGTGCCCCCCCCAGGTGACCTGTGACCCCCCCCCAAAGTGATACGTGACCCCCCCAGGGTGACATGAGCCCCCCCCCAGGTGCCATGTCACCCTGCCCAGGTGCCATGAGCCCCCCCCAGGTGACCTGTGACCCCCCCAGAATGACACGAGTCCCCCCCCAGGTGATGTGTGACCCCCCCCAGAGTGACATGAGCCCCTTCCAAGTGACACGAGCCCCCCCCCAGGTGTCCTGTGACCCCCCCAGAGTGACATGACCTCCCCCAGGTGATGTGTGACCCCCCCAGAGTGACACAAGCCCCCCCCAGGTGACCTGTGACCCCCCAAAGTGACGTGTGACCCCCCCCTAGGGTGACACAAGGCCCCCCCCAGGCAATGTGTGACCCCCCCAGGTGCCATGAGCCCCCCCCCAGGTGACCTGTGACCCCCCTAGGATGACAAGAGCCCCCCCCAGGGTGACACAAGCCCCCCCCCAGGTGACGTGTGCCCCCCCCAGGGTGTCATGAACCCCCCCCGGTGACCTGTGACCCCCCCAGAATGACACGAGCCCCCCCCAGGTGATGTGTGACCCCCCCAGGGTGACACGAGCCCCCCCCCAGGTGCCATGTCCCCCCCCAGGTGCCATGTCCCCCCCCCAGGTAACACGTCACCCCCCCCAGGTGACATAAGCCCCCCCCAAGTGACGTGTGACCCCCCCCCCCAGGTGGCGCGTGCCCCCCCCCCCCCCCCCCCCCCGGTGCCCCCACCTCGAAGAAGCGGCAGGCGGGCAGGGCGGCGTCGCGGCGGTGCTGGGCGCGCACGTGGGAGGCCGTGAGGCTGAGGCAGCGCCCGTCCACCTCCTGCCCGAAACGCAGCGCCGACACCTGGGGACGGGGACAGCCCTGTCACCTCCCCTGTCACCTCCTCTGTCACCTCCCCGTGTCACCCCTGTCACCTCTGCCACCCCCCCCCCCCCCCCTCACCTCTGCCACCAGGGCTGCCCCCAGCCCACGTCCCCAGGGACGCCGAGGACACCGGGAACTGGCCCCTTCTGATGTCCCCCGGTGTCACCAGGGCCACCAGGGGCTGTCCCCAATGTCCCACCATCATCCCCAGTGTCCCCAGTGTCACCAGGGGCTGTCCCCAGTGTCCCCAGAGCCCCACCATCGTCCCCAGTGCCACCAGGATCTGTCCCCAGCCCCCCCAATGCCACCAGGATCTGTCCCCAGAGCCCTACAATTGTCCCCAGTGTCCCCAGTGCCACCAGGGGCTGTCCCCAAAGCCCTGCCACCATCCCCAGTGTCCCCAGTGCCACCAGGCACTGTCCCCAGTGTCCCCAGAGCCCCACCATCGTCCCCAGTGCCACCAGGGGTGACCCCTTCTAATGTCCCCAGTGTCCCCAGTGCCGCCAGGATCTGTCCCCAGAGCCCCACCATTGTCCCCAGTGCCCCCAGGATCTGTCCCCAGCGTCCCCAGTGCCACCCGGGGCTGTCCCCAGACCCATCCCAGTAACCACAGTCTCCCCAGGAGCTGTCCCCAGCATTCCCAGTGCCCCCAGTCCCTGTCCCCAGTGTCCCCAGTGCCACCAGGGGCTGTCCCCAGCACTCTCAGTGCTCTCAGGCCCTGTCCCCAGTGCTCCCAGTGCCCCCAGTCCCTGTCCCCAGTATCCCCAGTGCCACCAGGGGCTGTCCCCAGCCCCCTCCCAGTGCCCCCAGTGTCCCCAGCCCCGTAGCATCTGCCCCCTGCCGCTGCCCCCGCTGCCACCATGCCCTGTCCCCAGCCCCCCCCCACTGTCCCCAGTGTCCCCAGCCCCCTCCCAGTGCTCCCAGTGCTCCCAGTACCCCCCCACACACCTCGGGGTGGATGCACAGATTCTTCCTGGAGCTCAGCGCCAGCCCCAGGAAGGGCAGCTTCTCCCCGAGCTGCTTCTCGTAGTAATCCAGCAGCTTCCGCAGCTCCTCGATCACCTGCGGGGGGGGGGCGAGGCTCAGACGGATCCCTTGGGATCCACCCCACCCCCCCCAGGGGGGGGGATCCACTCCCTGCCCCCACCTTCTCGATCTCGGGCACGGTGCGGGAGCAGTAGATCAGCTTGGTCACATCCAGCGGCCGAGCCTGGAGGAGGAGACAAGAGATGCTGAGCTCGCACAGCCTGGGATCCACTGGGATCTACTGGGAT
This sequence comes from Aythya ferina, assembly GCF_964211825.1. Lineage (NCBI taxonomy): Eukaryota > Metazoa > Chordata > Aves > Anseriformes > Anatidae > Aythya > Aythya ferina. The sequence goes on from NC_140332.1 coordinate 654,316, forward strand.
CCACTGGGAGCCAGCGCTCACCCGCTGGTACGCCACGATGAGGGCCAGCAACGACACCGTCTTCCCGGTCCCGGAGGGCATCTCCAGCACGCCATGACCCTGTGGGGGAGAGAGTAGAGAGTGGATCCCAGCCGGGATCGGGTGGATCCCTGCCAGGGGGAGTGGATCCCCGGCCCACCTTGGCGTCCAAGGTCCGCTTGAGCTCCAGCATGTAGGAGAACTGCTCGGGGTAGATGTAGTCATAGGGGAAGGGCACCAGGAGCCCGTCGATGTTGAGCCTGAAGGGATCCACCGCTGGGGGGGGGGCTCGGAGGGATCCACTGGGGGCTCCCGCCCGAGCCCAGCCCCGCCGCACCCCCCCCAACCCCCCCCCCGGCTCCGAAATGGGCCTAAAAGAGGCCTAAAAGGGGGTGGGGGGGGTGGGGGATCCCCCGCGCCTCGGGATCCACCGCGGGGATCCCCCCCCACCCCCTCCCCGGGATCCCCTCCCCCGCCCCCCGCTCACTTCATGGCGGCCGCCGGCCCCGCGCGGCCGCCGCCAGTCCTCTCTCCGGTCCGCACAGCCTCCCCATTGGCCGTCCCGCCCGCCGGGCCCCGCCCCCCGCGCCTCCGATTGGTCCCGCGGGACGCCCGTCAAGGAGCGGAGGGAGGGAGCGAGGGGAGAGCAACCGAGCGCCGAGCAATCGAGCGCGGAGCAACCCAGCGCGGAGCAATCGAGCGCCGAGCAATCGAGCGCACTCCCACCCCACGCGTGTCCGCGCCCCCCACGCGTGTCCGCGCCCCCCACGCGTGTCCCCCCCCCTCGCCGTGTCCCCCCCCCCGCCCCCCCGTGACGCAGAAGCAGCCACGCGGCGCGTCCCAACTTTTCTCAGCTCTTTATTGCCGGCCCCACGCGGGGGCGCCGCCGTTTCCACGGTAGGGGGGGAGTGGGGGGGGGGGTCCAGGTCCCGCGTGGGGGCACCGCTGGGTGGGGGGGGGTGCCGTGGGTGCGGGCGGCCCCCGCTCCCCTCACACATTGCGCTGCGGCCGCACCCTAGGATAGAGCTGGGGGGGGGGGGGAAACGGGGTGAGGTGGGGGCTGGGGGGGGGGGCGTGGGGACCCCACGCGGGACCACGTGGGTGCCCCCCACGCCCTATGAACCCCATCACCCCACCCCATGGGTGCTCCCCCATAACCCAGGGGTGCCCCCACCCCACTCCCACAGGTGCCCCCCATCCCATGGGTGCCCCCCTATAACCCAGGGGTGCCCCCCACACCCTCTGGGTGCCCCCCCCACCCCATGGGTGCTCCCCACTCCCAGGGGTGCTCCCCCATAACCCATGGGTGCCCCCACCCCACCCCATGGGTGCTCCCCTATAACCCACGGGTGCCCCCCACACCCCATGAACCCCATCACCCCGCCCCATGGGTGCCCCCCCATAACCCAGGGGTGCCCCCCACACCCTATGAGTGCCCCCACCCCATCCCATGGGTGCCCCCACCCCACCCCTTGGGTGCTCCCCTATAACCCACAGGTGCTCCCCTATAACCCATGGGTGCCCCCCACACCCTCTGGATTCCCCCCACACCCCATGAACCCCATTACCCCACCCTCTGGGTGCCCCCCCATAACCCAGGGGTGCCCCCCACCCCCTCTGGGTGCCCCCACCCCACCCCTTGGGTGCTCCCTGCTCCTAGGGGTGCCCCCCACCCCCTCTGGGTGCCCCCACCCCACCCCACCCCTTGGGTGCTCCCCCATAACCCACAGGTGCTCCCCTATAACCCACGGGTGCCCCCCACACCCCATGAACCCCATCACCCCACCCCATGGGTGCTCCCCCATAACCCAGGGGTGCCCCCCACCCCCTCTGGGTGCCCCCACCCCACCCCTTGAGTGCTCCCCTATAACCCAGGGTTGCCCCCTACCCCCCGGTGCCCCCCACCCCCCGGTGCCCCTCACCCCGAAGAAGCTGCGGGGCACGAAGCCCTCCTGGCCGCGCAGGGCCGCCCACCACCACTCGTGCTCGCCGGGGGGCTGGCGCCGCAGCACGGTGACGGGGTCGCCCTCGCGGAAGCTCAGCTCGTCCCCCTGCGCCGCCTCGTAATCCCACAGCGCGTACACCACCCCGCCGTGCCGCTGCCCCAGGCTCTGCTCCACCTCTGGGGACGGGGACACCAGTGGGGACACGTGGGGACACCAGTGGGGACACCAGTGGGGACATACATGGGGACAGGGACACCAGTGGGGACACGTGTGGGGACAAGGACAGACACGGGGACACACATGGGGACACCAGTGGAGATGGGGACACCAGTGGGGACATTGGAAGGGATGGGGACACCAGTGGGGACACATGGGGACACCAGGAGGGACATACATGGGGACAGGGACACCAGTGGGGACATGTGTGGGGACATTGGTAGGGATGGGGACACCAGTGGGGACACGTGGGGACACCAGGAGGGACATACATGGGGACAGGGACACCAGTGGGGACATGTGTGGGGACATTGGTAGGGATGGGGACACCAGTGGGGACACCAGTGGGGACATTGGAAGGGACAGGGACACCAGCGGGGACATGTGGGGACACCAGTGGGGACCCACAGTCGTAATCCCACAGCGCGTACACCACCCCGCCGTGCCGCCGCCCCAGGCTCTGCTCCACCTCTGGGGACGGGGACACCAGTGGGGACACGTGGGGACGCCAGTGGGGATACCAGTGGGGACGTTGGAAGGGATGGGGACACCAGTGTGGACACGTGGGGACACCAGTGGGGACATTGGAAGGGATGGGGACACCAGTGGGGACACCAATAGGGACATACATGAGGACGGGGACACCAGTGGGGACATTGGAAGGGATGGGGACACCAGTGGGGACACCAGTAGGGACAGGGACATGTCCCCAGCCCCCCCATGCCCCCAGCCCCATACCGGTGAGGTAGCTGTGGCACTCAGCGAACCCTCTCCATCCCTATGTCCCCATGTCCCCCCCATGTCCCCATGTCCCCAAATGTCCCCATGTCATCCCCATGTCCCCATGTCCCCCCCATGTCCCTATGCCCCCCATACCGGTGATGTAGCTGTGACACTTGGCAAGCCCTCTTGGTCCCCATGTCCCCATGTCCCCCCACGTCCCCCCATATCCCCAAATGTCCCCAAATGTCCCCGTTACCGGTGAGGTAGCTGTGGCACTTGGCGAGCCCTCTTGGTCCCCATGTCCCCACGTCCCCCCACATCCCCCCATGTCCCCCCCATGTCCCCATGCCCCCCATACCAGTGACGTAGCTGTGACACTTGGCGAGCCCTCTTGGTCCCCATGTCCCCACGTCCCCCCACGTCCCCAAATGTCCCCAAATGTCCCCGTTACCGGTGAGGTAGCTGTGGCACTCGGCGTAGCCGTCGCGGTACGGGTCGCACTTGTCCAGGGCGAGGCAGCCGTCGCTGGTGGTGGCGTAGCAGGCGGCACCGTGGCGCACCAGGGCCACGCAGATGGCCGTGTCGTTGCACGAGGCCGCGCAGTGCAGGGGGGTCCTGCCAAGGGGGGGGGCACCGTGGGGATGGGGGCTGCAAGGTGCCCGTCCCTGGGGGTCCCGGTGCCATCTGGGGGTGTTCCCAGTATCATCAGGGGGTTCCCTAGTACCCTCTGGGGGGTTCCCAGTACCCTCGGGGGGGTTCCCTGTACCCTCGGGGGGTCTTTCCTGTACCCTCAGGGGGGGTCTCAGTATCCTCAGGGGGGGATCCCCAGTACCCTTGGGGGGGTCCCAGTATCCTCGGGGGGGATCCCCAGTACCCTTGGGGGGGTCCCAGCTCCCTCTGGGGGTGTTCCCAGTATCATCAGGGGGGTCCCAGTATCCTTGGGGGTTCCCAGTATCCTTGGGGGGGTCTCAGTATCCTCGGGGGGGTTCCCAGTATCATCAGGGGGTTCCCAGTATCCTCGGGGGGAAGTTCCCAGTATCCCTGGGGGGGTCCCAGTATCCTCAGGGGGTGTTTCCAGTACCCTTGGGGGGGTCTCAGTATCCTTGGGGGGGTCCCTGTACCCTCTGGGGGTCCCCAGTACTATCTGGGGGTCCCAGTGCCCTTGGGGGGGTTCCCAGTATCATCAGGAGGTTCCCAGTATCCTTGGGGGGGTCCCAGTACCCTTGAGGGGTTCCCAGTATCCTCAGGGGGGTCCCAGTACCCTCGGGGGGGTCCCCAGCCCCCCCTTTCCCCCCCCCCATCCCCCCTCCTGCCCCTACAGCATCCCCCTTCGCCCCCCTTCATCCCCCATCATCCCCCATCCCCGTGCCCCCATTGCCCCCTAGTGCCCCCCATTGCCCCCCAGTGCCCCCCAGTGCCCCCCCCAGTGCCCCCCCCAGTGCCCCCACCAGCCGTGGCTGTCGGGGGCGTTGACGTCGGCCCCGCAGGCGATGAGGAAGTCGACGATGGCGTGGTTGGCGCCGCAGATGGCGTTGTGCAGCGCCGTGATGCCCTCCTCGTTGGGCTGGCTCGGGTCGTTCAGCTGGGGACAGACAAATGTCACCCCCCCCGTGTCACCCCCCGTGTCACACCATGTCACCCCGTGTCACCCCATGTCACCCCCGTGTCCCCCCATATCCCCGTCACGTCCCCTCGTGTCCCCCATCTCTCCATCCCGTGTCCCCATCCCGTGTCCCCCATGTCCCCCGTGTCCCCAGCCCCTGTCCCCCATGTCCCCAGCCCGTGTCCCATGTCCCCATGTCCCATTTCCCCACCCCGTGTCCCCCATGTCCCCAGCCCGTGTCCCATGTCCCCATGTCCCATTTCCCCACCCCGTGTCCCCCATGTCCCCAGCCTGTGTCCCCCAGCCCCTGTCCCCAGCCCATGTTCCCCGCATCCTCCATCCCGTGTCCCCAATGTCCCCCATGTCCCCATCCCCTGTTCCCATCCTGTGTCCCCGTGTCCCCATCCCATGTCCCCATGTCCCCTGGCCCCATCCCATGTCCGTGTCCCTGTGTCCCCATCCCATGTCCCCATACCATGTCCCCATGTCCCCATACCATGTCACGTGTCCCCATATCCCCGTCCACATGTCCCCATCCCGTGTCCCATGTCCCTATCCCATGTCCCCATGTCCCCGTGTCCCCATCCTGTATCCCCATGTCCCCTGTCCCCATCCCATGCCCCCACATCCCCATCCCATGTCCCGCGTCCCCATCCCGTGTCCCCATCCCATAGCCCAGTGTCCCCATGTCCCCAGTGTCCTCATCCCATGTCCCCGTGTCCCCATCCCATATCCCAGTGTCCCCATGTCCCCCCCCGTGTCCCCATGTCCCCTGTCCCCATCCCATATCCCAGTGTCCCCATCCCCTGTCCCCATGTCCCCAGTGTCCCCATCCCATCCCCATGTCCCCCGTCCCCATCCCATGTCCCATATCCCAGTGTCCCCATCCTATGTCCCCATGTCCCCAGTGTCCCCATCCCACATCCCAGTGTCCCCGTGTCCCCCCCCGTGTCCCCGTGTCCCCCCCACCTCGGCCACAGCCTGCTGCACCACGTCGAGCCCCCCGTTGAGGGCTGCGTCCAGCAGCAGCACCAAGGGGTCGAAGCGCACGGAGGCCCCGGGGCACCGCCGGGGGGAGGACGCCGAGCGCAGGGCAGAGCGCAGCTGCTGGGGGGGCACCCATGGGTGGGGGGGGTGAGGGGACACCCGTGGGTGGGGGGGGGGACACACATGGGGGGGGGGGATGGGGATGGTTGGCACCGGGTGGCACCCGGGGGACTTTGGGGAAGGGGGGGCACCCAGGAGAAAGGGGGGGCACCCAGGAGAAAGGGGGGGCACCCAGGAGAAAGGGGGGGACCCTAAGGAGTTGGGGGGGGCACCCAGGGACCCCAGGGAAGGGGGGGGCACCCTAAGGAAGGGGGGGCACCCAGGAGAAAGGGGGGGCACCCAGGGACCCCAGGGACGGGGGGGGACACCCTAAGGAAGGGGGGGGGCACCCTAAGGAATTGGGGGGCACCCAGGGACCCCAGGGACCGGGGGGGCACCCTAAGGAAGGGGGGGCACCCAGAAGGAAGGGGGGGCACCCAGGGACCCCAGGGACGGGGGGGGGACCCTAAGGAATTGGGGGGGGCACCCAGGGACCCCAGGGACAGGGGGGGACCCTAAGTAAGGGGGGGGCACTCTAAGGAAGGGGGGGGTACCCAGGGCCCCCGGTTGTGCATAGGACCCTGGGGGTCCTATGGGGGGGCTCCAAAGGACCCCAAGGGGGGGGGGAACACACCCTAATAAAGGGGGGGGGGGGGGCACCCAGGGACCCCCCCTCACTCACCGGCGTGTGCATGGAGCTGGTGGAAGGCTCGGCGGGGGGGGGGCTGCAGGCCAGCTCCGGCTCCTCAGCGGGAACCGGGGGGGATTCGGGGTCCCCGGGGGGGGGGGGCCGGTGCAGCAGGCGGGTGATGAGCTTCTGGTACTGGCGGGTACAAGGGGGGGGGGGCAGGGCCCCCCCCGGGCACTGCTCCATGGAACCGCGGCGCCGGAGGGGTCTCGGCATCTGGGCCAGGACCCGGGCGACCTCCCGAAATTCGGGGTCCGCCCGGGCTTCGGGGGGGAGCAGGGGCTGCAGGCGGGTGGGGCTGAGGGGGCGCACCGGGGGGGGGTCATTTTCCGAGGTGCCCTCCCCCGTAGGTCCTGCAGCCGCTGAGCCCCCCCATCCCAAAAGCCCTTCCACCTCCGGTTCGGGGTCCGGATCCGTAGGACCCCCCCTGGACGGTGGGCGCTCCATGATGGGGTCCGGGGGGGGGGGTCCGGGTGGGAGCTATAGGGGAGGGGGGGGGGGAAAAAAAATAGGGGGAGGGGGGTGTGAGAGCGCCCCCCCAACACACACACACACGGGGTCCCAGCCTAAAAGCCCCCATGACACACTGGGACCCCCCCCAAACACACTGGGACCCCCCCCAAACACACTGGGACCCCCCCCAAAATCCCCCATATGACTGGGACCCCCCCCCAAAAAAAACATATCACACTGGGACCCCCCCCAAAATCCCCCATATCACTGGGACCCCCCCCCAAAAAACCCATACCACACTGGGACCCCACAGACCCCTCCCCAATACCCCACAGCCATCACATTGAAGCCCCCCCCAGCCCCCCCAAAACCCCAAATCCACCCCCCTGAAGCCCCCAGGACCCCCCCCAAAACCCCAAATCCACCCCCCTGAAGCCCCCCCAGACCCCCCAAACCCCCAATCCACCCCCTTGAAGCCCCCCAGCCCCCCCCAAATCCCCCCATCCACCCCCCTGAAGCCCCCAGACCTCCCCCAAAACCCCAAATCCACCCCCCTGAAGCCCCCCAGACCCCCCAAACCCCCCCCATCCACCCCCCTGAAGCCCCCAGCCCCCCAAACCCCCCCCATCCACCCCCCTGAAGCCCCCCAGCCCCCCCCAAATCCCCCAAATCCACCCCCCTGAAGCCCCTCAACCCCCCCCAAACCCCCCCCCGGACCCACAGCCCCCCCCCGCGGGTCGCTCACCTTCACCCCCAGCCATCGCAGGGGGGGGCGGGGGGGCCGGGGCCAGCGGGGGCTGCTTTTGGGGCGAACGGGGGAAGGCGAGGGGCAGCCCACGGGGGCCGCCGCCACCACCCCCCCCCCCAAAAAAACCTTGCTCCCAAAAAGCGTTTTGCAGCTTGAAGATCATGGAGAGGGGCAGGGGTTTGTGGCGGGGGGGGCGGCCGCCCGGGGGGGGCACGGGGATGCGGGATACGGGCCAGGAACGGGGCAGGACCCCCGGGGGGCGTCTGTAGGGTCCCTCGCCCCCCCCCCGCCGCTCACCAGCCAGGGGGGACACCTTGTAGTTTCGGGGCAGCGTGGCGCTGTGCCCCCCAAAAGCTCCGTCCTGTTGGGGGGGGGGGGGGTTAAAGGGTGTTTGGGGGTGGCACCCTAAAAGCCCCCCCCCCCCCCCCCATAATGTGCCGGAGCCTCTTGGAGTCCCCCCTCCCCCCAAAAAAAAGCCCTGAATTTTAAGGGTTTGGAGCCCTGCAGGCACCCACCCCCCCCCCCAAAAAAAAAATCCCCCATATAACACCGGGACCCCCCCTAAAAACCCCCATATCACACTGGGACCCCCCCCAAATCCCCCATATTATACAGGACCCCCCCCAAAATCCTACATATTACACTGGGACCCCCCCCAAAATATCCCATATCACACCGGGACCCCCCCCAAAATCCCCCATATCACACAGGGCCCCCCCAAATCCCCCATATCACACTGGGACCCCCCCCAAATCCCCCATATCACACCGGGACCCCCCCCAAAATATCCCATATCACACCAGGACCCCACAGACCCCCCCCCAAAAACCCCCCATCCACCCCCCTGAAGCCCCCCAACCCCCCAAAAAAAAACCCAAATCCACCCCACTGAAGCCCCCAGACCCCCCCAAAACCGGGTGCCCCCCCCCACTTACCTTGCCCCCCCCGTCCAAGCTGGACTCACGCCAAGGCACCAGCCCCAGGCGCTGCCCCTCGCTACCGCCTGCGGGGGGGGGACACAACAGAGCTCAATAATGGGGGGGGGGCTTCAGAACCCCCCCCCCCCCCCAACCGCCAAAGCAGCAGCCCCAAAACCCGAGGGGGGGGGGGGCCCATAGCAGCCCTTGGGTTTCTGCCCCCCCCCAAATCCCCGTTTGTGCTGGATGTTCCCCCCAAAAACCCCAAATGCCCCCCCCCTCAAAGCCCCCCCCCCCAAATTCCCCTTGGACACCCCTTAAGTGCCCCCAAAGAGCCCCTAAACGCCCCCAAACACCCCCCAAGATCCCCCCTAAATGACCCCAACCCCCCCCCAATAAACCTAAACACCCCCTAAACGTGTCCACCCCCCCAAAAAAAAACCCTAAACATCCCCGAACACCCCCAAAAGGTCTCCCAGCACCCCCAAAAGGACCCCAAACCCCCCCAAACCCCCCCTAAATGACCCCAAATACCCCCCCCACCCCCCAAACGCCCCCTGAACCACCCCAAACCACCCCAAACGGGTCCCCCTACGCCCCCAAAATAGACCCAAACACCCCTAAATTGCCCCTAAACCTCCCCAAGCCACCCCAAATCCCCCCTAAACATACCCCAAAACCTCCCTATATGAGCCAAATGCCCCTAAATGCCCTAAAATGCCCCTAAATGCCCTAAAACTGCCCTAAACATACAAAATAACCCCAAACGCCCCTCAAAATCCCCCCTAAACTACCCCAAACACCCCCAACCCTCCATAAACCCCCCCAATCCCCCTGAACATACCCCAAAAGCCCTAAATAGCCCCAAACACCCCCTAAATCCCCCTAAAAATACCCAAATTCTGCCTAAATAACCCCAAACACCACCTAACCCCCCCCAAACATACCCAAATCCCCCTAAATAACCCCAAACGCCCCCTAAAGCCCCCATATCCCCCCCTAAATAACCCCAAATGCCCCCTAACGCCCCCTAAACATACCCAAATCCCCCTAACTTAACCCCAAACGCCCCCTAAACACTCCCCAAAACCCCCCAAATCCTCCCTAAATAACCCCTAACACCCCCTAAAGCCCCCATATCCCCCCCAAATAACCCCAAATGCTCCCTAAAGCCCCCCAAACCCTCCCCAAATCCCCCTAAACCCCCTCAAAACCCCCCAAATCCCCCCGATATAACCCCAAATGCCCCCTAAAGCCCCCCAACCCCCCCAAATAACCCCAAACGCCCCCTAAAGCCCCCATATCCCCCCAAATCCCCCCCAAATAACCCCAAACGCCCCCTAAAGCCCCCCCAAAACCCCCCAAATCCCCCCAATATAACCCCAAACCCCACCCCAAATAACCCCAAACCCCCCCTAAACATACCCAAATTCCCCCGATATAACCCCAAACACCCCCTAAAGCCCCCCCAAAACCCCCCAAATCCCCCCGATATAACCCCAAACGCCCCCTAAACCCCCCCAAACCCCCCCAAAACCCCATGCCCACCCCCCCTGTGCCCCCCCCTCACGCTCGTAGCCCCCCGAGCCGGGCGCTTTCTTCTCGTAGGCCACGTCGAGGTCGGACTCGTTCCAGCTCTTTTGGGGCCGCCGCTTGAGCACGAGGTCGTCTTTGGGGGGGGGGACACACAGGGACAGAGTGGCCCCCCCGGCACGGCCTCGCCCCCCCCACACACCATTGGGGTGCAGTGGGAATTGGGGCGGGGGTCCCAGGAATGGGGGAGCGACGGGGAGGCACCCCGAAAGGAATTGGGACCCCCCCCCAAAATGGGACGGGGGCATGCTGGGAAGCATTGAGCCCCCTCCCCTAATTTGGGGACCCCCCCTCCCCAATATGGGGACCCCCTCTCCAATATGGGGACACCCCCCCCAATATGGGAATCCCCTTCCCCCAAAATATGGACCCCCCCAATATGGGGCCCCCCCCCAATGATATGGGGACCCCTCCCAACAATATGGGACCCCCCCCCCAATATAGGGATTCCCCCAATATAAGGACCCCCCCCAATATTTGGGGACCCCCCCATGATACGAGGGCCTGCCCCCCAATATGAAGACCCCCCCCACGATATGGGACCCCCCCCATGATATAGGATCCCTCCCCCAAAATATGGGGACCCCCCCGATATGGGAACCTGCCCCCCCAATACGAAGACCCCCCCCACGATATGGGACCCCCCCGATACAGGGACCTCCCCTCAAAATATAGGGACCCCCCCAATATGAAGACCCCCCAACATGCAGCCCCCTCCCCACGATACGAGGACCCCCCCTCCCATATATAGAACCCCCCCGCGCCCATATAAAGCCCCCCCCCAAAAAATTTAGGGCCCCCCCTTACCCTGTGCCCGGAAGGAGGGGTACAGCCCGTGCAGCTCGTAGGGTGGGGGGGCGGGGGGCCGGGGCGAGGGCGCCCTTTCGGGGAAAAAAACCTGCCCCCCCCCGGCCTCGGCTTGCCGGGGGGAGCCCCCCAGCCCCAAAAACTCATAGGGACGCTCGGCGCCCCCCCCCCCGGGCCATAAAGGTCGCGGGGAGGGGGCCCGGCCCCCCCCGGGGCTGGGTAACGCCAGCACCTTGGGTCGGGGCGAGGGGGCTCGCTCCTCGCTGGGGGGGGGGGCACGGCCCAGGGGGGGGCGAGGGGACGAGGGGCGCCCCAAAGGGTCCCCCCCCCACAGCTCGGGGCCCCCCCCCAGCGAAAAGCTGCTGCGGGGAGGGGGGGGGCGGCTGCCGAAAGGCTCCTGGAGGGGGAGAGCGCGGAGGTCAGGGGGATGGGGGGGGGTCCCAAACGCCCCCCCCCTTGGGGATTAACAGAAAGGGGGGGTCCCGGCTGCCCCCCCCCATATTGTGGCCCCCCCCCCAGGGCTTACTTTGGGGGGGCCGGGGCCGTCGGTCCAAAGGGACTCGAGCTGCCGGGACAGCTCGTCCACCTTGGCCACCGCCGTGTCCAGCTCCACTTGCTTCAGGTCCATGTGCTGCATGGCCAGAGCTGCGGGGGGGGGCAAAAAAATTTAAAAAAATCACGGGGGGGGTCCCAGCACCCCCCCCTTTTTAAAAAAAAAAAAAAAAATTTGGCCCCCCCAGCTCACATTGGAAGGTGAGATCCAGCAGGTCCTGCGCGCCGCTCAGCTGCTCGCTCGCCATCCTGGAGGGATTTTGGGGCGGGGGGGTGGTTGGAAAAAGAGGGGGGGGGCACAAAACACACCCTAAAGCGCCCCCCCTTCTCCTCCACCCCCCCCCCCGGGGCCGGGGCGGGCCGTGCCCCGCCGCCCCCGCGCCGCCCGGGACGTGTCGGGGCCGGCCGTGGGGAGCACAATAATAATTAGCGGTAATTAACGCGGCCCCGCCCGCCCCCCCCGGCGTGGGGCTGGGACCTGGGAGCCGCCTGGGGGGCTGCCACCCCCCCCCCCCCAAAAAAAATAATACACCGGGGCACCCATGGGTGGGGACGGGGACACCCATGGGGGGCGAATCGCGGTGCCCCCCCTCCCCAATTTCTCTCAGCGCTCCTAAATTAAGGCTGGTGTGCCCCCCCCCCAAAAAAAAACAGCCCCCCCAGCACCCAAGGGTGCTCCCCACTTTGTCCCAGCACCCCCGAAAATAAAGCTGTGCCCCCACCCCCCCGAAAAAAAATAATTGGGCACAGAGCACCCATGGGTGCCCCCCAGCTTTCCGCCGGTGACCCCAAATCAAAGCTGGGGTGCCAAGGGTGCCCCCCCCCCAAAAAAAACGGAGCCTGAGCACCCATGGGTGCCCCAAAACTTTCTTCCAGCACCCCAACACCAACATGGGTGCCCCCCCCCCCAAATAAAACCCTCCCCCAAACTCCCCTGGGGAGCCCCCAGACTCCCCCCAGCACCCCCAAACCCCCTCTTGGGACCCCCGGGCGCTCCCCCATGCACCCAAACCTGGCCCCTGAGCACCCATGGGTGCCCCCCAACTTTCTCCCAGCACCCTCACATCGAAGTGGGTGCCCCCCCCCAAAAAAAAAAGACCCCAAACATCTCCAGGGAGCCCCCAAACTCCCCCCAGCACCCCCAAACTCCCTTCTGGGGACCCCATGGGAGCCCCCCACTCATCCCAAACCAGACCCCGAGCACCCATGGGTGCCCCCCAACTTTCTCCCAGCACCCCAACGCCAACGTGGGTGCCCCCCCCCAAATAAAACCCTCCCCCAAACTCCCCTGGGAAGCCCCCAAACTCCCCCAGGACCCCCAAACCTCCTCCTAGGGACCCCTGAATGTCCCCCCAAGGACCCCAAACCAGACCCCGAGCACCCATGGGTGCCCCAAAACTTTCTCCCAGCACCCCAACATCAACGTGGGTGCCCCCCCTCCAAAAACAGACCCCAAACACCCCCGTGGAGCCCCTAAACTCCCCCCAGCACCCCCAAAATCACCCCTGGACCCCCCCCCACGTGCCCCCCACGCACCCAAACCAGACCCCGAGCACCCATGGGTGCCCCCAACTTTCTCCCAGCACCCCCACGCCAACGTGGGCGCCCCCCCCCCCAAAACTCATCCCCCAAACACCCCCGTGGAGCCCCCGCCCCCCCCAAAACCCACCCCGGGGACCCAATGGGCGCCCCCCCATGCCCCAAACCCCCCTCCCCTCGCACCCACGGGTGCCCCCCCCCACCCCACGACCCCCCCCCATGGTTCCCAGGACCCCCCCCCCCCCTCCGGTACCTGCCCGGTGCTCGCCGCCGGTGCCGCCCCCACGCCCAATTCCACAGCGCTGGGTCACGCGTGGGGGGGGGGCGGCCCCGCCCTGGGCCCCGCCGGGACCTGCACCGTGGGGAGGGGCCGGGTGGGGCCCCCCCCCCCCCGCCCCGGTTCCGCCCCCCCCCCCCTCACCTGTGCCCCCCCCCTCCCACCTGTGGCGTTGCCGGGGGGGTCCCCAAAGGGGCCGGGACCCTGCGCGGGGTGGGGGGGTCCTGGGGGGGGTCCTGGGGTAGGGGGGGATGGGAGGGGGCCGAGGGTTCCGGGTTCCGGAGTGGGGGGGGGGGCGGTGTGGGAATGTGGGCGCGGCGCCTTTAAGAGCGTGGCCACGCCCCCTTTTGGGGAGGGGAGTGGGGTGTGGCCACGCCCATCGGGTCGTGGTGTTGAATGGGGTGTGGGGGGTGGGCGGGGCTAGGGGAGGGGCGTAGTAAGGGGCGGGGTCTGGTGGGGGGCGGGGCTGGGGGCGGGGCCTGGCGGGGCACGCGGCGGAGCGGCGGCATGGCGGGTGAGCGGGGGGGGGAGGGGGGGATATGGGGGCATGGGGGGGGAGGGGGGGATATGGGGGCATGGGGGGGGGTTATGGGGGATTTGGGGACATGGGGGGGTTGTGGGGGGGATATGGGGGATTTGGGGGCATTGGGGGGGATATGGGGGGGCTTGGGGGGTATGGGGGGGTTATAGGGGGGATATGGGGGATTTGGGGGGGATATAGGGGGGCTTGGGGGGATATGGGGGATTTGGGGGGGGTATAGGGGGGCTTGGGGGGATATGGGGACATGGGGGGGTTATGGGGGGTTATGGGGGGGATATGGGGGCACTGGGGGGGTTATGGGGGATTTGGGGGGGCTTGGGGGGGTATGGGGGGTTATGGGGGCGTGGGGGGGGACATGGGGGGCATGGAGACATGGGGGGGGTTATGGGGGGGCTATAGGGGATTTGGGGGCATGGGGGGGTTATGGGGGGGGTATGGGGATATACGGGGGAGGGGGGATATGGGGACATGGGAGGGAAATGGGGGGGCTATAGGGGATTTGGGGGGGTTATGGGTGGCCAGGGGGGGATATGGGGGGTTATGGGGGATATTTTGGGGTATGGGGGGGTAAGGGAATATAGGGGGAGGGGGGGATATTGGGACATGGGGGGGCATAGGGGGATATAGGGGATTTGGGGGGGTTATGGGGGGACAGAGGGGGGGATATGGGGACACGGGGGGGGACATGGGGACATGTGGGGGACACTGGGGGGTGGCAGCGCAGCCCCCCCTGAGTCGTCCCCCCCCCGTCCCCACAGCGCGGCCGTTCCAGTGCCCCCCCGAGTTCGTGGCCGCCGACCCCGCGCCCCCCCCGGAGCTGTGCGGGGCCGCCCTGGGGGGGGGCAACACCGAGCTCTGGCTCATCAGGGCCCCCGCCGCCTTCCGGCCTGAGAGGTGGGGGGGGGACGGGGACATGGGGGGGGACAGGGACACTGGGGGGGGACAGGAAGGGGATTGGGACATGGGGGGGGGACAGGGACACTGGGGGGGGACAGGAAGGGGATTGGGACATGGGGGGGGGACAGGGACACTGGGGGGGCAATGGGGACATGGGGGGGGACAGGGACATGGGGGGGGACAGGGACACTGAGGGGGCAATGGGGACATGGGGGGGGACAGGGACATGGGGGGGACACGGGGGGGGGGACAGGGGATATGGGGGGGGGGCAGGAAGGGGATGGGGACGTGGGGGGGTGATGGGGACACTGGGGGTCAATGGGGACATGGGGGGGGGGCAGGGACATGGGGGAGACATGGGGGGGTCAGGGACATGTCAGTGCCATGGGGGGGCAGGAAGGGGACAGGGACATGGGGGGGGGGATAGGGGACATGAGGGGGGCAGGAAGGAGATGGGGACGTGGGGGGGTGACGGGGACACGGGGGGCAATGGGGACATGGGGGGGGCAGAGACATGGGGGGAGGGACAGGGACATGGCAGTGCCATGGGGGGGGACATGGGGGGGCGACAGGGAAGGGACAATAAAATTGGGGGGGGGGCAGGGAGGGGACAGGGACATGGGGGGGGGACACAGGGGGGTGGCAGTGCCATGGGGGGGGGTGATGATGCCAGCGACCTCCCCCCTGTCCCCGTGTCCCCCCCCCTTGTCCCCGTGTCCCCCCCCCAGCCTGCAGGGCTGCTCGGTGCCGCTGGAGGGCTGCGGGTGGCTGCACCCCCCCGGGGACACGGACGGGGACGGGCGACCCTACAGACTGCGGGGGGGCCCAGACTTCCCGGGGGGGGGCGGCCCCCTCCTGCTGGTCCCCCAAAAGCCGGGGGGGGCCCTGAGCTGCGCCCCCCCCCTGCGCGGCTGCATCACCATCACCGAGAGCTGCGGGGAGCCCCCCCCCGAGGAGGGGACGAGGAAGAGGAAGAAGAGGAAGAAGAAGAGGAAGGAGCAGCCCCCCGACGAGGGGGGGGGCAGCCCGGAGCCCCCCCAAACCCTTGGGGACCCCGAGGGGCCGGAGCCCCCCCGGAAAAAAAAAAAGAAGAGGCACAAAAATGGGGAGGACGCCGCCGACCCCATCCCACCCCAGTGACCCCAAAACCCGGCCCCGTTCCATAATGGGGGGGGGCTGAAGCTTGGTGGCCCCCCCCCCGTCCCCACTGTGTCCCCCCCACCCCCCCGTGGCACCGCCTGTGCTGTTTTTGCCGTTTTATTGTGATAAAAGTGGAGTTTTGGGACCCGCCGCGGGCTTTGGGGTCTTGAGGAAGGGCTCGTGCAGCACCTCGAACAGCCTCCTGGCCTGGGGGGGGACACGGGGGGGCGTCAGTGGGGGACACGCCGTCCCCATTGTCCCCATATTGTCCCCATTGTCCCTACACCATCCCCACTCTCCCCATATTGTCCCCATTTACCCCATATTGTCCTTATTGTCCCCATTGTCCCCACTGTCCCCATATTATCCCCATTGTCTCCATATTGTCCCCCCATTGTCCCCATTATCCCCACATTGTCCCCATATTGTCCCCGTTGTCCCCGTATTGTCCCCATAGTATCCCCATTGTCTCCATATTGTCCCCACATTGTCCCTATAGTCCCTATATTGTCCCTATTGTCCCCACACTATCCCCATTGTCCCCACACGGCCTCCATTGTCCCCGTATTGTCCCCATTGTCCCCACACCATCCCCACTGTCCCCACACCGACCCCATTGTCCCCACATTGCCCCCATTGTCCCTATAGTCCCCATATTGTCCCCCATTGTCCCCACACCGTCCCCATATTATCCCCATTGTCTCCATATTGTCCCCACATTGTCCCCATGCCGACCCCATTATCCCCACGTTGTCCCCGCTGTCCCCATTGTCCCCAAATTGTCCCCATTGTCCCCCCCCCCCCCACTCACCTTCTGGGGGCCGATGCCGGGGCACAGGGCCAGCTCCTCCCTGGGGGCGCGCGCCACGGCCGCCAGCGACTGCGGGGACAGGGACATGGCCCTATTGTCCCCACAGGCAGCGTGTCCCCCCCCCACGAGTCCACGGGCACCGTGTCCCCATGGGCACGACCCTATTGTCCCCATAGGTACCTCCCTATTGTCCCTACAGACGTGTCCCCAGTGTCCCCACAACCCCATGGGCACGTCCCCACTGTCCCCACGGGCCGTGTGTCCCCACCAACCCCACGGTCAACGTGTCCCCGTGTCCCCGCTGTCCCCATATCCCCTCCCTGCTGTCCCCGTGTCCCCGCTGTCCCCAAATCCCCGCGACCCCAAATCCCCTCACCCCAAAGGTGCTGAGCAGGCTCAGCGCGTCCGTCCTGTTCACCGACTTGATGCTGGTCAGGCAGTCGCTCACCTGCGGGAGGGGGACGGGGGCTCAGCACCCTTGGGTGCACCCCGGGGACCCCAAAACCCTGCCGGGGACACCCCGGGGATCCCAAAGCCCTGCCAGGGACACCCCAGGAACCCCAAAACCCCGCGGACTTCATGGCCTGGCTGGGGACCCCCAGGGGACACCCTGGAGACCCCACAACCCTGCTGGGGACACCCCAGGGACCCCAAAACCCTGCTGGGGACACCCTGGGGACCCCAAAACCCTGCCAGGGGCACCCTGTGGACCTCACGGCCTGGCTGGGGACACCCTAGGGACCCCAAAACCCCACTGGGGACACCCCAGGGACCCCAAAACCCTGCCGGGGACACCCTCAGGACTCTGTGGCCTGGATGGGGACACCCCGGGGACCCCTAAACCTTGCTGGGGACACTCCAGGGACCCCAAAACCCTGCTGGGGGCACCCCAGGGACCCCAAAACCCTGCTGGGGACACCCCAGGGACCTCAGGGCCTGGCTGGGGACCCCCAAGGGACACCCACGGGACCCCACAACCCTGCTGGGGACACTCCAGGGACCCCATAACCCTGCTGGGGACACCCTGAGAACCTCATGGCCTGGCTGGGGACACCCAGGGGACCCCAAAACCCTTCCAGGAACACCCTAGGGACCCCTAAACCCTGCTGGGGACACCCAGAGGACCCCAAAACCCTGCTGGGGACATCCTGGGGACCCCAAAATCATGCTGGGGACACCCCAGGGCCTGGCTGGGGACTTCTAGGGGACACCCAGGGGACCCCAAAACCCTGCTGGGGACACTCCAGGGACCCCATAACCCCGCTGGGGACACCCTGAGAACCTCATGGCCTGGCTGGGGACAAACAGGGGACCCCATAACCCTGCTGGGGACACTCTGGGGACCTCATGGCCTGGCTGGGGACACCCAGAGGACCCCATAACCCTTCTGGGGACCCCCAGGGGACACCCACAGGACCCCATAACCCTGCTGGGGACATCCTGGGGACCCCAAAATCATGCTGGGGACACCCCAGGGCCTGGCTGGGGACTTCTAGGGGACACCCAGGGGACCCCAAAACCCTGCTGGGGACACTCCAGGGACCCCATAACCCTGCTGGGGACACTCTGGGGACCTCATGGCCTGGCTGGGGACACCCAGAGGACCCCATAACCCTTCTGGGGACCCCCAGGGGACACCCACAGGACCCCATAACCCTGCTGGGGACACTCTGGGGACCTCATGGCCTGGCTGGGGACACCCAGAGGACCCCATAACCCTGCTGGGGACCCCCAGGGGACACCCAGGGGACCCATTTGGGGACACCCCGGGGACAGGGGGGTGGCCCAGGCTCACCCGTGCCAGGTAGCCGGGCTCCACGCGCTCCCTCAGCAGGTCGGGGGGCTTCTGCTCGTAGGCCTTGTAGGTCTCCAGGTAGCGCCCGGCCTCCTCGGGGCTGCGGGGACACGGTGCCATCGTCCCCAAAACGGGGTGTCACCTCCCCCCAGCCCGCCCCGGGGGCACCCATGGGTGCCAGCTCCTACCTCCAGGCCAGGATGAGGGTGCAGTCGGCCAGGACGCAGATCTTGGCCAGCTCCTTCACGGCTTGGTGGGGGTCTTTCTGCGGGGTGGGGGGCGCAGGTGGGGTCAGCGGGGGGACGGAGGGGACACGGGGGACACGGGGGACAGGAGAGGGGGACGGGAGAGTGAGGGGACGGGGGTGGAAGGGACAAAAGTGAGGGGATGGGGATGGGGGGACAAAAATCAGGGGATGGGGACCGGGAGGGTTGGGGATGAGGATGGGGGGGACAAGGATGGAGGGGACAGGGACAATAGGGTCTGAAGGGACAGGGGACACAGGGGACAGAGGGGACAGGAGAGTGAGGGGACAGGGGTGGAGGGACAAAAACCAGGGGATGGGGACCGGGAGGGCGAGGGGACAGGGATGGAGGGGATGGGGACAATAGGGTCTGAAGGGACAAAGACAAAGGGGACAGAAAGGACAAGGAGAGCAAGGGGACAGGGACAATAGGGCCTGAAGGGACATGGGACAAAGGGACAGGGGACAGAGGGGACAGGGGTGGAAGGGACGGGACTGAGGGGATGTGGGGACAAAAATCAGGGGATGGGGACTGGGAGGGCTGGGGATGAGGATGGAGGGGACAGGGATGGAGGGGACAGGGACACTAGGGTCTGAAGGGACTGGGACAATAGGGTCTGAAGGGACAGGGGACAAGGGGACAGGGGACAAGGGGACAGGGGACAGAGGGGACAGGGACAGAGGGGACAGGAGACGGGGACCAAGGAGCTGGAGAGGGGCTGGGGGACGCCGCAGGGCACGGGGACGGCGACGAGTGGGGACCAAAGGGGCGCAGAGGGAGGGGACAACGGGGACAAGGGGACAACGGGGACAACAATGGGGACAAGGGGACAATAGGGCCGGGGGGGGGCTCACCACGTCGACCTGCAGCAGCAGCAGCTGCAGCGCGTAGCTCCTGCCCAGGCTGCGCAGGCGCTCGTGGATGTAGTCGGGGTTGAGGTTGTGGTAGCGCAGGCTGGGGGTGGGGGGGGACACAAAATGACAAAAGGGGGACACGGGGACAAAGGGGACACCCCCCCCGTGTCCCTCGTGTCCCCCCAAGTCACCTCAGGAACAGGGCGCAGGTGCTGGGGCCCAGGACGTAGTCGGGGACGACGTCGCCGAATTCCCAGGGGACGCCCCGCACGAAGCGCAGCACCGGGTTCCCCCGCTGCGGGGACAATGGGGACAATGGGGACACTGCCACCCCCCCCCCCCAAAAAAAATGTCCCCCCCAGGGGTGTTCCCCGTTGTCCCTGTGTCCCTGTGTCCCACCCCACCCCGCCCTGTGTCGCCCAGGATGGCCCCCCAGGGTCGCCACCCCCCCCATGTCCCCTCCCCGTGTCCCCAAAGGGCGCCCCCCCGTGTCCCCGTCCCCAAAGGATGCCCCCCCCGTGTCCCCATGTCCCCAGAAGAACCCCCCCCCCACATGCCAATGTCCCCAAAGGGCACCCCCCCGTGTCCCCATGTCCATAAAGGATGCCCCCCCTGCCCCCCAGGGGTGCCCCCCCCCATGTCCCCAAAGACCACCCCCTTCATGTCCCTGTCCCCATAGGACACCCCCCTGTCCCCATGTCCCCAAAGACCACCCCCCGTGTCCCCATGTCCCCAAGGCCCCCCCCCGTGTCCCCATGTCCCTATGGGTGCCTACCCATGTCCCCAGCCCCCCCCCCATGCCCCTCTGTCCCCAAAAGCCCCCCCATGTACCCCTGTCCCCAAAGACCACCCCCCCCTTTGCCCCTCCAGGCCCCCCCCATGTCCCCAGCCCCCCCCCATGTCCCCAAGGGGCCCCCCCCGTGTCCCCACGTCCCTATGGGTGCCCCCCCATGTCCCCAAGGGCCCCCCCATGCCCCCCTGTCCCCAAAGACCCCCCCCCGTGTCCCCCCGCCCCCCCAGCCGCCCCCCCTGTATCCCCCTGTCCCCAAGGCCCCCCCCCGTGTCCCCATCTCCCCGTGGGTGCCCCCCCATGTCCCCAAGCCCCCCCCCCCGTGTCCCCATGTCCCCAAGGGCCCCCCCTTTGCCCCTCCAGGCCCCCCCATGTCCCCAAGGCCCCCTCCCGTGTCCCCATATCCCCGTGGGTGCCTCCCCCCGTGTCCCCCCTCCCCCACAGACGCCCCCTCCCGTGTCCCCCTGTCCCCAAAGACCCCCCCCCGTGTCCCCATGTCCCTAAGGGCCCCCCCCCGTGCGCCCCGTGCCCCCCCCGTGCCCCCACCTGCCGGGGGCTGACGATGATGCCGCTGCTCCTGGCTCCGGGCCGCAGCCCCTCGGGGCCCCCCCCCCCTCCCCCGGTTCCTTCCCCTCCCCCCCCCGCCGCCGCCGCCGCCGCCGCCTCCGCCCCGGGGGGGGGCTCCATGGGAACGGAGGCCGGTACCGGAAGCCGGAAGTTCGGTACCGGAAGCGGGAAGTCGCGCGCACACGCCGGGCCGCTCTAGGCGCCGCGGTCCTCCCGACTCGGTGGGAAAGGGGCGGGGCTTCCGGGAGGCCACGCCCACTTCGGGCCGCCCCGTGCCTGACCCCAGAAGGGACACGGGGCGGGGGGGGGGCGGGGTTGACCCCCCCCTCAAGCGCCCCCCGCCCTATTGAGACCCCCCAAAGCCCCCAAAAGCCCCCCCACCCCTCTGAGGCCCCCCCAGACCCCATCCTGCCCCCTTGAGGCCCCCCTAACACCCCCAAAAGCCCCCCCACCCCACTGAGGCCCCCCTAAACCCCCCCCAGCCCCATTAAGACCCCCAAACCCCATTGAAACCCCCCCAAAAACACCCCTACCCCCCCCCCATGCCCCATTCAGGCCCCCCCCAGACCGCCCCCGCTCCCCTAAACCCCCCAACTCCATTAAGGCCCCCCTAAAACCCCAAAAAGCACCCCCCCACCCCACTGAGACCCCCCTAAAACGCCCCCCCATACCTCCCCAGCCCCACTGAAGCCCCCTCAGACCCCATCCTGCCCCCTTGAGGCCCCCCTAACACCCCCAAAAGCCCCCCCAACCCCACTGAGGACCCCTTAAACCCCCCCAACCCCATAAGACCCCCCCCTAAAACCCCAAAAAGCACCCCCCACCCCACTGAGCCCCCCCAAAACGCCCCCCCAAGAGCCCCCACACACCCCTGAGGACCCCTTAAACCCCCCCAACTCCATTAAGGCCCCCCTAAAACCCCAAAAAGCACCCCCCACCCCACTGAGCCCCCCCCAAAATGCCCCCCCAAACCCCATCCTGCCCAGTTGAGGCCCCCCTAACACCCTCAAAAGCCCCCCCCCAACCCCACTGAGACCCCCCAAAAGCCCCCCCAACCCCCCTGAGGACCCCTTAAACCCCCCCCACCTCCCTTAAGGCCCCCCTAAAACCCCCAAAAGCGCCTCCCACCCCATTGAGGCCCCCCTAAACCCCCCCAACCCCACTGAGACCCCCCTAAAACACCCCCCCCAAGAGCCCCCCCACACCCCTGAGGCCCCCCCAGACCCCATCCTGCCCCCTTGAGGCCCCCCCAAAAGCCCCCCCAACCCCCCCGAGGACCCCTTAAACCCCCCCCCAACCCCATTGAGACCCCCCTAACCCCCCCCCAACGTGGGGGGGGGCACGCAGCGGGGCGTTTTGGCCACCCACGGGACTTTTTTTATTGACTCGCGCTGAGAACGACGGCGACGGCCCCCGGGGGGGGGGGGGGGGGACACAATGGGGTGTGGGGGGGGGGGGCAAATGGGGCCGGGGCGCTGCCCTACAAACACCTGCACAATGGGATGGAGCTGCACGACGGGGAGGGGGCGAGGACACCGCACTTGGGGGGGGGGACACACACACACACCAACGAGCCCCCCCCCCCGGGTGCTTCCCCACGCGTCGGCCCCCCCCAAAAAAAAAAAAAAAAACGAAAAAAAAAAAATAAAAACGGAAAGAAAACCAAAAAAAAAAAACCCTTTTTGTAGGGCGGCGGAGTGTGGGGGGGTTGGGGGGGGGACTTAATCCTGCTTTTTGTCCCCGGGGGGGGGCAGGGGGGGCCGTGCCCCCCCCGGCCCCTGCTGCTCGCCGCTGATGCCGAATTCGTTGACGCGCGTCAGGTCCACGCGGTAGATCCAGCGCTGGTAGAGGTAAATGAAGAAGACGACGTCTACAAAAAAAGGGATAAAAAGGGTAAAAATTAAATTGGGGGGGGGTGGGGGGGGGCCTAAATCCCCCGTTTTGGGAATATTTGAACAATTCGTGTCCGTAAAGAACAGTCCTGTCTGCCTCTGGCAATTTAATTCTTGAATTCAATTCTTGTGTCCCAGCCTCCCCCCCCTCATTATAATAAATTTATCAAATTTTTAGGAAATCCCCCTCAAATTTATCAACCTGTTTGATTTTGTTATTTTATTTCTAACAGTTATAGTCTTTTTTTTTTGGATTAAATCAATCTCTTCCAGATTAATCAATCTCTTCCAGATTGATTGATTAATCTGGAAGAGATTAATTTAACACGAGGAGATTAATTAATCTGGAAGAGATTAATTAATCTCCTTGTGTTAATCTCTTCCAGATTAATCAATCAATCTCCTCGTGTTAATCTCTTCCAGATTAATCTCCTCGTGTTAAATCAATCCCTTCCAGATTAATCAATCCCTTCCAGATTAATCTCGTGTTAAATTAATCTCTTCCAGATTAATTAATCTCCTCGTGTTAAATTTATCCCTTCCAGATTAATTAATCCCTTCCAGATTAATTAATCCCTTCCAGATTAATTTAACGCTGCTCTAGGTGTGCCCGTCCCTGGCGAGGAATGTTTTAATTAGTGGTCGATAAGGAAGCGATTTGGGTTTGGGTGAAGGCTTTG
The DNA here is from genome assembly GCF_964211825.1 of Aythya ferina. Classification (NCBI taxonomy): domain Eukaryota; kingdom Metazoa; phylum Chordata; class Aves; order Anseriformes; family Anatidae; genus Aythya; species Aythya ferina. The sequence continues at coordinate 677,694 of NC_140332.1, forward strand.
GGGTCTGGGGGGGGTTTCAGAACAATTGATACCAATTAGGGACTATTATGGGATGCTCTGGTGTCTGGCCAGGGGGCCAAGAGATTAAAAAGAAGGAAAAAAAAGAAGCTGAAGGAGGGCTGGGAGACAAAACCTGCAGAAAATGTTCTGTGAACTTGGGACGGTGCCAAAATGGCACCAAGGGGAAGGAGGAGGAAAAAATTTGGAGAGGAAGACTCCGAGCCTTCAGCAGGAAAGACCCCCAGAGGGACCCCTAGAGACCCCTAGAGACCCCCCGAGACACACAGAGGAACCCCTAGAGACCCCCAGAGGGACCCCAGAGACACCCCCAGAGACCCCTGGAGACCCCTAGAGGCCCCCTAGGGACCCCCAGAGACCCCTAGAGACCCCCAGAGGGACCCCTAGAGACCCCCAGAGGGACCCCTAGAGACCCCAGAGACCCCCAGAGGGACCCCCAGAGACCCCCAGCGCCGTTTGCTCACCTCCCTTCCTTTACATTATTCTTTTAATAAATCCTATTTTTTTTTTTTAAATTTAATCCTAACTGAAATCCTCAGCCATTTCTAACACCCCGGGACCCCCCCGGGACCCCCCCCCCACTTTAGGGCTCACCGTCCCGCAGGCAGCCTATCCTGTACATCATGGGCATCTTGATGACGAAGGCGAAGAGGTCGTCGATGAAGGTGTTGAGGGCTTTGTAGGTCAGCATCCGCCAGGGGAGGTGGGCCACCGACTTCAGTTTGTAGTTGATAAAAAGCTGGGGGGTCATGGTGATGAAGCCTGGAACGGGGGGGGGCAACCTCGTTAGGTTAATGAGCTTAACGAAGGGTTAAGGGAATGGGGGCGCGATCCTGAGTCTGACTCCTGTGGGTCCCAGCCTGGGGAAAAGAGGTGGAAAGGGGTAAAAATAAAAGGGGGGGGGTGCCTGGAGAGCCGCCCCCCAGGGGGTTAAATGGGGGAAGGTTGTTGGTTTGGGGGGGGAAAATGGGGGTTTATCATGTGGGGGGGGTGTCGGGGGAGGTGGGACCCCTGTGGGTCACCCCAAAGGGGAGTGGGATGCGGGCAAAAAAAAAAACCAACGTTGGTCATGGGGAGCCCCAAAACCCCCACAGAGAGCCCCAAATCCCCCCCCAAGGAGCCCCAACCCCCCCCAAGGAGCCCCAAAACCCCCCAGGAGCTCCAAAACCCCCCCGGGGAGCTCCAAACACCCCCCCGGGGAGCCCCAAACCTCTCCAGGGAGCCCCAAAACCCCACCAGAGGAGCCCCAAACCCCCCAGAGAGCCCCAAAACCCCCCCAAGCTCAGCACGACCCATTTCTGCCTTCCACGCTACCCAAATCTCTCCTTTCTCACCCCAAAACCCTCCCCACCTTCCTGGAGGGAGCCCCTTTGGATGCTAAATCCCACCACAAGCCGTCCCCGCGGGTGCCCCCCCTTCCCTCCAGGGCCCCGCTGCTGGTAAAAACTCCCCGGTTTTTGCCATTTTGGGGGGAGTTTGGAGGATTTGGGGGGGGAGTTTGGAGGATTTTTGGGGGGCAGTTTGGAGGGGAGTTTGGAGGATTTTGGGGGGATTTGGGAGGATTTTGGGGGCAGTTTGGAGGGAGTTTGGAGGATTTGGGGGGCAGTTTGGAGGATTTTGGGGGTGTTTGCAGGATTTGGAAGGATTTGGGGGGCAGTTTGGAAGATTTGGGAGGATTTGGGAGGGAGTTGGGAGGATTTGGGGGCAGTTTGGAGGGAGTTTGGAGGATCTGGGGGGGAGTTTGGAGGATTTTGGGGGGCCGTTTGGAGGATTTGGGAGGATTGGTGGGGGAGTCGGGAGGATTTGGGGGGATTTTGGGGGCAGTTTGGAAGATTTGGAGGGATTTGGGAGGATTTGGGGGGGGAGTCGGGAGGATTTTGGGGCAGTTTGGAGGGAGTTTGGAGGATTTGGGGGGCAGTTTGGAGGAGTTTGGAGGGAGTTTGGAGGATTTGGGGGCAGTTTGGAGAATTTGGGGGGGATTTTGGAAGATTTTGGGGATGGGGCAGCCCGGGGGGGGGCTCACCGAAGGTGAGGAGGAAGCCGTAGAGCATGCTGAGCACCCAGGAGTACCAGCCCTTGTGCTCCAGGTACAGCAGGCTGTACACGGCGTAGCAGCCCAGCAAGGGGAAGAGAATCCACGACAGGTACCGGAATGCCATCTGGGGGGGCCAAACACACCGGGGGGGGGGTCAGCAAAGCCTTTTTGCCCCCCCGGGGGGGTCAGGGCAGCCCCCGGAGCCACTCACATCGTCGTAGACCTTCGTGGAGGACTCGATGTAGGTGGATTTGTCGGTGAAGGTCGGGCGCGGGAGCAGCCCCGCCACCTTGTGCTCTCGGTCCAGCTGCCAGAAATAAAAGAGGGGGGGGGGGCACAATAAATAAATAAATCCCGGCGTGCCAAAGCTCCAGGATGGATTTGGGGCCCCCCCCCGTGCCCCCTTACCCGCACGTCCATGACTTTTGTGATCTTCCAGAGGTCGATGAGGAGCCCGATGAAGACGCTGACCTGCACCACGAAGTTGGTTTCGTTGTCCAGGATGTAGAGGAGGACCACGAGCGACTGGAAGACCCCGAAGAAAACCGAGCGGACCGAGAGCCCCTCCAGGGACTGCCGGCTGTTCCAGAACTGGATGTCTGCGGGGGGGGCCACGGTGTCACCCCCAAAGCGGGGAGAGCCCCCGGTGGGCGCGGAGACCCCAAAACGCACCCGTTTGGGGCTTTGCACCCTCAATTCTGCACCCAAAAGCAGCCAGCACGAGGACACCCATGCTGTCACCCCCCCCGGGGATGGCACGAGGTGGAGGGAGGGGGTTTTGGGGCTGTCCCCCCCCCGCTGACCCCGTCCCTGGGGGGGCACTCACCGTTTTTGAAGGCCAGGAACTCAAAAACGCTGTGGACGATGGAGACGACGATGGTCAGGGCCAGCAGGTAGGGGTTGGTCTCCAGCAGGGCGACCTGAAAAGTGAGGGGGGGGGGGGTGAGGACCACGCTGAGCCCCCCCCCACCCACCCAGGGCCGGGGGGAGCACCGGGAGGGGTCGGGGAGGTGCTGAGGGGTGGAACTGTGCCGTGGGACCCCAGCCTCTATCAGCCAGAAGGGCAGCGTGGGGGTCCCTGCGTGCCCCCCCTCATCATTTTGAGCTGTTGGGGGCCAAAAGGAAGCCTCAAAGCCCCCCCCCCATGTGTGTAAGACCCACACCAGGCTTCCTAAATCCCCGTCCAAGCAGATTTGGGGCCCCCCCACCCGATTTGGGCAGCCAGATCCAGGTCGCAGCGCAATCAGCGCGGAGAATTTCCGCCTCGGGGGATCAAAAAACCAAAAACCCTGAAAATTGGAAGAACATCCCCCAAAATCGAAGCCCCGGGGGGGGGGGGGCGTCTCTCACCTTCACCGAATCCTGCTCCTCGTCCGACTGCTCGTAGAGGTCCTCCCCGAGGAAATTCCAGGGGGATTTGGTGCTCTGGGCGGCGTAGAGCTGCCAGCGCCAGAGGGAGAGGGGGCAGAAGGAGAGGCGGAAGGGCAGGCGCTGGAGGCTCTCGTTGATGGGGAAATAATCCTTCTGCAGGTTCCAGTAGTCGTTGAAGTAGAGGATGGGGTAGTAATCCCCGCTGATGGCATCGAATTTCACGTCTGGGGGCAAAGGGGGGGGGACAGGGAGGTGAGAACGGGACGGGGAAACGGCACGGAGCCACGGAGACGCCGGAGGTGGTGCCCCAGGGGGGCAAGGGGGGGGAAGGAGGTGACCCCCGAGGGCTCAGCGGGAGAAAATCCGGATTGAAAATGCTCCTCCAGAACCCAAATGATGCTGAGGAACCCAAAACCAATGAATTTCACCCCGTTCCCACAGGGTTTGGTGTGTTGGGCGCCGCCAGGACGGCTCCCGGCACGGGGTGGTGAGGGCATCGAGCCCCCCGGGGCATGAAATCTCTGAAAATAAATTTAAAAAAAGGGAAAAAAAAGGGTTTGGGGTGGCACTCACATTGGTCCAGGGGCGGGGGGACGCTGCCCTTCACCCAGGGCGTGTGGTCGTCGACCATGTTGATGGTGAGGTTGGGGTGCCAGTGCGAGATCACCTCCACGGGGCCAAAATCCTCCGCCCTCTGCGGGGGGAAAAAGGGCTCAGCGAGAGGACACCAGGGCTGGGGGGGGGGAAAATAAAAAAAAAAACAGGGAAAGGAGCAGCCCCCCCGCACCTTGATCATCTCCGGGTCGGCCTCCGTCTCGCCCGTCAGGAGGTTTTTGGTCTTCTGGAAGCGCCGCCGCTTGTATTTGTTGATCACTGGGGGGGGAAAAACGGAGCTAAAAATGGGGCTGAGAGCCCCCAGCCCCCCTTTCTCGCCCCCACCCCACACAGAAAAGCACCGGGGGGGGGTCCTAAGGAAGTTAGGGGCTGCTGGGGTGCTGTAGAGGGAGAGGAGCAGCCCCTGAACCCCTCGGGGGGGGCTGATCCGGACCCCGTCCCGTTTACCCCAAAGCCAAACCCTTGGGATCACCCCGGTGCTGGTGGAGACCCCAAAAACGAGGGATCCGGACCCCCCCCCATCCCATAGGAGACCCCAAACGTGGCTGATTTTCCCCCACAAGGGCACGGAGCCCCCCCAGGACAGGACACCCGAAGGTTTTTCCTTTGGGGGATCGCAAAAAAAAAGCCCCAAAACCGCCCTAAAACGGGCAAACACGAGGCAGGGCGCCCGGCGGTGGCCTCGCTGAAGGCAAACGGCTCAAGGAGGGTGCTGGGGGGGGGAATTGGGGTGCCCCCAGCCCCCCCCCGGGCCGTACTTCGCGATGTGTGCACGGTGGCGAGGCGCCTGTAGAGGTTTTTCTGCCGGGGGTCGGGGTGGAAGCCGCTCTTGGTGAAGTAGACGTGGACGTAGATGGAGCCGTTCTGCTGCACGCTCTGAAAACGGGGACAGAAAGCAGGAAAAAAATAAAATAAAAAATCAGAAAATGACCCTTGGGGGCTCAGCTCCCCCCCCCCAAACCCCTCCAGGATCACCCAGGTCCCCGTCTCCTTCCAGTTTGCGCCCAGTGCCTCCTGTCCCGGTGCTGGGAACCACCAGAAAGGGCCTGGAGCAGCCCCCGCTGTGCCCCCCCTTTGGGTTTTTACGGATATTGGTGGGATTTCCCCAAAAATCCTTTTTTTTAGGAGCCCAGCCCCATCATCATCCTCACGGCCGGGCTCTCCCCAGCGTCTCCACGTCCCCTTTTTTGTGCTGGGGGGCCCAGAACCACACCCAAACCTCCAAGTGTGGCCCCCAAAACCTCCAGATGTGCCCCCAAAACCTCCAGATGGGCCCCCCCCGGAGCTAAGCAGACGAGCAGGACCCCCCCAGGGAGGAAAAAAACGGGGAAAAAACCAAACTTTTGCTTTATTGCACCCAAAAAGCGCCGTGCCCACCGCTCACGGTGCGCGCATGGGGAAAACGATGCTTCCGCCCCCATTTCGGGCCCGTCTGACCCCAAAATGTGTGCGTCCCCCCCCAAAAAAAAATTAAAAACCCCCCCACCTGGGAGATGTCCACCTCGCCGTAGTGCTCGTAGCAGCCGTCGGCGTTGTCCCCGCTGGTCCAGTCCCCGTAGACCAGGTCCCGCTTCTGCCAGAAGAGCGCGGAGCTGACGTTGAAATCCGTAAAGTGCTCGTGCTCCGAGATGTAAACGTAGAGATCCTGCGGGGGGGGGGCACCACAGAAGCTGCCGGGGGGGCCACCGATGCCCCAGCGCGTCCCCCAGCGCGACGCCACCCCCCAAAAAAAAAAAAAACAACCCCAAAATCCCCCAAAACCAACCCAAAATGCTGCTGGGGAGGGGGTGCAAGGCCCCCTCCCTGTGTGTGTCCCCCCCCCCTCCTCGTTACCATTAAAGTGTCCTTAGGGAAAAGGTTTCGGCTGGGGGCTCGTGGGGGCCCCCCCGCGCCGCTCGGCTCCTGCGGCGCCGGCCCGCGGCGGAACCAGCTGCTGATGGCCCAAATGATGAAAATCCTGCAAAAAAAAAGTCAAAAAACCCCCCAAAACGCCATTTGCCATCAGAAACCAAGGTTGTTTTTTTTTTTTTGGGGGGGGGCAGGGAATATTTCAAGAAACGGAGCGTTTTTAGGGGTTTGGGGGGTTTAAGTTGGTTTTTTGGGGGCTGGAAGTTTTTGGGATGAGGCCACAGGTGCCCAAATTCCCCCCCCCTTACCCTGTCCCCCCCCCCGTGGGCACGGGCACACCCAGGGCATGCGCGTGGACTTTGCCCCCCCCCTCCTCCGAGGAGCTGAGGGCAGTGCCTGGTTGCAAGGGGGGGGGGACAGGGATGGGAGAAGGGGTCCGGAGGGGGGGACACGGGGACAAGTGGGGTTTGGGGACACTTGGGAGGGGTAAAGGGGGGGTCTGGTGGGGGCTGTGGGGGGGGGTAGGGGGATACTGGGGGGGCACAGCATGGCCCTAGGGATGTTGGGGCAGGGGAAAGGGACACGGGGGGGGGCACTGAAGGACCCCCAGGGTCATTATGGCAGAGGAGGGGACACAGGGGGGGCACAGCATGGCCCTGGGGACACTGTGGGAGGGGAAAGGGACACGGGGGGGGCACAGAAGGACCCCCAGGGCCACTGTACTGGGGGTAGGGGGCATGGGGGGGGCACAACACGGCCCTGGGGACACTGTGGGAGAGGAAAGGGACATGGGGGGGGGCACACAAGGACCCCCAGGGTTGTTTCGGCAGGGGAGGGGGGCACAGCATGGCCCTGGGGACACGGGGGGGGGCACTGAAGGACCCCCAGAGCCGTTATGGCAGGGGAGGGGGCACAGGGGGGGCACTGTAGGAGGAGAAAGGGACACGGGGGGGGCACAGAAGGACCCCAGGGACACTGGGGCAGGGGAAGGGGGCATGGGGGGGGCATGGCGTGGCCCTGGGGACACTGTGGGAGGGAAAAGGGACACGGGGGGGGGGGCACAGAAGGACCCCCAGGGCCATTATAGCAGGGGAGGGGGCACGGGGGGGGCACTACACGACCCGGGGAGAGGACCCTGGGCCCGGGGGGGGGACACGGGGCCAGAACACGACCCGGGGGGGGGACACAGGGCCCGGGGGGGGGCCACGGGCCCGGTACCTGAAGAGGACGCCCTTCAGCACCTGCCAGGCGTTGGGCGCCGGCTGCTGCCGCTGCGTCTCCGCCGCCGCCGCCTCCCCTCCGCCGGCGCTGCCGTTGCTGGTGACCTGCGGGGGGGGGGAGCTGAGAACCGAAAAGCCCCGAAAAGCGCCGAAACGGACCCAAAACGAGCGCCCCCCCCCCGCTCCGTACCTGCCCCGGCCCCGCCGCGGGCCCCGCCGCCGCCTCCCTGCCCGGCGCCGCCATTTTGCTGCGCCGCCCGCGCAGCTCTCGCGAGAGCGGCCCCCACCGAGGGGGCGGGGCCTGCGCGGGGAGGGCGGGGCTAGCTGGGGAAAGGGGCGGGGCGGAGAGGGAGGGGGCGTGGTTAAGGGAAGCGGGGTGGGTATGGGGATATGGAGGGGTATAGGGGGAAGGGGGCGTGGCTAAGAGGGAGGGGTGGGGTTTGAGGAGGTGGGGGCGTGGTTAAGGCGGGTTGGGGCGTGGCTAATGCAGATGAGGGCGTGGCTAAGGTAGATGGGAGTGTGGTTAAGGCGGAGGGGGGTGTGGTTAAGGTGGAGGGGCGTGGTTAATGTGGGGGTGAGATTAGGCGGCGTGGTTAAGGCGGAGGGGGGCGTGGTTAAGGCGGAGGGGCGTGGTTAAGGTGGAGGTGAGTTAAAGAAGGGGCTTGGTTAATGATGAGGGGGCGTGGCTATGGAAAAAGCATGTCTATAGGGCGAGGGGGCGTGGCTATGGTGGAGAGGGCGTGGCTGCAGTGCGGAGGGCGTGGCTACGAGTAAACTGTCTGTAGAGAAGGGGCGTGGCTAACGGGGAAGGGGCGTGGCTAATGCTTAGGGGTTGTGTAAAGAGAAGGGGGCGTGGCTAAGGAGAAGGGGGCGTGTCTACGAGGAAGTGGGCGTGTCTATAAGCAAGGGGGCGCGTCTATGGGGAAGTGGGCGTGTCCACGAGCAAGGGGGCGTGTCCCCGGAGGGGGGCGTTCCCGGGAAACCCCCTCCCGGCCCCCGGCCACGCCCCAGAAGGCCGTGACGTCACCGGCGGCGGCCAATGGCGGCGCGGCCCGCGCGGGGATTTCCAGCTCCGGCGGCCGCGCGGCCTCGGGCTCCGGTGGCGGGGGGCGCCGGGGGGGGGCAGCGGCGGCCATGGCGCTGCCGCTCGGTGAGAGGGGGTCGTGGGGGGCTGGGGGGTCGTGGGGGGGCTGGGGAGGGCAAGGGGGGGCGGGGGGGGTCGTGGGAAAGGGGGAGGAGTCAGGGGATGGGGGGGGAGGGGGGGCACCCGGTGTCTTCCGGGGGGGGGGGGGGGCCCGGGGATGCCCATTTGGGGGGGGGAGGGGTATGGGGGGGGAGGGTTTTTTTTTTTGGGGGGGGGGTGGTGTTGGTGGGGGCGGGGGTGGTGGTGATTGGGAGCCCCCCCAAATGGTTTTGGGGGGGATTTGGGGGTGTGGGGGGGTGTTGGACCGCCCCCCGTGGTGGGAGGGGAATTTTTATTGGGGGGGGGGGCAGGATCGTGGGGTGCCCCCCCCCAAAAAAAATCCCTACCCTGGGTGGGGGGCCTCGGCCTGGGGGTTCCTGTCCTGGGGGGGCCGTGGTCCTGCCCCCCCCCCCTTTGGTTCCTTCTTTGGGGGGGGGGGGGCAGCCCCCTACTGTTGCCCCCCCCTTACTGTGACCCCCCCACCCCAAATCCAGGAGCCGCCCTGCAGGACCCCAGCCTGGGCATGGCGCACGCAGCACCGGTGCCTGGTGAGACCCCCCCACCCCCCCCTTTAACCCCACCCCCCCATTTAATCCCCCCCCACACTTAAAGCTGACCCCCCCCATTTAAAATCGCCCCCCCCGCGGTTCGTTCCCTTTGCAGATGACCTCGGTGAGGGGCCGGGATGCATGGATCTGACCTCCTGGGGGGCCGTGAGCGGGGCTGGGGGGGTGGGATTAGGGTTGGGGGGTTGGGATTAGGATTGGGATTAGGGTTGGGGGATTGGGATTAGGGTTAGGGGATTGGGATTAGTGTTGGATGGTTGGGATTAGGGTTGGGGGATTGGGATTAGGGTTGGGATTAGGGTTGGGGGATTGGGATTAGGACTGGGATTAGGGCTAGAGGGTTGGGATTAGGGTTAGGAGGTTGGGATTGGGTTTAGGGTTGGGATTAGGGTTGGGGGATTAGGGTTAGCAGGTTGGGATTGGGTTTAGGGTTGGGATTAGGACTGGGATTAGGGTTAGAGGGTTGGGATTAGGGTTGGGAATTAGGGTTAGGAGGTTGGGATTAGGGCTAGGAGGTTGGGATTGGGTTTAGGGTTGGGATTAGGGTTGGGGGATTAAGGTTAGGAGATTGGGATTGGGTTTAGGGTTGGGATTAGGACTGGGATTAGGGTTAGGGGATTGGGATTAGGACTGGGATTAGGGTTAGGGGGTTGGGATTAGAGTTTGGGGATTGGGATTAAGGGGTTGGGATTAGAGTTTGGGGATTGGGATTAGTGTTGGGTGGTTGGGATTAGGGTTGGGGGATTAGGGTTAGAGGGTTGGGATTAGGGTTGGGGAATTAGGGTTAGCAGGTTGGGATTGGGTTTAGGGTTGGGATTAGGACTGGGATTAGGGTTAGAGGATTGGGATTAGGACTGGGTTTAGGGTTAGGGAGTTGGGATTAGAGTTTGGGGATTGGGATTAGGGATTGGGGATGGGATTAGAGTTGGGGGATTGGGGTTAGGGGATTGGGTTTAGGATTGGGATTGGGGTTAGTATTAGGAGATTGGGATTGGGATTAGGGATGGGATTAGGACTGGGATTAGGGTTAAAAAAAAAAATAATTAATTGATTAATGAATGAATGAATGAATTAACCCGCAGAGATCATCGAGGAGGTGATGAAGGCCGG